>NC_136501.1:15089600-15307100 GCF_053919585.1 Euprymna scolopes
CCGGAAATATGGTTAAATCATTCTAACGCTCCAGTACATATACCATCCTCTACCTGTATAAAAGTTAAAAGCATCTTAAGATGGAGTGCTGTTGCCACATGTGGGGAGAAGTTGTTCAAATCACCTTTTTCTGCCTAGACAGGGTACAAATGTTAAGTTATGCCGGGGCAACATCGAGTGGCCTTGCTGATAGTCGATTTAAAACATTACGGCATGACTTAACACAAAGCCGACTTCAAAATTTGGTGGCCGATAGCCTTTTCTCATCTCTGTTGCCCCTTTCTCACGGAAGAGATGTTGAGGGCCTCTTTCTTCTCTATTGTTATTTTCATGGCAGGTGCTCGACTGAGCTTCACTTTATGATTCCCCCCTGTTAGTCATTTACGACAAACACCCGACTAGCTGCAACAACTATCACAAATTCACTTACTCTCTATTTGTACCTAAATCTAAGCAAAAATTCCATGATCAGAGCTTTTTTCCCCTCTAGAAATGCTCGTCTGTGGAACACAATACAACAGAGCTGCTTCCCAGCTAACTATAATATGGTCGTTTTCAAGTTTAACGTGAACAGGTTCTTGATAAGCCGTCTTCCAAAATAAATTATCGAATTTCCATCACCGTACCCATTAACCTTTATCCTTGAGTGGTCTCTTGATGAGCGATTGCTATGGGGTAATGGTAATATATATATATATATATATATATATATATATATATATATGATACGAGAAGATATTTTTGTTGTTGTTGTGGTTGTTGTTGTTGTTGTTTTTGTTGGATTTCATTATTTTTAGTATCGTTTTAAATTTATTGTTGAATTTGTTTGTGCATTATTCACAGTACATTGAACGATTCCCATTCATGGTTGATTGATCTGTCAGACGACAGCTGTAATAGAATTACAGTTTGTTTTGCTAGTCATATTTAAGATAATTTTCTTCAATGCTTTTCAAATATAGATTTCTTTTTATCCAATGCGGATAATCCTGCCATATTGAATTGTTGTGCAGCATTTTGACACGCATGCACACCATGTTTGACAACGTACAAAAGGCGTTGACAAATTTATGGCGGAACGAGAAAATGGGTGGAATTGACAATTATAACAAATTTTATTCAATTTTACAGATGGTGCACGATTCATTTCTTTTATCGTTAATAAAAGGTTTGTTTTTTTTAATATGCACTTGAACACGGTACATATTCTTTTGCATATTTGAACCTTAAAATCTATTAGAAAAAAAAAAAAATTTTTGAAAAAAAGATCTTGGACTTTTATTCACACACACACACCCCCAAACAATATACACTGTCACTAACAGGCTACTGTGATGAGAGGCCAGATTTATAGGGAGTATCCTACGTGGGGAGTTGGGCAGCAAAATATTTGTCCACATTACACTTAAATATCTATATAGTTGAGGGATCAGGGAGGGAATTGCAAGCACAGTCGATCTTAGAAAGGAAACTATTAGAATTAAAAAAAAAATGTTTTGCATCATCTGGGAACGTTTATAGTGAAGGGGTGGAATTTTGCTGCTATTTACATTGAGGGGAGAAATGTACAAGTGCCGCAAGTTTGTTGGGGCACATTTTGTGAAAGCACTTGTAAAACAAGCACAGGGATGCAACACTGCGGCGATGGGACAGAGGCTGGAACTTGGGAGATAGTGCATCACCAATTAGGTTAAAAACTCGTTTTTGTACCTTGTCTAAGAGACAAAGGTTAATTTTTGGTGTGCCAACCTAGATGGTGCAACAATCCTACCATACACGTGTGTTTGGGTGTGTATATATATATATATATATATATATATATATATATATATATATATATATATATATATACGGTTTTATCTTAAAATCTAACTTAATTTGCTCTATCTAGTATATCAAGCAATTTTATTTGGCTGGGATTGTCTTACATAAAAATATTACCTCCCAAAAATATTTTGTAAGACTTGAAACCGCAAAATTGAATTATCTGTGATCTAATTCATCTTATTCTTATTCGTACACACACACACACACACACACACACACACACACACACACACACATATATATATATATATATATATATATATATATATATATATATATATATATATATATATATATATATATATATATATTGTTTATTTTTGAAATATTGTTAATTTCATTGTATACCGTTTTCATTCAACGGGTTGAGACTGTTATGATACAAACTAAATCAACATCAATTTCGACTAAAGCTCAATGGATCTATTATAGGGGCAGAGCATATATAGTACAAGATTTTATTGAAATTCAAAGACTTACATTTTTTCTTTTCTATAACTTTTGTTTATTTCATCTTGGATATCTTCATTACAGTCGTTTCGTTAATGGGATAACAATTCTATGATTTTATGTTTTCATAGAAATTTTCCTCTCATCAACTCGTCAAGTGCGATTTCCACCCGATGTTATCAACAAAAAGTTAATTTGTACATGATAAACCTGGTGATTTTGTTTGGGGAAAAAATCCATCCTCACGTTATTACAGGTCGGGTCATCATCATCATATATATATATATATATATATATATATATATATATATATATATATATATATATATATATATATATTCTCACAACAAAAGGAGAATTATTCTGCAAAAATGTATTGAAGAAAAAGTCATACCCGCATGCATAACTAAATCTTTTAAAACATCAGACCATATTTTCCCGGAGTACATTGAAAAATACCTTCTGTCATCTGTAGTATATCTAAAGCACCAAAGCTCTCATCTTTTTCGAAAAGCCATGACATAAATTACTGAATATCAACGAAATTACAAGACGACACCCAGACCGATTAAGACCATAAACAGATCTATAAAGAAATTTAACACGCGCCATACTTTTAAATTGGAAAACAAACTTACTCAATTGATAAAAAACAGCAAATGGAAAACTTTAGGACGTTCAGACCTTATTCTAAACCTTACTTCAAAACCTTATTCTAAACCTTACTTCAAAACCTTATTCTAAACCTTACTTCAAAACCTTATTCTAAACCTTACTTCAAAACCTTATTCTAAACCTTACTTCAAAACCTTATTCTAAACCTTACTTCAAAACCTTATTCTAAATCTTACTTTAAAACCTATTCTAATCCCTACTTCAAAACCTTATTCTAAACCCTACTTCAAAACCTTATTCTAAACCTTACTTCAAAACCTTATTCTAAACCTTACTTCAAAACCTTATTCTAAACCTTACTTCAAAACCTTATTCTAAACCTTACTTCAAAACCTTATTCTAAACCTTACTTCAAAACCTTATTCTAAACCTTACTTCAAAACCTTATTCTAAACCTTACTTTAAAACCTTATTCTAAACCTTACTTCAAAACCTTATTCTAAACCTTACTTCAAAACCTTATTCTAAACCTTACTTCAAAACCTTATTCTAAACCTTACTTCAAAACCTTATTCTAAACCTTACTTCAAAACCTTATTCTAAACCTTACTTCAAAACCTTATTCTAAACCTTACTTCAAAACCTTATTCTAAACCTTACTTCAAAACCTTATTCTAAACCTTACTTTAAAACCTTATTCTAAACCTTACTTCAAAACCTTATTCTAAACCTTACTTCAAAACCTTATTCTAAACCTTACTTCAAAACCTTATTCTAAACCTTACTTCAAAACCTTATTCTAAACCTTACTTCAAAACCTTATTCTAAACCTTACTTTAAAACCTTATTCTAAACCTTACTTCAAAACCTTATTCTAAACCTTACTTCAAAACCTTATTCTAAACCTTTCTTCTAAACCTTATTCTAAACCTTACTTCAAAACCTTATTCTAAACCTTACTTTAAAACCTTATTCTAAACCTTACTTCAAAACCTTATTCTAAATCTTACTTCAAAACCACTCTCGAACATTGAAACTGAAGCTCTACCGGCAAACATTCAAACATCACCATTAACACAACCCTAAAAAATTATAAACAAGATGACTCGGAATTCACTAAGCGCTTCATACAAGGAATAATATCTTTAACAACTACCCAACCTCAAGAATTAGCATTACCAAAGAGATACATTGATGCCTTAAAACTTTTAACAAAAAATAAAGACATCGTCATTTCACAAGCCGATGAAGGAGGTGGAATAGTAATCATAGATAAAGATACATATCTAAAGAAAATGCACACACTATTATCAGATGGAGATAAATATACTCCGATAGACTTAAAATCAATACAAAAAGATGTCGAAACCTTCAATAAATCTATAAAAAAAACTTATCAAAAACGATTTAAAAAAATGAATAAATTACATAGAATACGACTCCACTACTCCTGCCTCCCCAAAACACAAAAAAAAACATCCCTATGCGACCCATAGTATCTAACATCGGAAGCGTCACCCATAAATTAGCACGAGCTATTGCCCAGATTTTAACTCCATTAATGGGCACTATCAGCACTGCACATATTAAAAACTTTGGCGACCTTCTAAATAAAATAAAAACTATGGACATACAAAACAACACCATGCATAGTTTAGATACAATTTCCCTCTACACCAATATTCCTATCAAAAAATGTACTAGCTTGCTTATTTCTAGAATTCCTAAAGACCAACTCTTTCAAAATCAAACTACCTAAAAACTCCACATACTTTAGATACATAGATGATATTCTTATTTTTCTCTCCATAAACGCACAAATAGAACAACTTAGAAATAAATTAAATTCAGTAAAACCATCCATAAAATTCACACATGAATCCGAACAAGACCACTCCTTAGCTTTTCTAGATATAATCCTCATCGGATCAGAAACCGATCTGAGTTTCAAAGTACACAGAAAGACCACACAAAAAAACGATTATATTCACTACTACTACTCGCACCACAATGATAAAATAAAGACCGGCATGATCATTGTTTTTTTTTTCTTGTGTGCCTTTAGAATATGCAGCCTCCAATATCATAATCATGAATTTCAATACATTACGAATGTTTTAAAAAAATTACAGTCCCCGTCCTATTTCATTTCTTACGCAAAGAAAAAAGCTATGAAAATACACTATAATATAAACAGACAGAAAAATAAAACAAATACTTCTCTATTAAACAGACATCTTTTCATTCCCACCCACACTAAACATACAAAAATCTACGACACTCTTAATAGACTTGGTTTTCACTTGATACAAACAACTTCCACAACAATAAAACAGACATTAAAAACTACCAAGCACTCTCCCAAAACCTTTACATCTAACGCCAGTATATATTCCATCCCATGTAGCGACTGCCAACAAGCATACATAGGCGAGACACAGCGTAAATTGAAACTAAGACTTTACGAGCATAGAAGAGATATAAAGAATGGTAACGCCCTAAATGCACATTCTTGCCATTGTGCAGAACACGATCATTCATTTAATTTAGATCATGCGAAAATTATAAAATACGTGATAGAGCCAAAAGAAGACTTTTAGAGTCAGCACTAATATTAAACACTAATACTATTACGCAAAGAAAGGGCTTCTACCATTTTGCCCCTAGTGTATGGAAAATAATAATAAAAGAACAAAATATAAAGACAGATCGTGGTTAATTCATACTATTATCTCAAACCGTTTTTCCTTAAATAATTTAAACAAAATGAATAAGATTAGAAAGAAGAAGAAAAAGTGTGCATAGTTATTTAAATATCGTATTTTTAAAAGTGTATATATATATATATATATATATATATATATATATATATATATATATATATATATATATAGACATTGAACAACCCAACCTTCCCATACACACACATTTATAGTTTCCACCCCGATATGGGTATGGATTCTAACACTGTTTCCTTTTCACTTACGTATGGTCTATGATCGTTTTCTTCTTCGGCATTTTTCCTTTTAATATCATGAAGATGTCTCCTGCAATAAGGGACGAAACGTTGATCACCATTTTATAAATTCGTTCGGTTTTTCTTTTTTTCAAAACAACATATATATAAATATATAATTATTTACTATGATAATTAAATACCTACATAATTATTTACTATAATTATTTATTATATATATATAATATATATACGCCAATTATGTAGATATATTATATATAAATAATATATATATATCATAAATTATATATATAATATATATATATATATAAATTATATATATATAGTAAATTATATACATATTATATATATATATAACTTATATATATAATAATATATATATATATTATACACATATATATATATATATATATATATATATATATATATATATATATATATATATATATATATATATATATATAGTCATCCACATACGGTACAGTTTCGCTGTATCACTAGACAGGCAACTGCCTGAAGCCAGGATCGAAACCTGACCGCCCAAATGACAGTCAAGTCTTCTCATCATTGGGCAATACGGCTGCTGTGTGGGTAATGAATTAACGATGTTTTGACATCATCCAAATGCCTCCACTCGATTTGTTTACACAAAGAGCATCGCTTAATACGCTACGCTAATGGCAGTTTGTATATCACTTCCAAGTATGTTCAACCCAAAAAGCTATGAGAAGTTTGCTAGGCTGATCTATCCCTTTCTATATATAAAGAGCAAAGATGCCGGTGTGTGCCTGTCCACGCATTTGTTGCCAACAGTTGATCTTTGAGCTTTGAGCTTTGATCTTTGATCTTTGAGCAGAACTTTTGTCGTTATCAACGTGATATTGTCATTTTCTAAATGAATGGAAGCAAAAGTTGGGTCCATTTCCTGCAATAACAGTAAATTTGAAATGTCTTATTTCAAGTTAATTCCACTTTACACAATAGACGCATAACCTTTTTATATATATATATATATATATATATATATATATTGCTTATGAATATGCGATATTAGTCGTAGGGTTAACTAATTTGCATAATGATTTCAAAAGAGGGTGTTTAATTAATTAACAATATTTTGCCATTCTTTTTTTATTATTCATTGATTGTTTGTATTTGAATATATTAAATAGATCTTGGTGCGATTACACTATAATAAGATTCAGAAAATGAAAAAATCGATTTAAAAAAAAAACAATGGTATCTATTGACTTTTTGTGCCAATTTCAACTAAAAGCAATGATATTTACATAATTGGCAGGTGAGAACTGCTTAAATATTACCGTTTCTTTCGTCCTTATTTGTCATTATATGTGAATATATACCAGATGAGTTGTTTTGTGACATTTTGAAAACTAGGCGATCACACGGAAATACATGTAAGAAGAACAGATACGCATTCAATAAGACACTCGATACATACACACATGCATATATGTAAAAAATACATACACACGTGCATATATGTACAAAATACATACACACGTGCACATATGTACAAAATATACACACGTGCATATATGTACAAAATATATACACACGTGCATATATGTACAAAATACATACACACGTGCACATATGTACAAAATACATACACACGTGCATATATGTACAAAATATATACACACGTGCATATATGTACAAAATACATACACACGTGCATATATGTACAAAATACATACACACGTGTATATATGTACAAAATACATACACACGTGCATATATGTACAAAATAAATACACACGTGCATATATGTACAAAATACATACACACGTGCATATATGTACAAAATACATACACACGTGCATATATGTACAAAATACATACACACGTACATATATGTACAAAATACATACACACGTGCATATCTGTACAAAATATATACACACGTGCATATATGTACAAAATACATACACACCTGCATATATGTACAAAATATATACACACGTGCATATATGTATAAAATACATAGACACGTGCACATATGTACAAAATACATACACACGTGCACATATGTACAAAATACATACACACGTGCATATATGTACAAAATATATACACACGTGCATATATGTACAAAATATATACACACGTGCCTATATGTACAAAATATATACACACGTGCATATATGTACAAAATATATACACACGTGCATATATGTACAAAATACATACACACGTGCATATATGTACAAAATATATACACGCGTGCATATATGTACAAAATATATACACCCGTGCACATATGTATAAAATACATACACACGTGCATATATGTACAAAATATATACACACGTGCATATATGTACAAAATACATACACACGTGCATATATGTACAAAATACATACACACGTGCATATATGTACAAAATATATACACACGTGCATATATGTACAAAATATATACACACGTGCATATATGCACAAAATACATACACACGTGCAAATATGTACAAAATACATACACACTGTCACAGGAATACAAAATCAAGCTGTTGTCTCACTATGCAACTAACAAACTCTTATCCTCAAGTGGCTTTTGGCCTTGATATGCAGTGTTTTATTAGTACATAAATCGCATTGATCTATTATCCTTATCAGTATTTGTCTATTTTTTTAAAGGAAGAAGATTAAAGGTCATCAGCTCATTTTCTTTTTTTCTTTTTCTTGGTTTCCCCTATTATTATAATCCCATGTTTTTTCAACGATATTACAGTATGTGTGTATAGCAATGACATTAGCTTAGTTATCTGACTTTCTACCCATGTCAGAATTGTGATTTTTTCTGTGACTTTTTCTCATCAGCTACTAAAAATTAATTATGACTTTCTTCCTAGCGAAAATTATGTTTTTTTTTTCTATTTTAAACAAGCATTAAACACACAGTTCGCACATGACGTTTCCAACAAACACGTAGGGTGCACATGTGTGTTGTCGCCACTGACTGATCAAAGAACATTCAACAAAACAAAGTCATTCTATATACGTGCACGGTCGCTGGTATTTCATTCTTTTAATCATCGCTTTTCAATGTGTGAGCCATGGCCGCTTGTGGCCGTTGATCTTCTGTTTAATTCACGTGAGTCGAATTTACTCACGCATGAGGCACAATGGAGACTTACTGGGGTTTCAAAGGTTTTATTCAGCGAGTTTGCTTTTTGGCTGAGAGACCACGTAAAATTATTTCTTACTTAATTCTCTTACAAAGTTTTAAGGCAATATGCACTTAAATTATTTCTTACTTAATTTTCTTACAAAGTCTTAAGGTAATATGCACTTAAATTATTTCTTACTTAATTTTTTTACAAAGTCTTAAGGCAATATGCACTTAAATTATTTCTTACTTAATTTTCTTACAAAGTCTTAAGGCAATATGCACTTAAATTATTTCTTACTTAATTTTCTTACAAAGTCTTAAGGCAATATGCACTTAAATTATTTCTTACTTAATTTTTTTACAAAGTCTTAAGGCAATATGCACTTAAATTATTTCTTACTTAATTTTCTTACAAAGTCTTAAGGCAATATGCACTTAAATTATTTCTTACTTAATTTTCTTACAAAGTCTTAAGGCAATATGCACTTAAATTATTTCTTACTTAATTTTTTTACAAAGTCTTAAGGCAATATGCACTTAAATTATTTCTTACTTAATTTTCTTACAAAGTCTTAAGGCAATATGCACTTAAATTATTTCTTACTTAATTTTCTTACAAAGTCTTAAGGCAATATGCACTTAAATTATTTCTTACTTAATTTTTTTACAAAGTCTTAAGGCAATATGCACTTAAATTATTTCTTACTTAATTTTCTTACAAAGTCTTAAGGCAATATGCACTTAAATTATTTCTTACTTAATTTTCTTACAAAGTCTTAAGGCAATATGCACTTAAATTATTTCTACATGCAACTTCTCTTGCTTCCCAAATCTGACTAACTCAGAACTCTGTTCTATCCCAACCCCTAACACGTGACGTCATTTCTATGTAATATCATTCGACACCTGCATTTTTAGCGTGTTTCATCTACGGAGGTAATCCTTGATATCCTTGTTTCAATCACGCCAGTTATCCTGGATTTATTTCCGTTTGCACCAGGTCATTCTAACATGCACTTGATGTAACCCTTGCCAAAATTTATACTAGTTAACATAATCTCTACCTACTGGCGTAGGGTCCCAATATATAACAATATGAATTTTTCTGTAATTTTATTAACGAACATATTTTTTTTTAATTCTCTTAATCCTGTTTGATTATAATAAACGGCTGATAACATTAAAGAAATAATATGAAAGTTTACATTATTTAAGGCTTGTTTTATATTTACAAGTTTTTTATTTAAAAACGAAAATGTTATGGAAATTGATTTTAAATATTCATTAACTCTTCTACGTCATTTGCAATTGGAGTTCCTCATTATGTTTAACGCACATACACGCACATACAAACACACGCACACATACACATACGCACACACACACACACACACACACATAGTAGCTTCCGTCAGTCTTGACAGGCTATGGATACCCACTGCGTGTGAAATTATTGAGGCAAAAGTTGCACAATTTCCAACCACACCTCTCCTGAATCGGCGTTGTTAAATACCAGCGGGAAGGGGGGGGGTTCAGGATGACTGGAAACAATGCGGAGATAAGCGGAGAGCAGATGCAGCATATAGAATCCACAAATGGTCACCCATCTCGTACTAACCAGACTCAACACACACACACACACACACACACACACATACACACACGCATGCATGCACGCACACACACACTAAGTTCATTATTTTTAATTAGATTTTGAAAGAATGTTTCAGAATGAAATAATTTTGATAACAATAACCAATAGATAAAACCAACCATGATTATAATAATTGACATTTAATAAATCTATTTATCTCATACAGATTTTCTGAAAAAGATATTTTCATCTAGACACGTACACCCTCAAAGATTCGTCGCTTTCACTGGCGGATTTTTATCCTCGCCCCCAAAATCAACATATATTAAACCATTTCCATAATGATCCAGTCCCTGTTGTTTTTATGGTGGAAATAAAGTTCTGCGCAGTTCTAGGAGGTCCACCCTTTCAGAAGGGGTTAGTTTATTGCTAATCGCCCGAGGCGCCCTCACCGTGGAATGCCGACGGGGCTACCCAGGCACTTTTTGCAGGTCAGAGTGCTCCTCCTCAAGGCGCTGACTTCTCAATCCCCCTTTCCGACCCTGGTGTCTAAGTTCTTGCAGTGGGAGAGAACTATATAACTCGTCTGTGTCATACCATAGAAAACATTTTTGGTAGAAAAACAAATTGCTATATTTCTGTAGCAAAATCTTTGGCACTTCTACACTATTGGAACGAAATTTCGGAAATCGTAAAACTGAATTTCACATGAAAACAATGGTATCTACGTATTTCTTGTATTTTTAGGATGATTATATCCAAAAATTGTGGAAATTTTCTACTTTATAGTAGAAAATTATTCATTAAAGAAAATAAAAAATAGAATTTGATGAAAACGATCACAAGACACAAAAGAGTGAAAAAAGGGAGATAATTTTCCGTTTCGATTTAAACAAGATACTTGCAATTTTTCACCTGCTAACATGATAAAAAATTTTTGTTTTTAATAATTCAGTAATATTAAGGTAATTTCGACTGCATAATTTGGAAGCTACCATTGTAATTTAATTGAATTGACAAAAAAATCAGTTGAAACCATTATTTTTTTTTTATCTGAAAGCTCCATTTATCGACTACAAAATCCCGTCCTAATTCTGTAGAAGCGCCAAATTTTTTGTTGTTGCTGTTGGAAACGACGATGTGCGAACTATGCGTTTTAAAAAAATGTTATTAGTATTTTGTTAAATACTAATAATATTATTTAAAAAAACAAACTGCTAGTTGTATTTACCCGGCATTGCCCGTGTTGAGACATATTGCCAGTTAAAGGTTTAGAGAAAATGATTAAAAAATATAGACAAGTTTACAATTTGTTTTTGTTGGGGGTTTTTTTTATCCTATTTTAATTAATTTTTTATATCAATTTTTTAAATCAATTTTTTAAATCAATTTTTTAAATCGATTTTTTAAATCAATTTTTTAAATCGTTTTTTTAATCGATCCTAGGATCTTTATTATAACAGATATTCATTAATAATCTCCCTGATATAATTGTGTTCTAGATGAGTATATTTGCTGATGACATTCTATAATAGACATGAAAGGAAAAACGAATGTACACAGATCCAAAGCAATAGTTGAAACTTTAAAAAAATTGGTCTCCATTTTAGTGTAATGGATGATAACATTTTTTTTTTTTTTATTACATGGAAGTCACCACTTATCAAGGCCCGGAGGCCACTCAGGGATAAGGGTTATTGCATGTACAGTAATCAATGGGATAGTATCACAGTAATCGTTAGTATAGGAGATTTGATAAAGTGTCCTACTTAAGGGGGCGGTTCATCAGGAATTTGTTTATGTTGGACTTGAAGACATCCAAGTTGTAGTAAGGTGGGAAACAGGCAGACGGAAGAAAGTTCCACTGGCGTGCACTTCTAAGAAAGAAGCTGTGTTCATGGAATCTACGTTTTGGTTTTGGCACAGTTAAAGAGTGGGGAAAATTTTTGACAGTGGTTTCAGCTAGACGGGTGTTTATCATGAAAGATTGGCGAGGGGGACCAGGGAGTGGAGCTCAGACGAGTACTTGCCATGGAAATAACGATAAAACAAAGACAGGCTCGCAACATCTCTTCTGTGGGAGAGAGGTTACAGGGAAGAGAAAAGGGCATCCCCCTCTAAGCCACAAAGTCTATTTTGTACTCTGTCAAAGCAGGATAGGCTGTTTTTAGCAACTCCTGCCCAGATGTGGCAGCAGTACTCAATCCTTGGACTTACTTGGCTTTTATATAGATAGAGAATTGCATCAGCAGTGAGATATCTTTTGGGGTGGTAGAAGGATCCGACTATTTTTCCAGCGACCTTGGCAACATTTAATGCTACTCAGACTAAGCTTCTTTCTTTTTACAATTACGAGAAACCTTCTAAACCACCGGTTGCCATAGCCAATAACACTGCGTGAGAGCTCACCATTCAAATTCCTCAGCTTAACATTCACTCTCAACATGAATTGGAACAAATCATTGAAGTCATTGGCTGCTGCAAAGAAGGTGAGCTCCCTCTATCGTGCTAGAAAATTACTCACACCTGACAGTATCCTGCATCTCTACAAAGCCACAATTCTCCCATGCATGGCAATTTTTTTCCACATCAGAGGTGGTGCATTTGTCACTAGTCTTAGACATGGTCAAAAAAAGAGTCTCTAATTTAATAGATCCCCCACTATCAAAGAAAATCTAATCCAAGTCCAAATATGGAGTACTGTTGCCACATCTGGGCAAGAGCTGCTAGAAAGACCTAATCCTGCCTCGACAGAGTTCAAAATAAACTTCATAACCTAATAAAAGATTACTTTTTCTCTTCCCTGCAACCTCTTTCCCACAGAAAAGATGTTGCGAGCCGTTCCCTGCTTTATAGTTATTTTCATGGCAAGTGCTTGTCTGAGCTCCAATCTATAGTCCCTCACCCCCTGGCCTAACTTCCACGAAGAACACTCGTCTAGCTAAAACCACTATCAATAATTTTCCACACTCTTTATCTGTGCCTAAATCTAAACATGGATTCCATGAACAAAGCTTCTTTCTTAGAACTGCATGCCTGTGGAACTCTGTTCCGTTTTCCTGCTTTCCAACTGACTACAATATGGTCGTCTTCAAGTCCAAACTGAACAAATTCTTGATGAGCCATCCTCTTAAGTAAGCCAATTTACCAAATTTCTACCACTAACGATTGCTACATGTTCCTTTTACCACTATACACTCGTTAAACCTTATCCTCGAGTGGCCTCTGGGCCTTGATAAGTGGTGACTCTTTTGTAAAAAAAAAAAAAAGAAAAACATACCTGTCCGATCACCACAATGTCGCATCACTGTGCCTGTTTAACAAACACTTTTAATAGAATGTGCTTTGATGGATTCGTAGCACTTGTGCCCTATCAACATAAATACTCGCAATTAAGCTGACAAGCAGCAAAATCCCACCCCTTTTCTATAGAGGTGTCTTAAAGGGAATGAGGTGCTTCTTTAAATCAAAATTTTTTTTTTATTTTGGCCCTACTCTATATATATGCCCCCCTCCTCCCGTTCGAAAACTTTAGATTTAAATCATTAGCTGTTGTTCAAAACATAAATACTTTTGAGCGCATTCAATTATGTTTTTGTTAATGAATAGAAAGTAAATTGGTTTAGGGTTTAAGATTAGAGTTTAACAGAAAACCCTAGATGCCGGAAAGCCTTCTCCTATAATAGTTTCTTCTGGTAAACTGCTAAACTTTAGAATTCTCCCCCTATTTCCT
The DNA here is from genome assembly GCF_053919585.1 of Euprymna scolopes. Classification (NCBI taxonomy): domain Eukaryota; kingdom Metazoa; phylum Mollusca; class Cephalopoda; order Sepiida; family Sepiolidae; genus Euprymna; species Euprymna scolopes. The sequence goes on from NC_136501.1 coordinate 15,103,933, forward strand.
GCTTCCATTGGAGACAGTTTGCAGAGTCTTGGCTTTTCAACCATTGCCGATAGTCAGAATTGAGGACAGTTGCCAGTTGAACCAGAATAAGAGAGCTTTAAGAGTTCGAGATGAGGAAATGAATTGATCATTGGACAACAAAAAAGCCTCACTGGACCTTTTTTTTTTTTTTTACAAGGTGGTCACCACTTATCAAGGCCAGGAAGCCACTCGGGGATAAGGGTTATTGCGTGTGCAGTACGTTAGTGTTGAGATTTGATAAAGTGTCTTACTTAAGGGGGCGGTTCATCAGGAATTTGCTTATGTTGGACTTGAAGACATCCAAGTTGTAGTCAGGTGGGAAACAGGCAAACGGAACAGAGTTCCACAAGCGTGCACTTCTAAGAAAGAAGCTTTGTTCATGGAATCTACGTTTTGGTTTTGGCACAGTTAAAGAGTGGGGAAAATTTTTGACAGTGGTTTCAGCTGGGTGTTTTTCATGAAAAATTGGCGAGGGGGACCAGAGATTGAAGCTCAGACGAGCACTTGCCATGGAAATAACGATAAAACAACGACAGGCTCGCAACATCTCTTCTGTGGGAGAGAGGTTACAGGGAAGAGAAAAGGGCGTCACCCACTACACCATGAAGCCTATTTTGTACTCTGTCAAGACAGGATAGGCTGTTTTTAGCAGCTCCTGCCTAAATGTGGCAACAGTACTCCATCCTTGGACGTACTTGGCTTTTATATAGATAGAGAATTGCATCAGCAGTGAGATATCTTCTGGAGCAGTAGAAGGATCCAACCATTTTTCCAGCGACCTTGGCAACAGACTTGATGTACATGTTCCATTTAAGTTCAGGAGTAAAGGTCAAGCCCAGAAGCTTGTCAAAACATGGAGCCTCCCCTAGACGAGAGCACACCATTTCAATTGATGCCAGATGAGAATCAGAGCGTTGATGATGTAAAGATATGAGCTTGGTTTTAGATGCATTAAAGTAACTAGCCACCTCTTCCCCCACTGTACCATGTGCTCAAGATCAGAGGAGAGAGAATCCAAGAGAACTTTGTCATTTACAGCCTTTGATGTGTTGCCATAGATGGTCGTGTCATCAGCATAGATGTCAACGAATGATTTAAGTATGTGTTTTGGAAGATCATTGATGTAGATCAGGAAGAGAGTTGGGCCCAGGATGGACCCCTGAGGGACTCCAGCATTAATACTGAGGGCCTCTGATTTCTTCCCATCAAACACTACTCTTATGAGCCTATCAGAGAGAAATGATTAAATGATTGAGAACACATTTTCAGTTATACCATAGCTGGAAATCTTGTGAAGTAGGCCCTTATGCCATACCTTACCGAAGGCTTTTGATATGTCAAGAGCAATTGCCCTAGAGAGGAAGCTTTTGTCATGAGATTCACTAATCCTATGAGATATAACCGTTAGCACACCTGCCATAGATCTGGCAGAACAGAAACCATATTGCATGTCACTAAGAAGGTTATTTCTGCTGACGTGGTTGACTACTTCTCTATTTAATATGGATTCCAGCAACTTACTCATGACACACAGGAGACTTATCGGTCTGTACTGAGAGGAAGATGACTTATCACCTGAATTCTTAAATACAGGACATACTGATGAGGTTTTCCAGGGTGTTGGGAAGCACTTCTCTTAAAGGCAACACTAAAACAGTTTTGTAAGTATGGAGGTAAGTTCTGGTTGAAGCTTTTTCAGCACTATAATTGGAATGCCGTCAGGGTCAGTTGCTTTACTGGAATCAAGGTTCTTGATTAGCTTAGCGACCTCATGCACAGATATTTGTATGTTGCATACAGGGAGTTGATCGCCATGGACTTTTTCCCCATTGGTGTCACACACACATACCCGGAGCCTAACTGACATCCACAGAATGTGTTTTTTTTTTAATTGTTTTCTTTCATTTTCATAGACTTGTGAAACCTCAGCAGCTGTCAATGTGAGAAACGATGACATGGCCAGAAGAGAAAATGAAGGAGGAGAAGACCATGGAAACAATGTTGGGGTCAGAGGTTGTCAAGCGGGGGATATGTTGTCCGACAACAAATTTACCAAATTTTCAAAAAAAAATTTCTTCAAAAAAATATTTTTAAACCTTTTCTTTGTTTTAATTTTACAATTTCATTTTTTGTTTCTTTAAATTATCAGTAAAAAAAAATACATTATTTTTTTAATTGTATATGAATTTTCAAAAATAATTATTTAAATGTTATTCTACCATGAAAAAAAATATTAGTTTATTTCAAACATTAAATATTTTAACATTTTGAGTACTTCTGCAGTTTACGAACCGTGTTATTTTTTAAATAGGATTTTCAAATTAAATGCAATTTTAGCACCGTCTACGGTAATACTTTTTATTTACTAAATCTTCAAAAAAAATATTTCAAAGAAAAATTCTTATGCCTTTTTGTTTTTTTTAACATTATATTTAAACATTTAAATAAATTTAAACACATATCATTTTTAAAATTATATTTAAACATTTAAAAAATTATATTTAAACATATAAGACATTATATTTAAACATTTAAAACATTATATTTAAATATTTAAACATTATATTATAACATTTAAAACATTATATTTGAACATTTAAAACATTATATTTAAACATTTAAACATATATTTAAAAAATTATATTTAAACATTTAAAAAACTATATTTAAACATTTAAAACATTATATTAAAACATTTAAAACATTATATTTAAATATTTAAACATTATATTTGAACATTTAAACATTATGTTTGAACATTTAAAATATTATATTAAAACATTTAAAACATTATATTTAAACATTTAAAACATTATATTTAAATATTTAAACATTATATTTGAACATTTAAAACATTATATTTAAACATTAAAACATTATATTTAAACATATATCATTTACAAAATCATATTTAAACATTTAAAAAAAACTATATTTAAACATTTAAAATATTATATTTAAACATTTAAAACATTATATTTAAATATTTAAACATTATATTTAAACATTTAAAACATTATATTTAAACATTTGAAACATTATATTTAAACATTTAAAACATTATATTTAAACATTTAAAACATTATATTTAAACATTTAAAACATTATATTTAAACATTTAAAACATTATATTTAAACATTAAAAACATTATATTTTAACATTTAAAAAATTATATTTAAACATTTAAAACATTATATTTAAACATTTAAAACATTATATTTAAACATTTAAAACATTATATTTAAACATTTAAAACATTATATTTAAACATTTAAAAAATTATATTTAAACATTTAAAACATTATATTTAAACATTTAAAAACATTATATTTAAACATTTAAAAAATTATTTACAAACAAAAAAAATGTTTTATGTATGGATTATTTAGAATATGTCTAGGGTACAACACTAAACACCCTTATTCCCTAACCAATCCATCATGCCAGCCTGTTATCCCTTTTTTCCAAACCATATATCTATCTGTTCTATCTGGTTGGGCTCCTTGCCTAGACCAATGTGACTCTCTCTCTCTCTCTCTCTCTCTCTCTCTCTCTCTCTCTCTCTCTCTCTCTCTCTCCAGATTTCTCTGTCTTCCATCAGCTATCTCAAATCTTCAGGACCACAATTGTTGTCATGTGCAATTTGTTGGATGTACGTCGATGTAGGTCGTCCTATGCTCATGCGCTTTTGCCATGGAGTCCACAGCAATACATTTCTCACTAGCTCTTGCTTGCTTCTCTTGCAGTTACTGACAAATCATAGACATCGCTCCCTGATGGTAGTAGATATGGCAGGTAGGTTGCCATAAAGTTGCTGCTTCATTGAATGAACTTGCCAAGATATATTTAACACTGTTCATAGCATACGGGTGTACGTGCTGTTTAGCTTTATTTCCAATTTTTTGGTGAGTGTCCAGGTTGTAGCACCATAAAAAAAGGACAGACCCCCAACACTGCTCTGAAGAACTGCCTTTTCAGTTTGTCAATTAGCCTTGAAGTCCACACTGACCTTCCAAAATAAGACTACAGTAGTTGTATATTTATACCAAATAGCTTTTTTTTATTCTTTTCTTTTTTTTTACCACTAATGAGTCATTTATCAAGACTGAAAGCCACTCGAGGATAAATTTTAATGGTGGGATGATTGTCAATTGAAAAATGAATTACTCATCAGCGAATTGAAATTGATTAATGAAATGAGCTAAGTTTGATTATATTTGAGCCAAGTATTTTTCAATATTGGATTTGAAGATGACTATGTTGTAGTTTGCAGAGAAGCAGTCTCATGGTAATGCATTGTAATCTACAGAAAAGTAATAGAAAATAGAAAACAACATTATTTAAGTACAAACTGACCAAACGTATCCAAACTTGGAAACCAGGCATGATAATGAAAAAGAAGGGAAAACATTAGCTAAATAGTAAGACGTTTTAGTAACAACTTATAAAAGGGAAAAGTATAGATAGCACTTAAACAAATTTTAGATTTTTTTTTTTTTCAGTTCTAAAAGAGGGGAGGGGGTGCTTCATTAAATAAACATTTGCATTTCTTTATCTTTATTTATCTAAATCAGGGATCTCCAAACTACGGCCCATGAACCAGATCCGGCCCACCAAAGTCTTTAATCATGTCGGCAGAGCTTTTATGAAAAAAATGTCAAAATATCGAGGAAAAACTTTTTAAAATGTAAATGTGTGAAAATAGTGTCATGGTTTTTCTTTTTTGTTCAGAAAATGATTAAATAATGAGATTTTGGCGAACGACTTTTACTAAAATGTAAAACTAATTGGTAAAAAGGTCATTGTTTGTTTGTTTGTTTGTTTGTTTGTTTGTTTGTTTTATTTTGGCCTGTGTAGCTCTAAAAAGAAGTCAGCAATATGCATCCCCCCCCCCATTCGAAAACTTTGGAGACGCCTGTTATATAGAGCACTACTGGGAGATGCCAAGTAATCTAACTGGTGCTACCAGATCAGGCTGTGCGAAGATATTGGCTCCCAGAGACGAAACGCACCTTACTGTGATGCTTTTTGTTTTTCTACTTTCTTTTGCAAAACTTAATTATGTTCTGCAAACCCAAAACGAAAAACAACGACCCCCCCCCTTAAAAATGCCGTAAAACAAAACAAACCAAACCAAGTAATCTGAACGATTATTTTAATATAATCGTTTTTTGATGTGTAGAAAATGTGCATTAAGATGAAAGATATTTTTTAGAATGAAAATATTATGATAGAAATGTATCAGGAATATTATTAGGTTGGTGCAAAAATAATGTCGTTTTACACACACACACACACACACACACACACACACACATATATATATATATATATATATATATATATATATATATATATATATATATATATATATATATATATACTAGCAAAAGTACCCGTCGTTGACTGGGTTCAAAAACAGCCTACAGAAAATGGACTCAAATTTATGAAAGTATGATAGGTTATGAAAAGGAAGGGTTGTAAAGAGATAGCTTCGAATTTGGGGGTATCAAAACCAAAGCAAAATATGATGAAAGTAAAAATAAAATAGATAAACCTCATAATTTATTATACCATACCTGTTCACACTGAAACACTTATCACAATATTCTGTGGATCTATATTAAAAAACTAGTTAAACTTTGTGACATATTTCCATTCTATGGAGGTCAGGCACGAACGAACACCCCATAATTTTATTATACCATATTTCTTCAAACTGAAACATAATTATCAAAGTATACTTACGCAGATAGATATGAAAAGTCTTTATTAAGATTTGTGCCTATTTCCATTCTATGGAGGCCAGGCGCGGACTCAGACCCCACAATTTTAATGTACCATCCCTATTTAAGTTAAAACATACTTATCAAAGTATTATTATGTACACCTATATCAAAAACACTTGTAAACATTTTTTTTAATTTCAAAATTTTTTATTCCCATACTTTGTGGACCAGGCGCGTATGCAGACCCCACAATTTTAATGAATCATCATTATACCAGATCAAACATACCCATTCCTGTGTCTCGATACATCTTCTATCATTATATATGATCAGTTTTCTATAATAGTCAACCATATAGGAGCCTATTCGTGACCAGAAACACACACAGAGACGTTCAGCTTTATATATGTATATATATATATATATATATATATATATATATATATATATATATATATATATATTATATATGAGAGAGAGAGAGAGAGAGAGAGAGAGAGAGAGAGAGAGAGAGAGAGATGAATGGAAATGTATAAAAAAGAATACGAAAAGTATAAAAGCTTATAACTTTTCTTTATTCGTTTTCAATTGGTGACGTGCAGGAACACAAAAGAATATTATGAAAAAAAATTAAAAAACTTTTTTTACAAGTACATAATTTTCAACCGATCCTTCAGTCTTCATCGGTGTAGTGAAATTATGAGCATACACAAGGGAAAAAGGGAACGGAAAAGGAAGGAAGGAAGGAAGGAAGGAAGGAAGGAAGGAAGCGAGGAGGAGGAGGAGGAGGAGGAGACGGAGGAGGAGACGGAGGAGGAGGAGGAGGAGGAGGAGGAGGAGGAGGTATAGCCAATGAGAAGGTGCCTCGTCAGTTTTAAATATATACACATATAAGTACGCACATACACACATGCACGTAGTACATATACACATATAAACGAAAAATTAAAAATCAAACAGTAAATAAAAATGAAGAAACGCACCTTTAACTGTCCAATATTTTGAATTCTAACGATATTATTTATTCCATAAATTATATATATATATATATATATATATATATATATATATATATATATATATATATATATAGATAGATAGATAGATAGATAGATAGAGAGAGAGAGAGAGAGAGAGAAGGGGGGGACGAAAAAAAACGACATTATTTTTGCACCAACCTAATAACATAGGAACATTAAAACAACCAAAAATGTTAGAACATAAACAATGTAGATGATTTTAGTGATGACATCAGGTTATTTTAATTCAAGGGCGACAATTTAATTCGGCTACAGAGATTTCGCTAAAAATCGTAAAATTTGATTTTCTTAAATAAAAAACAAAAACTACTTGATCATAATCAAATCTAAAACAAGAGAAAAATCTTAGTTGTCCTCGGTGATCGTACATCAAAATATGATATAAAAGCTGGTGTGCTACGAGAGTCGATCCTTACACCTTTATTCGTCCTCATATTTATAAAATTGATAAAATTGTCTCCGAGATGGGTATATTTATTGATGAGACCATGCTCTATAACAGACATGGGGAAAAACGAATGAACACATATCTAAGAAATGATTGAACCCTTAGAGGAAGATTTCCATTCTGTAGTGAAATGGGGTCATAAACCGATGGAAATATTCACTGTTGCCAAGATTAAGCTTCTTTCCTTTAATTACAAGAAACCTTCTAAAATACAGATAGCCATGACAAAATTGCATGAAAGCTCTTCAAACTCTTCAGCTTAACATTCACAAGTAACATGAATTGAAACAATTACATCGAAGGCATTGCCAAGACTGCTGCAAAGAAAGTTCAAGAAGAAGTAGGTCCTGCACTATCAATCAAATTCTAACCTCTGTCACATCATCGAAATGTTGCATCCTTGTGCCTGTTTTACTAGTGCTTTAATAGAATGTGCTCCAATGAATTACAAGCATTTGTACCCGCCTCGGCGGGAATATTCTCAACAAGCAGCAAAATCTTACCCATCCACTATTAAGGTCTCCAGATGCCAGAAAGCTTTCTACTCTAATAGTTTCTTTCCTTAAACTGCTAGACCAGTGGTCGGCAACCCCTGACCTGTTGGTCACATCCGGTCCACGAGTGAATTTTATCCAGCTCACTATCTTACCCTGGATATGATCTAAATATAGGAAACCAAACCAAAGTGACAGTTGGGGGCCTGAATATATCACGTAGAAATTTTTTTTTAATCCTTTTTTTTTTTTACCTGTAGATTACCATACTTTTTGTTCTTTTTCTCTTCCAGAAATCTTTTTTGTCTGAACCAAAACAACCCCATGGAAGCTAAGAGAAGAAAAGTGGATTTGGAATGCTGAACTTTTAATGATGTCTGGATAAATAACTATTTTTTCATTGAGCATTTTGCAAAATGTGTTTGCTTAATCTGTCACAAAAACCATTGTCGTGAAGAAAGTTTCAAATATTAAACGGCATTACGAAACTCGTTATAATCATGACAACAATTTTACCGGAAAAGCACGACAACAAAAAGTTGCACGGTGGAGAAATAATTTAACAAAGCAATCATCCTTTTTTACTGGAAAGTTGAAGAAAGCGATCGAAACACTCGTGCTAGTTACGAGGTGTCAAAACTCATTGCAGAAAGGATGAAACCCTTTACTGATGAAGAGTTCTTCAAAGAATTATTGTTAAAAGTAGCAGATGTTGTTTGTCAAGAGAAAAGAAAATTATTTTCAGCTTGTCAGCAAGAACAGTAACAAGGCATATTGAAGAGCTGGCAGCAAATGCCAGAAGTGACTTGGAGGGCATTTAAAACAATCTGGAGTATTATTCTATTTCTATCGATGAAACCATTGATATAAAGGATACTTGTCAACTTGCAGTGTTTGTGAAGAGTATAACACCAATATTTGTGGAAGAATTTGTGAAATTGGTTTCTATGAAAGACACTAACAGTGGATCAGATATTTTGCAAAGCATAATAAAATGCATTACTGGAATGAATCTGGATTTATCAAAGCTTTCTGGAATAATCACAGATGGAACACCGGCAATGATTGGTGAGAAAAAAGGCTTTGTTGCATTGCTCTTAAAGCATATTAAAACATTGCTAAAATAATAATCAAACTAAAATAATTGAATTTTAAGGACATCATGGCAGTGGTCATAACAACAGTGAATCTTATATTGTCTATTGACTAAATCACCACTGGTTTCAAGATTTCTGAAACAAATCAAAGAGCGACCTTACATATTTTTCAGATGTTCAATGGCTTACCCCGGAAAAAAAATGCTAGAACAATTTCAAGCATTAAGAGAAGAGATGGCCATGTTTTTAGAGAGCAAAAAAAAAAAAACAAGATAATTATCACTTTCAATATCCACAGTGGGTTGTCAAGTTAGCTTTTTTAGTGGACACCACGAACACTCTGAATCTTGAGCTTCAAGGAAAGAGAAAGGTTTTATTTGAGATGATAATAATAATAATAATAATAATAATAATAATAATAATAATAAATATATATATATATACACACACACACAAGAAATAAATGTTACCATAGTCAATAAAAGTTACTTTTGTGGTAGAAAAGTTCATTGGTTTGTATTTTTAAGTAGTTTGTAAAAAAAAAATTTTTTTAATTCATGAACCCGTTTTTAAAAAAAATCAAAATGGCAGCGACTTTGAAATGGGGAGCCCCGTTTTCAATTTGAAGAAAGGGCAGCTGAGCATTCTGTGTTAACAGTTTAAGAGAGTTCCGTCAACGTAAGGAATATTTAAAAAACATATTTTAATGTTTTCCGTTATTTTGTGCTTGAGGAATATTTGATTATGGCATGTGTAGTTTATATAAAAATTCATTTAAGTAGTTATCGCCTCAAATTTCGTTTTAATTTCGGTTCGCTGAAATTATTTCAAGTAAAGAGCATTAAAAACTATTTCAAAACAAAAAAAATGAACTGAACTTTTATTGACTATGGTAACATTTATTTCAATGTATATTTATTTGTTGGCTTTTCTGCTAGACACTCTTACTAAATAATATCGACGAAATATCGAAAAACAAAAAAACAAAAACAGTTTTGAAAAATAATGAAGCTTTACTTACTTTAGTAAAATAATCCGAAACAGTAAAATGGGATATTAAAAAAGTAAACACGTAATTACTTTAGTTTTTTAAAGCAAAGAATCGATATAAATATGAATAAGAAGAAAGTATCGTCCTTTTCAAGCAGAACAGCTTCGTTTCAGTTTTACAGTATTGTACGGTGTAGTATTGCGCCGTCGGATTAAGGGTTGTACTATTGTAATGTAAAGAACACGCAGAAGGGTTGTAATCAACTGAATTCCTTCTAATACACTGACAAAAAAAGCTTAAACAGATATATAAATAAAAATAAAAAGGTTATGTAAATGTTTTTAAAAAGACACGTAATCATGTGAGCAGGATTTTTCCTTCTTTTGACACGATAACAAGTAATGTTCTTATTTTTTATTATTTATCTATTTATCTATTTTCGAAAGAGTTTCACGTGCAATTTGAGAAGGAAAAAACAGAGTTATGCAAAATTTGTGTCGAGAATTGTCTAAAGTTCCGACCTTTTTTTTTGGCTTTCACTTTAATAAGAATGTGAATTTATGAGGTGAATTTATTCGACACAATATGATTCAACTAAAAAAAATAAATAAAAGCTAACGTGAATTAAGATTAAAATTAAGGTGTTATTGTGGACCCTCACCCCTTTTAAAAAACCTTGTGAAACTTTGTGACATATTTACATTCTATGGAGGTCAGGCGCGAACGAACACCCAATAATTTTATCATACCATATTTCTTCAAACTGAAACATAATTATCAAAGTATACTTACGCAGATTGATATGAAAAGTCTTTGTTAAAGTTTGTGCTATATTTCCATGGAGTACAGGCGCGAACGCAGACCCCACAATTTTTATCATACCATCCTTATTTAAGTTAAAACATGCTTATCAAAGTATTCTTATGTACATCTATATCAAAAACACTTGTAAACGTTTTTTTTTTCATTTTTTATTTCCATACTTTGGGGGCCAGGCGCGAACGCAGACCCCACAATTTTTATGAACCACCGTTCTGCCAGATCAAACATACCTATTTCCTGATCCTCGATACATCTTCTATCATTATATGTAATCAGTTTTTTAAAATAGTTAACCACATAGGAGCCTATTCGTGACCACACACACACACTCACATACACACACACAGACGTACAACTTTATATTATAGAAGATATATATATATATATATATACAAAAGAATTTTACCACTTATCAAGGCCTGGATGCCACACGAGGATCAGGGTTAATGGGTGTTCAGTAGTCAATGAGACAATATCGTAGCAATCATAAGTAGTGGAAATTTGGTAAATTGAATTACTTAGGGGGATGCTTCAGCAAGAACTTGTTCACATTGGACTTGAACACAACCATAATGTAGTCAGTTGCAAAGTAGGAAAATGGAACCTAATTCCACAGGTGTGCAGCTCTAAGAAAGAAGCTTTGTTCATGGAATATATGTTTAGGTTTAGGTACAGATAAAGAATGGGGGAAATAAATTGCCTGTGAGATGGGTATATATGCTGACGACATCACACTCTATAACAAGCACGAGGGGAAAACAAATGAACACATATCTAAAGAAATGGCAGAAGCACTAGAGGATGACCTCCGATCTGTAGTGGAATGGGGACATAAATGGATGGTCACATTCAATGCTACCAAGACTAAACTCGGTTCCTTCAATAATTACAAGAAACCTTCTCTACCACCAATAGCAATGGCCAATGACTCTTTATCTGAAAGTACATCTTTTAAACTCCTCGGCCTAACGCTCTCAGGAAACATGAGTTGGAACAATTACATCAAAAGTATCGCCAGGACCGCTGCGAAGAAGGTAAGTGGTATTTATTTGCTCCCCCACTGAGCAAATTAGGCACAAGGCCGTTTTTTAATGTGGAGAGAGAGGGAGGGGGGAGGGAAAAGGGGACCAGCTCCCGATGGCGGGGGGATGGGAGCTGGATAGTAACTGTTGGTATGAAGGGTTGCCCCTACATTGACCAAGGTCTGATATGTGGAGTTACCCCCACATATGGTCTTTGCTTGCAGTATCTGCCGGAACAGATACTACACTTTGATCTTGGCCCGAAGGCTACAAACGTCCCTCTTCTTGCGAAGACGAAAGGTTCTCTCTACCGTGCTAGAAAGATACTAACGCGCGAAAGTATCCTATACCTCTATAAGGCCACCATTCGCCCATGTATGGGTATTGCTGTCATATTTGGGCTGGTGCATCTGCCATTAGTCTCTCGCTCCTAGACAAGGTTCAAAAGAGATAATCTGATAGGTCCTGAACTGTCATCTAAACTTCAGCTCCTGTCCCATCGACGAAATGTTTCACCCTCTGCCTTTTCTACAAGTACTTTAACGGTGAATGCTCTGACGAACTGCAAGCACTTGTGCCCCCTCAACGTAAATAACCCCAACAAATCTGACAAGTAGCTAAATCCCACCCCTTCACAGTAGAGATCCCTAGATGTAATAGAGCCTTCTACTCCAGTAGTTTCTTCCCCAGGATAGCTAAACTTTGGAATTCCCTGCCGGATCCCAGCTTCCCCAACTGTACTGACATGCAGAAGTTCAAGTGCAACGTGAACTGACATCTTGCTGCCCAACTCCTTACACAGTACCCCTGATGCCTATGTCCCTGATAGTAGCAATATGCCTTGTTTGGGGTGAAAATGTAATAAAAAAAAAAAAAATTTTTTTAATTATTGATAGTGGTTTCAGCTAGGCGAATGTTTTTTGTGAAAGTCGGTCCAGGGCGGACCATAGATTAGAGCTCAGATGAGCACTTTACATGAAAATAACAACTCTTGTGCAGATTAGTGGTGTCTTAAACCAATGCATTTAAAGCGCAAACATTATCACATACTTACCTGTCATGTCTAAATCAGTATAAATTCCAAAAATTACCCAAAAATAATCCAGTAGAAAAATAATTACATAGAATTTATCGAGTTTATCTGTTTATCATTTTATTGTATTTTTTAATGCTGAAAAGTTCTTAACATCCAGGGGAGGTAACTGCAATCGATCATTTTGACTAATTGTACAGTAGAACCCTGGGGTACGGCATTAAAAATTAGTATCAAAATACAGTACAGTATATGATACACATGCATATAATCAAATAACATTATAAATAACACTGTAAGGCGGGGTAAATATCATAACCAGGCACCAGAAAAACATTATATTCTACATCATAACCTGAAAAAAACGTATCTTATGGTCACCGTATCCCGGGGTTTTACTGTAATTCTGACGTTTTTAAACTAAAGCATTTCAGAACATAATTGTAGATGATTTTCTTTTTAGTAAAAATACATCTTACACATCTCCTACTGAATTATCTTTCGTAAATTTTGGAATTTATACTAATTTGAAGGTGGCACATAAGTGTGTAAAAATGTTTTTTTACCTGAAATGCATTGGTTTAAAACATAACTATTCTGCACATTTTTAACTAATTATTATTTAAAATTAAAATATTAAATTTATTATTAAGTTAAATATTAATTTACTTTCTTTTTTTTTTTTTTTTTGTCTGATCAAAAATGTGAAATGGCTGTTTGAAGTTTTGAATTTCTTGCAATTTAAAACTCTTTTCTTTAAATTATGATTTTACAATTTTTCTTTCAATTTTTTTTTTTTTTTTTTTTGAGGAGGTATATTTTTTTAAATTTTTTGTAATTGTTACATTTAATTGCAATTCACCTGTTTTGCTAATAACATTTTTTATTTGGATATTTTAAACAAATTGTGTTTGTTTTGGGGTTATTTTTGTTTGTTTGTTTTGTTTTGTTTTGGTTTTTTTTTGTGTGTGTATTTTGTTTTACTGATGGCTCACCATTTAATTGTAATTATAATTCATCTGTTTGCTGATTCACATTTTTATTTAATTTTTTTTTCTACTAGTGGATCACTACTTATCAAGTCCTAGAAGCAACTCAAGAGTATATTGTGGAAATAATAATTTTATCCAAACAAAATATTTTTCCAAATCATAGTATTATCAAAGCTCAAAATGTATTAAATTAAGAGGCAGTGGTGGAAGGTGAAAAATCTCAAATGAATGTGCCATAATAAATTTTAATTGGATTGAGCCACAACCAGAATAAAAAAAAAAACACTGTCCTAGAGTGTGCCTCGTATTGATGGAAGGGTAGCCTCAGTTAAACCTCCAATCTATCAAATTAATGTATACTTTTTCTAGACCTACTTATCTTGGTTCAAAATACAAGGATAATATTCAGAAAAAAACATCTAGAAAATTGTTGTTTTCATTTTAGTGCATTTATACTTTTTTAAGTTTAGATTAAAGGAAACACCTATCCAGGTAAAACTGTTTTTCATTTCTTTTTTTCTTTAATTAAGTCACAGGAAAAAAGGTTTACTGTGTGTGTGTGTGTGTGTGTGTGTGTGTGTGTGTGTGTGTGTGTGTGTGTGTGTGTGTGTGTGTGTGTGTGTGTGTGTGTGTGTGTGTGTGCGTGCGTGCGTGCATGCGTGCGTGCGTGTGTGCGTGCGTGTGTGAGTTTATTTTCTTTTATTGTTTTAGAAAAGCTAACTATTAAAATTCATTTAAGTTTAATATTAGTTAAAAAAATTTATTCCGTTTTATTTGGATTCTTTGAACTACTGATCTCATGTCAAGTGTGTTTCCCCCCCCCCACAAGGACCAATGGCATAATGGATAAAATACTTGGTAAAATTCAGTTGTAAAGTTACGCTTCAAGCGGTTGAATGGTTCAATTCTCAGTGCAAGGGCAATACTCAAAACACAGTTGCAAATTACTTAAGACTTCTACTCAATCACGACTGACAGAACAAGAGTATTAAATAAAGGGTTACGTTCGAAATTCCATGTAGATTCCCCAATTTGACAGAAAGATTTCTGAGTTCGACAAGATACATCTGAAGAAGGTCGGAGGTTACATCGACCGAATCATTATGAAAATGACACTCAAGATGAGAACAATAGTCCGAAAAATCCAAATAATATGAATAATCAATCCTCATCTCAAAAGTTTAAAAATGTAAAATATTTTTTGCTTGTTTTGTTTTTTTAATTTTTTTTTACTTATGGGTCACCACTTATCAGGCCCAAAAGTCACTCGATAATAAGTGTTGATAAGATATAGTTAAAAGATGAAGAATATTATGGGAGTAAGGAAAATGATTAATGGGATTAACTAAGTTTGATTCACATGTATGTCAAGTATTTATTGACATTGTGTTTTTATTGCCTTTGTTTCAAGTAAATAAATTGTGACGGACTTGAATTTTTTTTTTTTTTTCGTAGCCAAAAAATAAGACTTTATTTCCGGCTTTTATCACCAATTTATCAAAAACCTAAATAAAGTCTCAATTTTACGCTGTGGTCAAAGGGAGATAACTGCAGTAAATGATTCTGTTGGACATCTCATTTTTGATTTTAGTGGTTCTAATCGTTAACAGTGGCAAAGTTTTAATTATTTTTATGCAAGTAAAAATTATGATTAAGTTTCTTTTTAAGAGGAAGGCATTTTCTATCAACCCCTCCTTCCTTAAAAGTATTGCAATTCTATTTGAGAAGTCAAAAAGCTAAGGTATTAATAAGAAGCATTTTTCAATTTTTTACTCATTTTTTGGTGCTTGTTCGGAATAAAAATAAAAATCGAAAATTTGAATTTTAACTAAAACCAATGTTACCTAGTTAATTATTATGTCGAAATTAATAAAATAGCCAAAAATTACGAAAAATTATAAAGGGGAAAATTACTAACGAAAATAGTTTGTAGAAAAGAAAATGCAAATTGTACTTAAATAATAAAGAGACAAGTTTTTATGATAGACAGTCTGTCTTGTTATATTTTTTGAAAAAATAATGGCAGACCAATGGATCGTGAAATTGTGAAAGTATGTTATTTATGTAATAATGCAATGATATGCTACTAATAGTGGCATGACAATTAATGTCCATGATGTGGAATGGACCCACTCAAATAAGACAGATAATGAGGGGGAGGTTCTGTCATGATTTTGCCACTACCTATGACCTCACTCAGATTGTTCGCGAACCCGATACTGCCGGTCAGTATGCAAGCCTTCTAGACCTTTTTCTCTCAACTTCCCCTGAGCTATGTTCATGTTCCGTTCTATCTCCTCTAGGATCCTCCGACCACTCCGTTGTATCAGTTAAGATAAAAATGAAATGTAATAAGTCCCCAGACGTACCTCTCCACCATACTGTATACCGATATTCTATGGCTGACTGGGATAGCTTCCGTACATTCATATCTGATCTACCTCTGCATTCCATGTTTAAAAAGGATGTATCCTCTATAGTATCAAACTTGACCGAATGGTTAATTGTAGGCATAGACCGATTCATACCATCTAAAAAATTCCAACAAAAACCTAACAGCATGCCATGGTTCTCTCCAGAATGTGCTGCTGCCATCGCACACAGAAATCACTTTTTCCATAGCTACCAACGTAACAGATGCACTGAGACTAAAGCTGCTTTCAGGACTGCCAGCAACCACTGTAAAAGAGTAATAAAAAATGCAAGAGAACTATATATGCTCAGTCCGTTAAATCCAAAGTAGCTGAGCAGTGGCTTGGTTCCCACCAGTTTTGGCAAATAGCAAATAGGATCCTAAACAGAAGCATGCATTCTATCCCAACCATTATCAATGGACCTGAGGTCATCTCGTCATCATCAGACAAGGCCAAACTATTTGCCAAGAACTTTGCAGCTAATTCTACCCTATGTGATGAAGGCCATCAACTCCCCGTAATTTCCTCCCCTAGCATACAACACGCTAGGTAACATACAAATATCTGTGTGTGAGGTCACCAAGCTAATCAAGAACCTTGATTCCAGTAAAGCAACAGGCCCTGACAGCATCCCAATTATAGTGTTAAAAAAGCTTCAACCAGAACTTACTCCCATACTTACAAAACTGTTTAAGCGTTGCCTTTAAGAGAAGTGCTTCCCAACACCCTGGAAAACCTCATCAGTATGTCCTGTATTTAAGAATTCAGGTGAAAAGTCATCTCCCTCTCAGTACAGACCAATAAGTCTGCTGTGTGTCATGAGTAAGTTGCTGGAATCCATATTGAATAAAGAAGTAGTCAACCACCTCAGCAGAAATAATTTTCTTAGTGACACACAATATGATTTCCATTCTGCAAGATCTACAGCAGATGTGCTAAAGGTTATATCTCATAGGATTAGTGAATCACTCGACAAAGCCTTCCTTTCTAGGGCAATTGCTCTTGACATATCAAAGGCCTTCGACAAGGTATGGCATAAGGGCCTACTTCACAAGATTTCCAGCTATGGTATAACTGAAAATGTGTTCTCAATCATTAAATCATTTCTCTCAGATAGGCTCATAAGAGTAGTGTTTGATGGGAAGAAATCAGAGGCCCACAGTATTAATGCTGGAGTCCCTCAGGGGTCCATCCTGGGCCCAACTCTTTTCCTGATCTACATCAATGATCTTCCCAAACGCATACTTAAATCATTCATTGACATCTATGCTGATGACACGACCATCTACGGCAACACATCAAAGGCCGTAAATGCCAAAGTTCTCTCGGATTCTCTCTCCTCTGATCTTGAGCACGTGGTACAATGGGGGAAAAAATGTCTGGTTACTTTTAATGCATCTAAAACCAAGCTCCTATCCTTACATCATAAACGCTCTGATTCTCATCTGGCATCAATTGAAATGGTGTGCTCTCGTCTAGGGGAGGCTCTATGTTTTGACAAGCTTGACTTGACGTTTATTCCTGATCTTGTTTTGACAAGCTTGGCTTGACGTTTATTCCTGATCTGAAATGGAACACTCCAGAAGATATCTCACTACTGATGCAATTCTCTATCTATATAAAAGCCAAGTACATCCAAGGATGGAATACTGCTGCCACATCTGGGCAGGAGCTGCTAAAAACAGCCTATCCTGCCTAGACAGAGTACAAAATAGACTTTGTGGCTTAGTGGGTGATGCCCTTTTCTCTTCCCTGCAACCTCTCTCCCACAGAAGAGACGTTGCAAGCCTATCTTTGTTTTATCGTTATTTCCATGGCAGGTGCCCGTCTGAGCTCCAATCTCTGGTCCCCACCCTCGCCAATATTTCACGATAAACACCCGTCTAGCTGAAACCACTGTCAAAAATTTTCCCCACTCTTTAGCTGTGACAAAACCAAAACGTAGATTCCATGAACAAAACTCCTTTCTTAGAACTGCACGCCTGTAGAACTCTCTTCCGCTTGCCTGTTTCCTTCCTGACTTCAACATGGATGCCTTCAAGTCCAACATAAACAAATTCCTGATGAACCGCCCGCCCCCAAGAGATGACACTTTATCAAATCTCCAATACTAATGAATACTGCAACACTATCCCATTGATTGCTGTACACAAAATAACCCTTATCCCCGAATGGCTTCTGGGCCTTGATAAGTGGTGACCTTCATGTAAAAAAAAAGTAGAAAACATTCATTTGTAATGTTAACTACAAGAAACCTTCTCTACCACCAATAGCAATGGCAAAGAACACATTACCCGAAAGTACTTCCTTTAAACTCCTCAGCATAACATTTACAGGGAACATGAACTGGAATAGATACATTGAGAGCATTGCCAAGGCTGCTGCAAAGAAGGTGGGCTCTCTCTCTCTCTACCATGCTAGAAAATTACTTATGCCTGAAAGTATCCTGTATCTTTATAAGGCCACCATCCACCCATGTATGGAGTACTGTTGACACATTTGGGCTGGTGCATCTGCTATTTGTCTCTCACTCCTGGACAGGGTTCAAAAAAGAGTCGCCAACCTGATAGGTTCTGAACTGTCATCTAGGCTTCAGCCTCTGTCCCATCGACGAAATGTTGCATCCCTCTGCCTGTTCTACATATACTTCAATGGTGAATACTCTGACGAACTGCAAGTACTTGTACCTCCTCGACGTGACTACCCCCAACAAACCCGACAAGCAACTAAGTCCCACCTCTTTACAGTAGAGATCCCTAGGTGTAAGAAAGCCATCTACTCCAATAGTTTCTTCCCCAGAACTGCAAGTCTTTGGAACTCCCTTCCGGGATTCTGCTTTCCCAACTGTACTGATATGCAGAAGTTCAAGTGTAATGTGAACAAACATCTTGCTACTCATCTCCCTCCATAATGTATCTGCAAATTATGTCCCCGATAGTAGCCCCCTACTTCAAAGTGGCACTGTTCCTTGTTTAGGGTGAAAATTGAATAAAAAATGAAATTTTTAAAAAATGGAAATTCAATTCGATAGATTTATGGGTATTTGTGCATTATAATTGGATATCAAAAAAATGTATTCAAGTATAAAACTATTAAATACTTTATTATCATGTTGAAATCTATATATTTATAGAAGTGAAATTGTCTGTGTGTCTGTATGTGTACATTTCCCTACCACCGTCTTATTCGCTCCATCATGTCTATCCATTTAATGCGGAAGCAAAGGATACAAAAAAGACAGAGCCGACCAAAGCTCAACATCGAGCAGCTGGGCGATATCACCTACCAACAACACCTCCAGGCGGCTCTTAGCGCGGACCTGCCCAAGCAGTATCCACATGATGCTGAAGAGCACTGGGACAAGCTGTCTTCTGCCATCATGGACTCCAGTATAAGCATCCTAGGGCAGAAAAAGCGGAAACATTAGGATTGGTACGATGAAAACGATACCGAAATCCAACAGCTTATAGACACCAAGAGGCAAACTTTTATCACCTGGCAGAATAACATCAATTGCAAGGTTAAAAGAGCTGCCCATGCCAAGGCTAAAGCGGCTGTCCAATCGACAGTCAGGAAGCTGAAGAACCTCTGGTGGATGAAGAAGGCTCAGGAGATCCAGCAGTTTGCTGACTCTGGGGACACCAGAAGATTCTTTGAAGCCACAAAAGTGGTATACGGCCCCAGCTACCGTTCTCTGACCCCCCTTCGGTCTAAGGATGGGCTCACGCTGCTGAAAGGAAAGGGAGAAATAACAAATAGATGGAAAGAGCATTATGAGGATCTTCTGAACAGGGACACCACTCCAGAGATGGAGGCCCTTGAAAAACTCCCCCAACAGCCCATAATTGAGAGCATGGGAGAACCACCCAGTCTGGAAGAGGTGCGGGATGCAATTAGGAAGATGAAAAACAATAAGGCGGCTGGTTCTGACGGCATCCCAGCAGAAATCCTGAAGAAAGGCGGGCCTGATCTTCTCAGACACATCCATGCCCTGCTGCTCAAAATATGGGAACAAGAGAAAATCCCTGCACAACTTAGAGATGCCCTAGTTGTTTCCATCTTTAAGAAGGGAGACAAGGCAAACTGTGGGAACTACCGGGGCATTTCTCTCCTCTCTACCACAGGGAAAGCCCTAGCTCGGGTTTTGGCCAACAGGCTTACACCCCTTGCAGAAACCATCCTTCCCGAGTCCCAAAGTGGTTTTCGACCAAATAGAGGCACGATGGACATGATCTTCACTGCTCGTCAACTCCAAGAAAAGTGCAGGGAGCAAAATTTACCATTATACATGGCTTTTATAGACCTTACTAAAGCCTTTGACTCTGTGAACCGTCAAGCCCTTTGGCTGGTTCTTGCAAGGTTTGGATGCCCAGAGAGGTACATTCGGGTACTGAGACTGCTACATGACAATATGTCAGCTACAGTCCTCAGTAGTAGTGGAGATGAAACAGAGCCCTTCAGGGTTGACACGGGAGTGAAACAGGGATGTGTCATTGCCCCAACCCTGTTCTCCATCTTCATTACTGCTATCCTCCATCTCACGGACAAACATCTTCCTCATGGAGTTCGGATTATGTACAGAACTGACGGGCGACTTTTTAACATCAACAGATTTAGGGCCAAAGGTCGAACGAACACCATATCCATTATGGAGCTACAGTATGCAGACGATAACGCCCTTGTAGCCCTCTCAGAAGAGGACCTACAGTGTACACTGGTTGCCTTCACGGGGGCGTACAAACAGCTAGGACTAACAATTAATATAAAAAAAACCCAAATCCTCCATCAATCACCACCAAACAGTACTCCAGTCTCACCCCCAAACATCTCCATCGACAACGCTAGACTGGAAAATGTGGACCACTTCCCATACCTAGGCAGCATCCTATCATCAAAAGCCAACATAGATGATGAAATGCAACACCGTCTCAGCTGTGCCAGTGGGGCTTTCTCAAGGCTAAGGAAGAAAGTATTTGAGAACTGTGACCTCCTGGCAAAGACCAAAATCATGGTATATAAAGCTGTCTTGCTGCCCACTCTTCTCTATGGATGGGAGACCTGGACCACATACAGGAGGCACGTAAAAACCCTGGAGACGTACCACCAAAGATGCCTCCGAAAAATCCTCAGAATTAGTTGGAAGGACCGACGCACCAATACCAGCGTCCTGAGTGAGGCTGACATTCCCACTATCACCGCTACTGTTGCTCAACGCCAGCAAAACAGATTTTCTACTCTCAGCTTGTTGAGGGAAAGCGTGCCCAGGGTGGCCAAAAGATTAGGTATAAGGACAACATCAAAGCAAATCTAAAGCGGTTTCACATGGACCTTGAGACATGGGAGGACGTGGCTGGGAGCAGGTTGGCATGGAGGAGCGCTGTCCACAAAGGTGCTGCGCTTTATAGTAGTGACCTAAATCAAGCTGCTGAGGATAAACGCAAGCACAGAAAGGACAGATTATTAACCAGACACACCCAACCCCACCCCACCACCACTACCTTTATCTGCCCAAATTGCACAAGACAAATTGGGTCTAGGATTGGGCTCTATGCTCACCTGAGGACCCACAGAAGCCACAACGGAGGACAGTCTTACTCGGACACGAGTGACCGCCGATGATGATGATTTCCCTACTAAACTACTCTGCCAATTTTCAATCTACAGACTTGAGATTTGACATAAAGGGTATTGAGATCTACAAAGCCACAATTCGTATGTATGGAGTATTGCTGTCACATTTCGGCTGGTATATCTGCTAATAGTTTCTCATTTCTGGACAGACTTTTTCCTTCCCTGATCCCGTCACCTGACAGGTTAAACAGAAGCGCAGTCGCTTGAGTGAATAATACCTTCTATTACAAAAAAGTTTTTTTAAAAAATGAAAACATATCCCTAATGGTTGACTTATGTAAAATAACAAATGTTAAATAGTAAGAGTTCGTCCGCTAGTTTTATTTGATTTCAATTTGCAGGTAAACACGTTAGCGCATATACTGAAAATTAAGACACAAACTATAGAAAATGACGTCACACAAGATAATATAGGGTAAAGGTATGACCATCAGTAGTAACAAAGCTCTCTATGTTAATATAATAATATACAATAAAACAAAAAAAAAATACACAAATTACTCATCTCAAAAGATTCCAATAAAATTAACATATAATACCAACTTTCAACATTTATACTCTCTGTCAGCTGTCAAAAACTCAATTCCTTGTCCTCCCTAATTGGTCCTTCTTATAGACACTATTCTCTTCACATGCAAATTACTGCCATATGTATATAAAAAAAACTCATTTACAAAATTAAATTTTCCTTCTTTTTTTTTTCTTTCTCCAATCCTGTCACCTGACAGGTCAAACAGAGGTACTGACGCTTGTGTGAGTAATATCTTCTATTACAGCAAAACAAAAAAAAAAAATTTTAATAAAATATTACTAACATTGAATAAAAATATCAAAATGTTTCAATTTTTAAAAACGTTTAAAGAATCTTTTGAAAATTTTATAGAATTGTTTTGGAAATAATCAGAAAAGTAAAATGTCGATGAAAAATATTTCTATTTATTCCAAATTTACATGTTTACCCCCCAAAAGACATTTTTCACTCATCCAAAATTATTGAATCTGCAACCCTAATGCTGCCACCTCCATTAATCAAACAGCATCCAAAATGTCTTATCAATTTGCCATCATATTATCAGATTGTACAAACAAATTCTGACAAAATACAAAATTACCCATTCAATTTTTAGGAAGATGTTCAGCTATTTTATCTAAGTTTAACAAAATGGTTTCCTGATTTATTTTTATGATTAGTATGTCACCAAAATAATCCTAACCTGATCACAAACACCTTTTCACAATTTTGTGTAGAAGTTTCTGTTCTGCTAAATCTGCAGCTGATGTGCTGACTGTAATATCACACAGGATTAGTAAATCTCTTAATGAGGACTTAGTTTCTAGAGCAATTACATATCAAAGACTTTTGATAGAGTATGACATAGCGGTCTATTTCACAAGATTTTCAGCTACGTTATAGCTGGAAATGTCCTCACAATTATTAAATCCTTTCTCTCTGATCGGCTTATAATAGTAGTCGTTGATGGGCAGAAGCTTATAGTATCAACGCTGGCGTCCCTCAAGGTTCCATCCTGGGCCCAACTCTCTTCCTGATCTTCATCAATAATCTCCCAAATCACATTCTTAGATCATTTGTAGACATTTACGCAGACGACACTACCATCTATGGCAACATGTCAAAGGCCAGAAATGACTTAGATCTCTCTGATTCTCCCTCTTCTAATCTTGAGCACGTGGTGCAATGGGGAAAAGGTGGCTGGTTAATTTTAATGCATCTAAAACAAAGCTTCTTTCTTTCCATCATCAACGTTCTAACCCCCGTCTGGCCCTAATTGAAAAGAATAGCCCCCGTCTTGGGGAAGCACAATGTTTTGACAAGTTTCTGCTTCACTTCTGATCTGAAATGGAGCACATACATCAAATCCGTTGCCAAGGTCGCCAGAAAAATGGTTGGATCATTCTATCGCTCCAGTTTTCATTGTAAGTGCTCGTCTGAGCTTCAATCTATGATCCCTCATTTGCCAAACTTTCACAAAACCTCATCTAGTCAGAACCACTACTAACAATTTCCCTCACTCCCTATCTGTGTGTGTGTGTGTGTGTGTGTGTGTGTGTGTGTGTGTGTGTGTGTGTGTGTGTGTGAAACTGCACTACTGTCTTACTCCAAAGGAGAAAGTTTCAGGGGAGTATGAAATTCACAAGCGATCCCCAGTCACATGTATATCACTGTTAGAGGAGATGACGACGTTAGGTTCTTGCAATTCTAGCAGTGTGTTGACTTCCTCCTACATACAGCGCCTGGTATTCCCAAATCAGTCACCCATTTTAGTAATGACCAGGCTCAACGTTGCTTAACTTTGGTGATCTGACGGGAACCAGTGTTTCAGCATGATTATGCCCTATCTGTGCCTAAATCTAAATGCAAATTCCATGAACAAAGCTTACCTTTCTAGAACTGCCCACCTGTGAGACCCTGACCACAATATGGGTATCTTCAAGTCCAATGTAAACAAGTTCTTGTTGAGCCATCCTCTTAAATAATCAAATCATACCCAATTTTCACCACTAACGATTCCTACACTGTTTTTTTTAAGTTATCACCATACACTGATTAACCCTTATCCTTGAGTGGCCTTCAAGCCTTGTTAAGTGGTGACTCCCTTATAAAAAAAAATTATGTCAGTCCATGCCGTTAACCACTTAGCCACCTCCCTATAATCAAATAAAAAAAAATATTCTGATGTCACACTCCTGAATTTTTTAGATGAGGTCTGATTGTTTATATTACTTGTATTGATCGGATTATTGTTCTCATCTTGTTTTATTTGTGCAACGTTTCGATCGGTGTAGCCTTCGAGTTTCGTCAGGCATGTTGGTCGCCATCTTCGAAAAGATCTTTTCTGATGTTGTTTGACCAGTGTAACACTCTTCTGGCACAAAACAAATATTTTTTTGCAATATTTTTTTGCAATATTTTTTTGCAATATATTTTTTGCAATATTTTTTTTGCAATATGTTTTTTTGCAATATATTTTTTGCAATATATTTTTTGCAATATTTTTTTTGCAATATTTTTTTTGCAATATATTTTTTGCAATATTTTTTTTGCAATATTTTTTTTTGCAGTATATTTTTTGCAATATTTTTTTTTGCAATATTTATTTTGCAATATATTTTTTGCAATATTTTTTGGGCAATATATTTTTTTGCAATATGTTTTTTGACAATATTTTTTTGGCAATATATTTTTTTGCAATATATTTTTTGCAATATTTTTTTTGCAATATATTTTTTGCAATATATTTTTTGCAATATTTTTTTTTGCAATATTTATTTTGCAATATATTTTTTGCAATATATTTTTTGCAATATTTTTTTTGCAATATTTTTTGGGCAATATATTTTTTTGCAATATTTTTTTTGACAATATTTTTTGGCAATATATTTTTTTGCAATATTTTTTTGGCAATATTTTTGACAATATTTTTTTTGGCAATATTTCTTTTGCCAATATTTTTTTTGGCAATATATTTTTTGGGCAATATTTTTTTTTTGCCAATATATTTTTTTGCAATATTGTTTTTGGCAATATATTTTTTGGCAATATATTTTTTTGCAATATTTTTTTTTGCAATATTTTTTTGACAATATATTTTTTGGCAACATTTTTTTTGCAATATTTTTTTGGCAATATTTTTTTGGTAATAATTTTTTTGGCAATATCTTTTTTTGCAATATTACGAGAACACGTAACAACATTGGAAATGCGGGGTCAGTTGGATCATGAGAAATAGCTGATTACAACATTAGAATAATATTGTCAAAACGTTGCATATTCCACACACACACACACACACACACACACACACACACACACACACACACACACGCACAACTAAAACATAATGTGTATCGGAATTTTTGAGATGAGGACTTTACTACATATTATTGGTGGTCGTCTTTGCCCGGTCGTAAAATATATTTAAATATGATATTTTAATTTGTCCAGATTTCGTATATTTTATTATAGAGTCATGAGTTCAAAAGTAAAAAAAAGTATTTTGGTGCCATCAGCTGGAATCAAAACTGAAAGCCAAACTGTAGCATTCAAAGCTGGTGACGTTACCACTATACCAATAAACCAAGATGAATGCACAATATGTATATTGAGTTTTTTTTTCCGTTTTAACCCCTGTTTGACCTCTTAAAAACTATTTTAACCAGCTAAAGACAAAAATGGTCCATAAAAATTCCAATCATTTAAGGCCCCTAGTGCTGCTCTGTGACTTTTAGTTTCAGTGGAGATAGAGTTTGAAAATATGGAGACAGACAGATATATAGCCTTTTATATATTAGAAATACAACTTTGTTATATATGGGTTGTGGAATTGTATTCATCTGCAAAAGATCTAATTTGCATATTGTTTAAAACATTCATTTTAATTAATTCTCTATTATTTCTTTTGGTTTTCTTATGGGATGATCATTTTTAGTTAACTATTACGTGTAATTATGTTCGTGCAGATGTTCTACATGACTTATACTTGCGTAATATCTGCGTAAAACGGTTATAGTAAACACAAACCTTTTTCTATATATATTTATGTATGCGTATATATATATTTGTTTTAAAATATTTACCTACCAAACTCCTCTGTCCTCTTGGTCTACAGACATGAAACTTAATATATAGGATATTCGAACCCATCATATTTGGTTTTAACTTGGGAAATAAAAAATGGGCGACTTTCTGAGAAAAACACCGGATCTCCGAGGCGGAGACGTTAACCTTAATATCGTTTCAAAAAATCAACAACAAAAGTACATAAACAGATAAACGATAACAACTAAAGAGTAAATTGTCTATGGTATCATAGTGTAATGGGTTAGGGTGCTGGACTGAAATACATAAGGTTCGGGGTTTGAATCTCAACCACAATCAAGCTATGCTGAAGAGGAGTAGGGCACCAAAACACACGTGTCCATAGATTACTGGTTTTAAAAATATTAAATAAATAAATATATATATATATATATATATATATATATATAATGTATGTGTATGTTTATTTATATATATATAATGTTTAAATATCCACGTATGCTTCTAGAATAGTAATTTCAAGGTGATGCGGATTTTTTAAGCATAACAACGATGTTGTTTTTTATATTTATTTTATTTTTATATTTCAAGCGGTTCTCCGCTCTTGATCACAAAAAAGTAGCGAAATAAAAATGATTATATATATATATATATATATATATATATATATATATATATATATATATATGCGTCTCATTGAACAGCAGAAGTAATTTCTGTTTCTTTGTCTTGTAATCCATCTTTTCTATTTGGCGGGGCAATGTTCGAATGTTTTGTTCAAGTGTAAAAAGAAATTCGTTATAGCCGCGACCCTTTTTCGACTTGCAATTTGGTTTGGGGATAGATACTTCTGTGGCCCTCCAAAAGCAGTCTGTTGTTAATTCAGTCATCATTGCGGACTACGTTGGATAGAATGCTCCCGAGATAGCTGAACCTGTCAACAGTGTTGAGGTCAGTGCCATGAACCTGAATCTTTGGCAGTGGGTGTTCTTTTCCAGAAGAGGTTGATACATCATTTTAGTCATTTTAAACAAATATTACAAACGAACTTTTTTCGATAGATGGTCGAAGAACTTTATTTAAGTAGTATACTTAATATGTACAATTCGTGCATACTCAAATATGACCATCTTGCTACCTATATCAAATCGACTATACTGGATCCTAAACAGCTCACATCTTACTTTCTGTATCCTCGTACTGTAAATCTCTTAAATTTTTTTTTTTTTACACGGTGGTCACCACTTATCAAGGCCCGGAAGCCACTCAGGGATAAGGGCTATTGCAAGTACAGTACGTTAGTGTGGAGATTTGATGAAGTGTTTACTTAAGGGGGCGGTTCATTAGGAATTTGTTAACGTTGGGCTTGAAGACATCCAAGTTGTAGTCAGGTGGGAAGCAGGCAGACGGAACAGAGTTCCACAGGCGTGCAGTTCTAAGAAAGAAGCTTTGTTCATGGAATCCACGTTTTGATTTAGGCACAGATAAAGAGTGGGGGAAATTTTTCACAGTGGATTCAGCTAGACGCATGTTTTTCGTGAAAGATTGGCGAGGGGGGACCAGAGATTGGAGTTCAGACGAGCACCTTCCATGGAAATAACGATAAAACAAAGATAGGCTCGCAACGTCTCTTCTGTGGGAGAGAGGTTGCAGGGTAGAGAAAAGGGCATCCACCACTAAGCCACGAAGTCTATTTTGTACTCTGTCAAGGCAGGATAGGCTGTTTTTAGCAGCTCCTGCCCAGATATGGCAGCAGTATTCCATCCTTGGACGTACTTGGCTTTTATATAGATAGAGAATTGCATCAGCAGTGAGATATCTTCTGGAGCGGTAGAAGGATCCCACCATCTTTCCAGCGACCTTGGCAACAGACTTGATGTACGTGTTCCATTTCAGATCAGGAGTAAAGGTCAAGCCCAGAAGCTTGTCAAAACACCGGGCTTCTCTTAGACGAGAGCCATCCATTTCAATTGATGCCAGATGGGGATCAGAGCGTTGATGATGTAAAGATAGGAGTTTGGTTTTAGATGCATTAAAGGTAACCAGCCAGGTCTTCCCCCACTGAACCACGCGCTCGAGATCAGAGGAGAGAGAATATTCCTATGATTTCTCTCAAAGCCATAAAAATACCACTGCTAGTATGCCACGTATATCCAATTATATCCTATGGATACTTTACCTCCAAGACGACTGCCTTTGTCTGTTTTGCATGCCAAACTTTCTTTTTTGTAAACTCTACCCAAAACTCAATATCCTAACATAATTATACTGTACTCTGTTACTTAAACCCCCTCTTCTGATCACTAACCAACTGCTCTATCTCCCAAACTGCCATTAAATCTAATCCATTGCACGTAATTTAGAGGGGTTTTAGCTCTCAACCCTTAACCTTAACAGACTGACTTTTCGTAATCGATATACATTAACATCTAAAGATTTCTACTAAGGCATGCATTAGAGTAAACTCTTACCCCATAGCTTAGCTTTAAAGTAGATACTTACTAGATATAGTCTTATACATAGATTTAAAATAATCTATAATAAATAGCAACCCTCTATCTCTTTCCCTTTGATGGGAGATAGTATTACAATAATTAATGCATAAAAACTGAACTGTTACTCATTTTTATACAAAAAACAAACTTCCGGGCTTTAAAAGAAAGGCGAAGCTATCTTCCTTCGTTAGAAGACAACAAATATACTTCATATCTAAACTTCTATGTACTCGTATCTACTGAAAACATACCATTTATCCAGTTATACTTAATTATACTTACAGAATACGCCATAACTTATATATTTTCCAGTTGTACCTGCACTTAATTGTACTCCAAATCAAATGTTACTTGTATCTACATTGAGCATACATCTTACCTTTCTGTCGTCTTAAACAGAGTTTGGGCACCAAATTTTTATTTTTAATATCAAGATAATCATACTTTAACATGTTATCCTACTCCTAAACTAACATGTAACTATATCCAAACCATACATTAAACCCCCTCTCTCTCGCTCTCTCTCTCTCTCTCTCTCTCTCTCTCTATCTATCTATCTATCTCTCTCTCTCTCAATCAAATCCTGTTGCAAATTTAGTGGCTTCCACTGCATGAATTCCTACTTACCCCCTCTTCCATTAAGAATGAAAAATAAAAATGAAAAACATAGTAATGTCCTTTTTAATAACTTCGAGGAGTGTAACTTTTCAGTAGAAATATAACCTACTAAATAACCGATTAACATTAACAGAAATACCTGGTTTAGGACCCAGGTGCGTGGCGAACCCTCTCGGTGCTGATGGATCCATAGATCTTCCCAGGTCATCCATCTAGAAGGAAAACTCTGAAGCTAAACCCAAGCCTCTTCAGTCCCGAACATCAACCTTCCTAGAGCTGGTGACTCAAACACTGATTGCAAGTTCAAATTATCACAAGATTCCTAGAAGCGGTTCATATTGTATTGCATATTTGTTACTGAGCAAGAATTAAAAGTACAGTCGTCTGCAAAAAGTAGATCACAAATAATGGTGATCTTCAGTTTGGTAACAGTGGTGAGACGCTGCAGATTGAATAATTTACCACCAGTATGATATTTGACACTGACATCAAGTGAGTGGGCGCCAGTACACAACCATGTTTCATCCCATTGCTTACCAGGAAGTTCGATGATACCTCACCATTATCAAGTATATCATGTCATCATGAAACTGGCAGACAATAAGTTTGAAACATTCTGGACAACTGAACTCGGCCATGATTTCCCAGAAGCCATTTCTGCTTACTGTGTCGAATGCCTTGATCAGATTCACAAATGTAGCAATCATATCCTGGTATGCAGTTGTCTAGCTGCGATAATCATATCAACAGTGCCCCTTCCTGCACAAAACCCACATTGACTCTCAGATAAGTGACCACATTCCAGGTGCATTATGAGGCGACTGAGTCAGAGTTGGGCTAATATTTTTCCAGCGGTACAGAGATTGTCACAACACTGTATGTTGCTTTTTCACTTGTACGAATGGACAATAAAGGCACCATTGAATTCCTGGGGCAGTATGAAGTATGAGCTCGACTAGCTTTTTTGTAATGGTGGGTCCACCTACCTTGTAGATTTCTACTGGAATTCAATCAGAGCCTGGAACTTTTTTACAAGATAACTATTTAATGACCTTTCCTACTTCAGAAGCTGAGGAAGAATCATCAAGGTCCATGTTGGTATCTGACGAAATACAGCCTCATCATTGATGAACAACAGATTAGAAGTGCTCAGCCCATCTGTCCACTGTCAGTGAGAAGTGTAGAGCAATCAGTTCTAAATAGAAGAGATGTTCCTGCGACCGTCGGGTCATAAAATGCTTTCAGAGCATCATGAAAGCGTTTTGAGTGATGCATATCTGCAAATCTCTGTATTCTATTTCGCTTTATCCAGTTGTCTATTATGACATAAAACTTGGTCTGAATAATATGGCGGATGTTGGTAAAGGAAGGTTTCTGATGACTGATTTGGGTTCTGTCGGTAGATGGCATGCAGTTTGTACTCTTCCTGCTTGAATGCACCATTCTTCTCATCGTTCTCATCAAACCAGTTCTAATGTTTCTAGGTAGTTTGCCCGAGTGATGCAACATGCACTGTTTCCTTGAAGTTGTTCCAGTTATATTTTTATGTTGGGTGTGTTGCGCTGGAGCTGGAAGTCAGCGAGCTGGTTTTCCAAGTCAAATGCAAGCTAGTTGGCAGCGTCATTAATCTTAAGTTTGCTGACATTGGGGCATTTAACTACTTTCTTTCCCTGCAGATGACGTTTTGGCTAGACATTGATGCAAACTTTGCAGATGACAAAATATGATATATAATGTACTATCAATAACAGTGCCCACATAGAAAAAGTCTGGAAACTTATTGAAGGCACCTCGTATTACCCATATTTAATTGGTTGGTTGTTTTTGTTTTACGGCATATCAACCCTTTTCAGGTTATTTAATGCTGAATCCAAAGGTTTTGAAGAAAAAATTTTTAATAGAATATATTTGTTGTTTTCAAGTCGGTTTCTATTTAACCCATAGTTGGGACCCTAACAGGTACTACCACTCCGGGTCAGAGTGGGCATGGGGGCAATGGCAATTAAAGGATGGCTCCACACTCTCCAAAGCCCGCAAGCTGGGGCCTCACCACTGGATATAGTTTAAGGTCATATCCAGGAGCCATATTTAGAAGCATACGTTTGTTCCTAAACACACTAAATAATCCAACATTTGGACCAACTTAGTTTGGAAGAATGCTATGCAGGATGGATTGCCAAAATAAAATGGCGTAAGTGCTAGAGAGTACATCAGACGAATCTTTTTTTAACCAAACCTGACAACGAGATTCTTCCTTCCGATTCCCTTATGCTTTTCACATATCAAATGCACCAAAAACACAAACGCAGAATAAGCCCGCCCAACATGCAAACGGATCAAAACATAAAATAAAACAAATTAAAAAATAAAATAAAATAAAAAAAAAAAAGCAAAAGTAATAAAAGATAAAAATAGATTAATGAGGTCCACTAACAAAGATTTCCGCAATGAGATTAGATTTATTTCTTACCGGAACATTTAGAGGCAAAACAAATCCGATAAATGGTAACACCTCCCCCCTTTCATCCCTACTTCATCCAACCGTCTTCTTCAGCACCCCCCTCCCTAAAAAGTGTATGGCTACAAGTTTTTAGGTAAGAAAATCTGGAATATTATATTGTTCGCCTTTTTCTTATTTCAATGGTAATTTGATGTCGGAAGGCGCCCCTGTCATGTGAAAGATAAGATTCCGTATGACGTGAATTGGTTTCAGATTTGGTTTATCTCGCGTTGGTCTATATTAACATGCCAACACTGTATCAGCTCTTCACACAGACTCAGCTCAAATCAGATGAAAGCATAAAAAAATAAATAACAAGCGGGTTTTCTTTTTTATATAGATTTTCTTTATGCTAAGGTTTAGCATTGATTAAAAAAGTATATATATATATATATATATATATATATATATATATATATATATATATATATATATATATATGTGTGTGTGTGTGTGTGTGCGTGTGTGTGTGTGTGTGTGTGTGTGTGTGTGTGTGTGTGTGTGTGTGTGTGTGTGTGTGTGTATCGATGTGTATATATATATATATATATATATATATATATATATATATATATATATACTAGCAGGGTCCATTAACCGGCGTTACCCGATGGTAGCATGCCCCCCCACCCCCACCCCGCATAAAAATTTCAAATACGGTTGTTATTTTTGTTGTTGGCCAAATATTAAATTACTAAGGTATGTACTGCCCAAATAGCCTAATCAGTTGTTTTATTTTTAATAAGTGTAATAATAATAATAATAATAATAATAATAATAATAATAATAATAAGATGAACCACCCACCCACCCCAGTACATAACACTATGTAAGTGTAATTTAATATTATCATCCTAACTTTTTCCCATTTAAAAGAAGAAGCTTTAAATAAACTGATAATAATTTTTACAATTTTTTTTTTACAACATACAAAAATAATGTAAATGCGAGACAAAAATTGTTCCTATGTAGTGATGTTTTTGAAGCCGTAGAATACCATGTTTAAGAAATCTAGAAAAAAAAATATGTATCCTCCACATTGATTATGCATTTTTGGTACCGCGCTATTTGTAAATAGTGTTTTCAGGTTAAATTCAAGTTTCACACTAATTTTTTAATATTGACAAAACACCCTCTTCGGCCGGAGGTTAAAATGGCTTTGTAAATAAAAAATGATATTATTTCAGAAAAATACCAAAAATAAATAAGTACCCAAAAGTGTACTTTGTATTGTTCAACGCTTTTAATATTAAAAAAAAAAAAAAGAACATGTACTCATTGTGAAACTTCGGTACATTTGCAAGTCGGTTTTTTCTGTGATTCTCGGTGGGCGACGCCCGGCGAACGACGGAAACCGCCGGATTATACCGACTGAGCAAAAAGAAACTTGAGCGAACAGACGTTAAAATAGTAAGAAAAAAAGTAAAGGACTGAATTTAATAGAAAAAATAAAAAGAAAGAGCAGAGTATCATTGAGTCAATGTATTATAAACAACCCCAACCTCCCTAAGGGCGGCTTTCGGACTAAACACCCCCAACCTCGGAAGCCGTTCTTACCACAGGGAGGTTGGGGTGTTTATTTTGAAAGCCGTTCTTACTATGAGGAGGTTTGGTGTGTTTATACTACGCTTGGGCAGGTCGTAATAAAAATACACAAATAACTTTGCATACACAAACAAAACAAAAAATACACAATGTCACATGTGCAATAATAACGTGATTAAATTATATTCATGTAAAGTTAGTGAAATATTTTTAATAAAAAAGAAAAAAAAAAGAAAAAGGAACTGATTGTTTTATCTCCTGTGTCCGTAATAATATTTTAGTTAAAGCGAATTATTATATCGTCATATGTCTTACGAAAATGAAATATAAGTATGAACTCTTTTTTATGAGTGTCTGTCAGTCTGTCATTGTAACTGAAATCAATAAATAACGAAATGTAAATAAATAAATAAATAAATAAGCGAAAGAAACAAATAAATACACAGCCAAATTTCATTCCGTCATGAAACAACTTTCCACAGAAAAAAAAAACAAAAAAACTTGCATTTACATTTTTATCTAGCGAATAAACATATAATTATTTATGAAAAAGCACGTTTAGTATTTTTATAATTCAGTAACAGAGCTGGAGTCGATCTTTTCGATTGTAAAACAAAACTTTTTTTTTTTTTGATAAATCTCCGTGTGGCGTACCGCTGACTTATTTTTTCTAAAGAATTAAATTAAGTAAAGTTTATTTTTACAAGAATGTGTATACATTTATCTAGCGACTAAACATAAAAATATATATGAAAAAACACGTGTATTTAAAAAAAAAAAAATCAAAATTATGCAACGAGGATGAAGTTGGCTTTTTTTTTTATTAAACGAAACTTCATCTCCGTTGCATAAATTTGATTTTTTTTTAATACTAAACGTGTTTTTTTTTTCATACATATTTTTATGTTTATTCGCTAGAGAATATATATAAACATTCTTGTAAAAATAAACTTTATTCAATTTTATTATTTAGAATTAGAAAAAAATAATCCAGTGGTACGCCAAACACAATTTTATCAAAGCGAAGTCAGTTTCGTTTAAGAAAAAAAAAAGCCAACTTCATTCCCGTTGCATAATTTTGATTTTTAACGCTAGATAAATGTATAAACATTATTGTAAAAATAAACGTTATTCAATTTTATTCTTTAGAAAAAAAAAAAACAATGCAGTGATACGCCACAGAGATTTATCAAAAAAAAAACATTGACTTCAGCTCCGTTAAAAATTAAAATGGCTTGTTTCTCTCTCTCTCTCTCTCTCTCTCTCTCTCTCTCTCTCTCTCTCTCTCTCTCTCTCTCTCTCTCTCTCTCTCTCTATCTCACTCTCTGTATCTCTCTATCTATAACTTTCCCTCCCTCCGAGCGACTATAAACGGGAGTTGTATCCCATAGCTGGTCATGATGTGTCGTCAATGATTTATGTTTTGTGAGTGTAATATTTTTACAAATAAATAATATAAGTTCAGAGTAAGTGAAACAAATCCGTGAATAATAAATAAAATGTAAGATTATTGTGCATGTACCGAAAATGGCGGCATGTTTAATAGTTCGTTTATTTGGTGGAATAACCGAATGTTGGAATTGTAGAATGAATTCTTCTCATCCAATCAGCAGCAGTGGATATTTAAAAGGGAGACATCATTATTTGTGTCGGATGTAAGGGTTAAGAGTATGCATTTGTCTAGGAAATCTGTAGTCGGTTAATGACGGTTAACACCCAGGAAAAGTAGGAAAAAGTATAAAAGAACTTGTTGTAAGAGTAGTCGGTAAAGTGAGGGTTCAATTTTAGCTTCTTCCTCTTTAGGTTAGGACAATGATGGTCATGGTGCTCCTCAGACTAAATGTAATTTTTTTAATATTACGAAATAATTCCCAATTCCGATACAATTACTGATTCCGATTCGAAAATCACCTAATCTTCTAAAATATACAATTCCATGGAGGGTTGATGGGTGTTGTGGAAAATCTCCATCTATTTTTAAATATATATATATATATATATATATATATATATATACTAGCAATGGCCATATCAAGATTAGAGACCACGCCACACATTTTCTTTATAAAATAAAAAACACTGTCATCTCTATATTAATGGAATTGCATAATTGTATAAGAACTTCTCAGGTATCTGTGTGCATGTATATCGTTCGCCTCTACGTGACTTATATTTTTTGAGTTACTATTAATCTAATATTCATTGAAAACAAACGCAATTGGGTTAAATGGAATAAAATTTAAAAAAGAAAACATATTAAATATAATTTAATTATGTGAGTCTTTTTTGCCTCTGTGCCAAGCACGGAAGAGGGTGTTGAGAAGACATTCTGGAATTTGCTTGCTGGGTTAATTTTGAGGTGAACTAACCTATGTTACCTATTAATAGACTATTCCAATCTCAATAAATACCAGAAGATTAAGCCATAAGGTGTCAGCCAACACCCAGTACTTGTACTGGGCTGGTCACTTAAGTGTGGTGTCTGTACAGATGCTGCACTCAAATTAATTGTCCACTGCCCCCCCCCCGGCCCTCTGTGGCCACGGGCGACAAGATCAAGGTGTAGTATCTGTTCCGACAGATGCTGCAAGCAAAGACTAGCTATGACTAGCAAAGTCCCCTCTCTCTCCACATTAAAAAACGGCCTTGTGCCTAATTTGCTCAGTGGGGAAGCAAATAAATCAACACTCAAATTAATTGTCCTTAGTCAATGGAGGGGAAAACCTTTCTATACTAAAGCAATTTTATTTTTGCAGAATGCCCCTTTTGAGGGGAGCTGGTTATCTCCCACATTAAACCGACCTTGTGTCACATTTTGTTTTGTGAAAAACAAATAAATAACCAGTCGATATCTGGTTATGCTCGTATACTGGACTGGTGGATGAAGTGTGGTGTCAGCTCAGATGCTGCACTCAAATTAATTGTTCTTAGTCAATAGAGGGGTTAACAATTTTATTTTTGCAAACTACCAGAGTGCCCCCTTTTGAGAGAGATGGTTTTCTCTCACATTAAAAACGACTTTGTGTCACATTTTGTTTTCGTGGGGAAACAAATAGATATCAGTCGATATCCGATGGACCAACCCAGGTTGTTCATTGGCTACGACGAACAACCCACCTATTGTATGCTTTCCAATACATGTTGTTACTTTATTTTGGCATTCTGTTTTTCTTTGAAACCCTTAACAGGGTTATAACAGTTAGCCTGTTGGATGGTATCATCCTAGTGACTGTAAAATCTTACTTGTGAGACATCGGCCTGGATTTTTTGTAATTGGATGCCTACACCGTTTGTTGAGAAAAAGTATTTATATTCCGCAAACTTCGTCGCGGCTTAATCTGTGTTTATCAATAGAAATAGGTTCAGCTAGACGTTGTATCAAAGTTTACAGTTACCCAAAGGTGCTGAGTTCAATCCTGAACGAAGGCAGTGAAAAGTAACATTCAAAACAGAGAATCAGCAACTATGTCCCAGAGACTAGCTGGAGTCCGAACACGATACCTCCGTAATAATAATAAAGGGTTGGGTTCGAGAATGGTTCCCCAGTTCGATACAAAACACCTGATGAAGGCCGGAGGACAAAACGGCCGAAACATTGTGACTCTAACAACCAAGATGAGGAAGTCAGTCCGACAGTCTCAATCACAGTAATAGGTACTCTTCTCGCATGCAAGTGACTTTATAAAATGAAGAACACAGTCATCTCTATATTATTAGAATTGTACGAGAACTTCTCAGATAAAAATAATTTAATTTTGTAATTAAATTTTTGTCCCTGTGCCAAACACAGAAGAAGGGGTTGAGAAGACATTCTGGAATCCTGTTGTTCAAGTTGCAAATGGTGAAGTCTCCGAATCTCTAGCTTTTGAACGTTTGCTTAATACAAGTTTCAGACTTTTTTTTTTTTACATTTTTTTTTATTACATTTTCACCCCAAATAAGGCACATTGCCACTTTGGTGTAGGGGGCTACTATCAGGGGCAACATCTGCTGGGGTACTATGTGGGGATTTGGGCAGCAAGATGTCTGTTCACGTTACACTTGAACTTCTGCATGTCAGTACAGTTGGGGAAGCAGGGACCTAGAATGGAATTCCAAAGTCTAGCGGTTCTGGGGAAGAAATTACTGGAGTAGAAATATCTTTTACATCTAGGGATCTCTACTATGTGGGGGTGGGATTTAATATTCTAAATTTTCTTCTTGATCAATATTAGTCTATAGTAGTTTAGTGTTTTGCTGGTAGTTGCTACAACTTGTTCCTGGAATTTCTGTTCCTGAACATTGTGTTTACTTTTCTTATTTGCAACTTCGCTTCTTCTGAGTGAACTTTTCTAAGATGGTTTAACGTATTAGTAATTGTAAAAGTTTGTGTTGATTTGTCACCCCTTGATATGATGGCTTGACATAACTTGCAGACAGATGTATTTTTATTCTTGAGATTGACATCAAAATACTTCCAGAGGTCGATGGTTGCTGTCAATATTTAATTAATTTTTTACATCTATAAATATAAAAGCGAAAATGTATGTATGTATGTGTGTTCGCTTTTTCTGTGTGTCTACAAAAAGCTTCTTTCAGAGAAGCGGTCGCTCGCTTCACAACTTTTTAAAACTTTTTATATCACATATAGATCGTAATATCTCACAGTTAACAATGAAGCTCGCTTGTCTATTTAATTTGCTCGATTTCGGGAAGATAAATATTCAATATTTTTCGTTCGCCGCATGTGGGTTAGTCTTTTTCCTATAACATCTTGGGGGAAAAAAAAGCGTTCAGAGTAAATGAAATCCCGCAGTCAAACTTGACCTCATAAACTCATTAAAACGAGCACCTGCTAAATCCAAGTAATTAAATAAATTCAAACGTGTTTCCATAAGCATGTTGCGGTGGGGCAATGGTTAACGTTGCACTTTTTTTTTTCCACAACTTTGCCTCAACGGTTCGGGTTCGATCCTCATACTTATTTTTTTTTTAACCCCCCTCCCCACACCTCCAAACACCCGGGCAACGCCGGGTACCCCTCGCTAGTATTTAAATAAAATTATCTGCAGCAGAAAAATAAAAATATGCAATGGCAGCATGTGTCCAAAAATGATGAACAAGGGTATGACAAATGAAGAATGCTTCATTTTCGGCTCGTACGTGGTTGCAATTTACAATTCCACAACGTGAAAACTGAAAGATGAAGTAATAATTTTATTTGACAGTAATTTAAAGCACAAAATAATGTTAATTCGATAAGAAATGAAATGATAGAAAATTTCCATATACCTACCTCTATTTGTCTCAAATTCAACCCAGTCGCAAAAGACCAGATTTTAGCAGTGTGCCATGCCTGGTGTTTGGAAATACAGTGTAGACTCTGCATGTCCCTTCAGTGAATTTTCACAGCAAATAAGGGAGTTAACTTGTTTTCATTTATGATATGATTAAATTGATAATGGTACCATTTATCACAACAAAAGTGGCATTAGAAGAACTGATTATTTAGCTGATTATCACAGGCCGATTAATCAATAATCAGCCAATTTGCTTATCAGTGCATCCCTAACATTATGTCATTAATGATTTCAATAAATAATAATAATAATAATAATTAGTGGAACATGTGGAAATTCCAAAGTGGCATCTTTCATATGTAATATATTGCAGCTGGGCATTCTGTGGAAGTTCAGTGTGAATGGAGACCCTGCGATATTATTGGAGCTCTTTTGTTAAAATTGTAAAAAGTATGTTTTCTAAATAATCTGGTTAATTTAATGTCAGAATATATCTGGTTATTACGGTTTATCTCCAATATCCTTATATGAGTCTGTGACATATTTACATTGTATGGACACTCAGCGCAAATGCAAACCCCACAATATCATTGTACCATCTTTAGACAGAACAGATACTACCCTTGGATCCTAGCCAGAAGACCAAGATGATACATAAATAACATCATTTTTTTTTTCATTTTATTTATTTATTTTTTTTTGTCTTTTTTTTTTTTGCATTGCATATTCAGTGATCGGGAGATCCTATTTATTAAAAAGGAGGATAAAAGGCGATAACATATTACAAACATTAAATTAGCATATAGATAGGCTTATTTAATGTTCGTAGCATGTTCTCACCTTCTATCTTCCTTTTTAATAAATAGGATCTCCCGATCGAATGATTTATAATCTGGAAACCATGACAAACTTACATACCTATGTTAAAGGTACTATGATGGTGGTATTATTATTATTATTATTATTAATAATAATAATAATAATAATATTAATAAAATGATGATGACGATGATGATGGTGGTAGTGGTGGTGGTGATGGTGTGTGTGTGGGGGTGTAAATCATATACAGGTGAGATGGGATTTTGAAAAGTTAATTCATGACAATGTTGAAATTTCGTCACTTACCATTTATTAATATTTATTTATTTGTGCTTATTTGTAATATCCAGATACTACAAAAAAAAAATGATTGTATCATTTGATAAAAATATATATTGTTTGTTAGATTTTAATCTGAAAGAAAGAAGATAATATTGTAAGTTATATTTCAATTTTTATTGGTTTCATTTTCACAATAAAAACGGAAACGAAAACAATGTATACTATGTTAGTTTTTTACTATTAAAATAAAGATTAACTAATAACCGATTCTAGTAAGCTAGAATACTTTTTTAGATTAATACTGGCCTAAAAGTGCTGATGTCAAAAACATGTCACATTCTGCCATTTCAGTTAGGTGGAAATTTTGAATATTACTAAATATTTTCTTTGTAATATATGTGTGTGTGTGTGTGTGTGTGTGTGTGTGTGTGTGTGTGTGTGTGTGTGTGTGTGTGTGTGTGTGTGTGTGACTGGGCCCATAACCTCTAGAAGTGTAAGCCATTTTGAGTTTCAGAACAGTTTCAGATGGTTCGCTGTTACATACAAGTTCTGGGAGGTGACTTGTTTGCAGTAGACAGTTCCACAAAACAAAATATTCTTACCGTGTCGAAACCCGGGAAAAGAACATGTGAAATTGCTCCAGAAAAGGTTTAATATTTATGAAGCAATTCTGGTTTCTGATTGGTTGGTAGCAGAACGTAGTTAATTTGATTCGTCAGTTCTTAGCAGTATCGTTTATAAATAGAATCGTCCGACTGTGTGGGATCATACCCCAAGCCTCTTATGATGGGATGTGTCTCCTAGCGGCTTCGGCTGCATGAAGACAGGGTAGTACAAGTCAAGGATTCGTCACTTGACATTCAGCTCAACAGGTGAGGGGCCGGGAACCGGCCCAGCACCTGTTGGATTGAGGTACACCGCCTGGGTAATACCTAGGAGGTCCACCCTCCCAGGCCTTGCCACCGGGCTTTCCGGTGGGGCAAGTTTATTGCTTGCTGCCTGAGGCGCCTCGACCGGGGAATGCCGACGGGGTTACTCAGGCAATTTTTAAAATTGCAGGAGTGCCCCTGCCCCTCCTTTAGGGGAGCCTGCGGGGTTCCCACTTTCCGGCCTTGTGCCACATAATGCTGATGTGGGCAGCATTTAAATATTTACCCCATTAAAAGGTCCAAAATATTGCAACAGTGTGTGTGTGTAACCAAGGGTTAACAATTTTCTGTAAAATAATAATTAAAAGAAGTACACCAATAATTTTATTGACGAAAAAGTTGGGTTGCTTAATTTGATCGAGTTACTTCCCTTAGACCTTTATCTTTCATTATACGAAAGCGGAGTTCCTAAACGTTTCTTTCCTCTGTGCTTTTTCCCCTATCTATTTTAATGACGAAAATACATGTTTAAGCATTCATTAGTTCTGGAATTAAGTTATGCTTCGAAAAAAAAAATCATTTTAATACTTTTATTCAGCATTATTTTTAATTTGTAATTAACTGAACACTCGCTTATTTTTTCACTTCTCCTCTCCGACCGTTGGTATCTTTCATAATGCATTGTTTTTACGTGAAATGTAGGGTTTTTCAGATTTGCGATAAGATTTTTTCATAAATCTTTGATTTCACAGACTTTTCTTTGAGGAATTAACTTTAGGCTATAATCTTTCAAACACAATCAAAAAGTAATCGACAATTTAAAAAAACATTATGATCAGCCGGCGTTCAAAACCATGTCTTCTACCGAGTCAACCATTAAATTGCACGTACCTATCTTTTTCTTTTTTTGTTGTTGATTTTTTATTATTATTGTTTTTAAAATGGCGGACATGACAGCCGCTCTCCCCTTATTTTTTTTTCTTTCTACATAGTCATCACCACTTATCAAAGCCCAGAGACCACTCGACGATAAAGGTTAAAGAGTGTACAGTAGTCAATTGAACAATATAGTAATCGTTGGTAATGGAAATTCGGCAAATTTGTTAACTTAAGTGGAACGGCTCATCAAGAACTTGTTTACGTTGGACTTGAAAACAACCATATTGTAGTCAGCTGGAAAGCAGGAAAACGGAAGACAATCCCACAGGCGTGCAGTTCTAAGAAAGAGCTTTTTTCATGGAATCTACGTTTAGGTTAAGGCACAAATAAAGAGTGGGGGAAATTATTGATAGTGCTTGCAGCTAAACGAATGTTTCTTGTGAAAGTTTGGCAAGGTGGGGACCATAGATTGAAGCTCAGTCGAGCACTTGCCATGAAAATAATGATAAAGCAGAGACAAACTCGTAACATCTCTTCTGTGAGATAGAGGTTACAGGGAAGACAAAAGGACATCCCCTACGAGGCTACGAAGTCTATTTTGAACTCTACCAAAGCAAGATAAGTCCTTTCTAGCAGCTCCTGCCCAGATGTGGCAACAGTACTCCATCTTTGGACGTACCTGGCCCTTATATAGATAGAGAATTGCATCAGCAGTGAGATATCTACTGGATCGATAGAAGGATCCCATTATTTTTCCAGCGGCCTTGGCGACAGATTTGATGTATGTGTTCCATTTAAGATCAGGAGTAAAGGTCAAGCCCAGAAGCTTGTCAAAACATGAGGCCTTCCCAAGACGAGAGTCATTCATTTCAATTGATGCCAGATGGGGATCAGAACGTTGATGATGTAAAGATAGAAGCTTGGTTTTAGATGCATTAAAAGTAACAAGCTACTTTCTTTCCCTCATTGTATCACGTGCTCAAGATCAGAGGAGAGAGAATCGGAGAGAACGTGGTCGTTTACGATCTTATATGTGCTACCATAAATAGTACTGTCATCAGCATAAATGTCTACAAATGATGTAAGAATGTGATTTGGAAGATCATTAATATAGATCAGGAAAAGAGTTGGGCCCAGGATGGACCCCTGAGGGGCTCCAGCATTAATACTGTGAGCTTCTGATTTTTGCCCATCAACCACTACTCTTATGAACCTATCAGAGAGAAATGATTTAATAATTGAGAAGCCATTTCCAGCTATACCATAGCTGGAGATCTTGTGAAGTAAACCTTGATGCAATACTCTATCAAAAGCCTTTGATATGTCAAGAGCAATTGCCCTTGAAAGGTTGCCTCCGTCTCCAAATTGATTTTCTTATTTAAAAATAGAAATAGTTGATCAATTTGCGTGATTTTTGAAATATGATATTTTCACGTTATACGGATATTTCTTCTTTTTTTTTTTCTTTTTTTTTACATTTTACATAGGGAGATATTTGGACAAGGACCAAATATTTTATGAATAACAAAAATAAATATGTGACTATCTCTTCCTAGCAACAATGATCATAAAATGTTTCTTTTGTAGCGACGGTCATTGTATTGAGGGAGATAACTCCATTTCACTTTGTTAAGACGAGAATTTGGGACGCTAAAACAACGCAACTTCAAAGTTTATAACATTCATTTAAAAAAATCATAAAGTCGTCAAAGTATATCTGACATGGAATCTACTGTAAAAAATATTTTATGGGAACAATCATTCAAACGAAACGCAAGTCTGTCGATTATCTCGGCGGGAAGCAAGTAAAAAAATAGGAAAACAAAGGGACATAACCTATTCAAATACAAGGTAATGAAAGGTACGTAACTCTGTCTAAACTACTGACTAGGATGATAATTTCAACAGAAAACTCTTGCAAACGGCAAACGCTAATGCAATAAAACATTTTATTTCTCCAAAAAAAAAAAAAAAAAAAAATTATTATTCTTTAATTCAATTCAATTTGAACCAAATTTTAATTTCTAACAGATGCAACTATTTTACTAATACGTTTCTTACATGAATATAACATTACAATAAAAGTAACAGAATTTAACATTTGATGGCCATTTTTTTAAAGAAGAACAATATCTATTTTATGTGCATTTATAATCAAATCTCGTCCCAAAACTCAAGAGAGTTAGACCATTCCTGTGATGAATTGTTCCCTAGATATTTGTAAAATGAATGGCCGATAC
The DNA here is from genome assembly GCF_053919585.1 of Euprymna scolopes. Taxonomy (NCBI): domain Eukaryota; kingdom Metazoa; phylum Mollusca; class Cephalopoda; order Sepiida; family Sepiolidae; genus Euprymna; species Euprymna scolopes. The sequence continues at coordinate 15,147,752 of NC_136501.1, forward strand.
GCAAAAAAGTATAAACATCTTTATCCCTCCTTTCACTTCAGAATCCATCAAAATTCAAGAAATCAACCAATTTTAATATTTTCAGTATTTATTTTAAAAAGAAAATGATCACAGAATATAATGGAATATTACTAGAAATCTATTATTTTGTGCAAACAAAAAACACTTTCACTAAAGTTATAGTTTTAAGTACTAAAAATAGGTATGTGAATGGCGGAAAAAAATAAGGGGAGACATAGTTTTGAAAGCCAATTTATCATAATTTTTTGTAGATTTCCGATTACTTTTGGATTGTATTTAAAAGATTAAAGCCTAAAATTAATTTCCAAACGAAAAAAAAATATATATTTGCATGTAAAAAAAAGGTTATAACGCAAAAATGTTTTATGGCGACATTCAAAAACTGACAAGTTAAATTTTGAAGTTAAATAAATCCATTGTAAAAATCCCTTGAAAGATAAATATAAGTTTTCTGGGAATATTTCAAATATAATTAGTAAAGTCCAAAGGTATTTAATTAAATAAATAAAAAAAACATTTTGTTTGTACAAAGAAAAAATAGCTTAATTAGTCCCCAGAAACAAGAGATCCTGGCTTTGCACAATAAAAACAAAGGAAACTTCATTTAGCATCAGTTCTACTGGAGCTCAAAATGTCAGAAAGTCAAAAGGCTATCTCAAAATGACGTTGGATGGGTTAAGCCATGCATCCATACATTTCTATTGTGAACGTTTGTATAAGTTTTACCATTTTTTAATTTAATTATTTCTGTGTGTTCCTACTTTTATATTTTTTCAATTCTTTTTTATTTTTCAAGATTATATAAAAATTATGTTATGCTGAAAATTACACATTTACACTCATGCAAGGAAAATATTAAAATCTTGCATATAAAAATTACGCTAAAAATGTAATGGTACAAAAAGCGGAAATATTTTTTGCAATTATAATTTTTGTATGTGTGAAAATATTAAATAAACAATGATTAATTCAATAATATCATTAGTTTGAAAAATTAATGTTTCTTGGAGTTATATGGATTTCATTAATAATACGGACTTTAGGGGATTTTTCCTAATATTCCTGAAAATTTTTTTTTTTTTTTTTTTTGCAATTTACAGTGCTTTATTTACATGAAAAAGGCAAAAATAAATTCATTTTTTTTTTTACTCCTTAAAACCATAACTTTAGTAAAGGTGTCTTTTGTTTAAACAACCTAACAAAAAGGTCCGTCAAATTGTGTGTGTGTGTGCGTGTGGTGTGTGTGTGTGTGCGTGTGTGTGTGTGTGTGTGTGTGTGCGTGCGTGTGTAATCAGGAACACAAAAATAAATTTGAACGAGTTTTTTTATTATTTCTTTTTAGAAAGTTTTTAAAAATTGACGTGGCTGCAATCGGCTAGAATCGAAATCAAAACATTCCATACCATTTCAGCTATCAGCAGATAGATAAGAAAGATTTAAAATTAAATAACTTTAAGCTATGAATGAATTTGCGCATGTGCAAAAGTAATAGAAATATCAGCAAGTTGAAATGAACATTTTACATTTCAATTTGCCAACATATTTCTATAAGCATTATTCATCCATCCAAACAAAGATTTTACCTGTTATAAACCATTCTTGGTGCATGATTATTATTTCCTGTTAATTTCAGTGTTATGTGATTAGGAGTTTAAGAGTTTATCAGTTAAATATTTACAAAAGCAGACACACATATTAAAAAATGTCCAAATAGATCAGTCCCCTCAAACTGAAGATCTTAAGATCTATTTTACAGTTATTTCAACCAAAATAAGGTACAGTGCTACCTGGACGTAAGGAGCTATTATTTGGCACCTAATGCAATATTCTTGATTTCTAAAAGTAAAGATCTTTGACATTTCAAAATGAGACAAATTCTGCTGTATATTAATTACGTTGCAAAAATTGTGACTCATGCACAGAATCTGTATTTTTTTATGTTTTTTTCTTATTTACCTTGAATAAGACATATTATTGACAGGACAGGATCACCAGCATGCTGCTTGCCTCAGCGTGCACCTCCTCCTCTGTTAGCACAGGCTCCACTGGCTAGGTCATGTCCACCAGATAGGTGACGTCCATATTCCCGAAGGGATCTTGTATGGTGAGCTGGCAACAGGATAGCGTCCCAGAGGTTGCTTGGCTCTCAGCTACAAGGACACAAAAACTGACGGGCATCGACCCGGCAGCTCGGAGCAGCTGGCAGATGACCACGGCGCCTGGCAGGGTGTTGTACAACAGGGAGTGGGGAGAGGAGAGGACAACAAAAACTTGAAGCTGGAGGGCAGGAAGCGATACATAAAGCATCCTCCTTCCTGAGCATAACCGGCAGAGACTGTCATTAGCAAAAACGGCTCCAGGGCCATATTCGAAGATAGTCAAAGATAATACGTTGAAACAAGATGCATATCATTATCTTCCAAGATTGAACATCGCCTACTACTTTATTGATAAAAGATATACAATTTCTGAGATACTTCATAAATATTTGTGATTAGACAATTAATCTGGCCTTACGGTTAAATTCAAACTGTAGCATTTGTTCTGTTCTTAGTTATAGAATGTGAAATCGTCCTAAACAAAAGCAATTTTTTTAGATTTTTGTTCCCAATCCTATGTGCCCATTTTCATGGAGTTTAATTTTCTCTTTTAAAAACCCACCTTATGTCTAACTTTGTCAAGTAAATAAGGATAAAAATTGAACGACTGCAAAGGGAAGCAACTCCTTAAATAAATAGGTAACATAAAGAAAATAACATTTTTTTTTTAATCTTTTTAAGATGAATAATTTATATATTTATTTATTTGCGGACTATTATCCTCATTTTCTAGTTGTTGTTGTTTCACACCTTTTCGGCCGACTCATCCTCTGGCCTTCTTCAGGTGATTAACCGCAACGTGATAGGAATGCCAAGTCTCTTAACTGTATCCTCAGTAATTACTGCCTTCCATAGTTGTTGTTGTCTCACCACATTTTTGGCCACATTTTTACCACCTGACGAAGGCCAGAGGAATAGTCGGCCAAAATGTTTGGAAACAACAACTAGAAGATGAGGATGAAAGTCCGCAATAAATAAATAAAAATGACATTTGTTTCTGAATTTTTGAGATGATGATTGATAATTTCTATTATTCGGATTATTCGGACTACTGTTCTCGTCTTAAGTGCTGAAATAACTTTATTATTTAAAAACTCATTTTTAACTAAAATTACCCAACAGATTTTTCTGTAAGTTTAATTATAAAGATATATTTCTGCACTAGTGACTTTGTATTTAAATTGTTTTCATTTTTAAAATTATTTATCGTTCAATTTTAATTCGTTTGCTTGTTTGTTTATTCCCTAAATTCATAATTCAGTTTTTGCATCATTTGATTATCTCTTGCTTCAAACATACTTAATTTTATATACATTTTGTATACATAATTTTATATTCATAATTTTATATACATAATTTTATATTCATAAAATTTTATATTCATAATTTTATATTCATAAAATTTTATACACATAATTTTATATACATAATTCTTGTTTCTGCTTTTTAATTTATATTGAATAGAGTTCGATTTCAGTGTAAATCGAATTGTTCCTTCATTGTTTTTTTTTTTCTTAATGAAATTTTTAGGTCAATAAACAAATTTGAGTCTTTTAAATCCATGAAACAACAAAATGTTTATTTACACAAAGTTGTTTCACAAAAACAACTTTTCTTTTTTTTTTAATTAATTTTCATCTTTTTTTTTTTTTTTTTTTTTCAAATAATATTGGAAAAGTTCAATTCCAGTATAAATTGTTTCTTATTTTTCTCTTTTTCAGTGCAAGTTTTAAAGTTTTCTAATGTTTTTGTAAAAAGCTCTCATTTATATTTTAACATATCTTGCTTGCTAGGACTTCGGGCATGACGTCATCTTCCAGTAAACAGGCCTGAATCTATTATTTATATGTCGCAGTTCAACATCATTCAACTCTCCTCTATTGTAACTGTCATCAACCGTTGCAAACCATTCTCAACTGTTGTAAACCCACTGCCACACCTAAAACTAACTTTAATATTATATTGACCGATCCTTTGTTCAGTCCTTTTGTCCCAAATCACTGTCACACCTTGATGAACAATCCCATTTTAATTTTCTTTTGTGTTCCTTTGTGAACAATCTATCTATTGTTCTTCTGATAGACCTTCTTTTTTTTTTTTACTTTTTTATTATAATATTTTTTTCTCTTTCTGCCCCACTTTCCATCGCTGGGAAGGGGACATTGCTACCATCCTACCAAATTGTGAAAAGATTATAAAGGGACAAATTCTATCTGCAGTTGACGAAATGTAAAAATCCTGACACTGAAAGAAATGAGAAATCAAGTAAATTTGAAAAACAGATTTTGTTCCAGTTCGAGAACAGATCATAAAATGATAAAGTTTACTTGCACCTGGCAAGATATATGAATTCTGATGCTAAAGAAACTGGCAGATACTAAAATCGACACTAAAGAAACCGGTAGATACTAAAATCGACTAATCGAGTGATAACCTTCATCCGACCTTACTATTTGTATCACTCTTTCCAGAAATCTGATTTTCTTCAGTTCCTGAGGAAAAAAAAAAAATGTAAAATCCAAATTTGTTGATTTTATAAAGCAAACACCAAAAATCATGAAAAATAAAAATTATCTAGACATTCTTTTATTCATTTTTTTCCTCTTATTAGCGAATCATGTCAATCAAAAGTATGTTAGACTTCTGTTCAGTTTTGGGGACAGACTTTTTTTAGTAAAGACATTTTGTTATTTTGCTGAAAAGGTAGGATTGTGCATCAATATTTGATTCTGACTAGCCGATCATTACTTTTGTTTTTGAAGTAATGATGAGAGAAGAACGATGAAGCGAAAACTAGCCATCGTGATATAAATGGACTTCTGCAAGGGATTAAAAGAAAATTGGTGGCCTAAAGAAAAAAGAAATATGAGATAAAAGGAATTATGAGAAAGAAAATTGCAGAATAAAAAACACAAGATAAAAAAAGAGAGATGGAAAAAAAAAATAATTGTGAATATTTTTCATTTTATTTTCAGAGGACTCATATTTTGATTTTATTATCGCCCCAAATAAGCAGGGCTCTACATTGTGAGTGAAACAGTCGCATTTTAAAGTGATTTTTCAAAGTGGCGACTAGAAATAATGAACCGCTTATCTTTTGGCGATTGTATTTTTTTCACTGACAATCTTGCAAGACTCACTGCTGAGTGAAAAATATCAACTTTTTTTTTTAATAAAACGAACAACGTTAAATTATTTAAACAATAAAAGTTTAATAGAACAATATACACTTTTTTTTAACAAAGGCTGCTTTAAAAAATATTTGAAGAAATTAGTATGTTTATACATTCAAGTATCAACAAGATCTTTCTTAGAACTGCATGCCTGTGGAACTCTGTTCCGTCTGCCTGCTTCCCACCTGACTACAACTTGGATGTCTTCAAGTCCAACGCTAACAAATTCCTAATGAACCGCCCCCTTAAGTAAACACTTCATCAAATCTCCACACTAACATAATGTACTTGCAATAACCCTTATCCCTGAGTGGCTTCCAGGCCTTGATAAGTGGTGACCACCGTGGAAAAAAAACAAAAAAAAAACATAAAATTTGTTGCATATTTATAATTACTTATTTAAAAATTAAAAAAAAAACACAGAAAAATCTTTATGATGTATATACTCGTCACAGAATGAAAATGTCATATTCTAAAAATCATATGGGCTTGGCTAGTAAATTTTCTATTTGGCTAGTAAACGAAATATTTAGTTGTCAAAAGGTCAACTAAAGATGAATTTGTCCATAGAACCCTGATAAGTAATAATTTTTCTTCTACACCCCCCCCCCCCCAGTCCTCATCCCGACCCTTTCCCTTATCATGGTAACATCCATGGTTTTGGGCAGCAATGTATATTGCGATTTTTATTGTTTCTTGATGGACATTAAATCATTATGACTTCATCTTTGTTCAACCCACACCTCCATCCCAATTAGGATTTACTGTTTTGTTGCATTTGTGGTTTGAATCAAAAAAAAATTGTTTACTCGATTATTGTCTTGCATTGTCCTTGCTCTTCCATCTGTTTGCGTGAGGAAAGGGAAAACCTGTGAACGAGGATCGATCTCATCACATTTTTTTCTTTTCATGTGTTGCAAGAAAATGAAAGCTGAGGTTGCACAAGCAGAGTACGTAACTCTGCACACGCACATGTTACATGAAGGGCCGTCTCTTATCATGTAAGTAAGAAGACATACTAGATAAGTGAAAATGATATTAGGATAAGGTTAGAATCGAACCCTGTAGGCAAGTGTTAAAGATAATGGAGAAATGGAATGTTAAAAATTCAGTCTATTGTTAATTTTATTAGAAATAGTTAAATATTGTTAATTTTATTAGAAATAGTTAAATATTGTTAATTTTATTAGAAATAGTTAAATATTGTTAATTCTATTAGAAATAGTTAAATATTGTTAATTCTATTAGAAATAGTTAAATATTGTTAATTTTATTAGAAATAGTTAAATATTGTTAATTTTATTAGAAATAGTTAAATATTGTTAATTTTATTAGAAATAGTTAAATATTGTTAATTTTATTAGAAATAGTTAAATATTGTTAATTCTATTAGAAATAGTTAAATATTGTTAATTTTATTAGAAATAGTTAAATATTGTTAATTTTATAAGAAATAGTTAAATACTGTTAATTCTATTAGAAATAGTTAAATACTGTTAATTCTATTAGAAATAGTTAAATACTGTTAATTCTATTAGAAATAGTTAAATACTGTTAATTCTATTAGAAATAGTTAAATACTGTTAATTCTATTAGAAATAGTTAAATATTGTTAATTCTATTAGAAATAGCTAAATATTGTTAATTCTATTAGAAATAGTTAAATATGGCTTATATCGAAAACAGAGTCGATTGTTCATTTTTTAGAAATCTTGAGATTAAAAATGTAAGTTAAATGAATGCACAATGCGAGTTAAATTATATTGTTTAAAAATAGGTTAGAACTAGAATTGAGGATTCTTTTGTTTGCCAGAAGTGTGTTTGGACAAACATATGTAAAGCCATGTGAAAATTAGTCACGTTTGAAAAACTTCTGACATCATAAAAAAGGCGTTTTCTCTATATAGGATCTAAGGGTTCGAAGTTACAAGAGTTGTCAGTTGATCAGTGGTCAGTTGAGGGTCGACAGTTGATGAGAGATAGTCAGTTGGAGAGGAGAGCCCTTAGAAGCGAAGATTAGACCATGTAGATCCAAGTTTGAATTCCTGACGTCATCGACCAGCCGATCAGATGAATAAAGCAATCACGATTCATAATTTGTAACTGTTTATCTCGTGCCATCATTCATCACAACCAAAAAGGTAAATGTGTTTCATCATCTTATAAGACTTTGTGTAAACCCTTCCATGATTGTGTCCCCCCCCCCACAATACACATAAGTGAAGTATCTCCTCCTCCTCTCTATATGTGTATAAGAACTGTTTTTGCATATATCTCACAGACTGTATTAATATGAAACCTCCAAGAATTGTCAGTCGTCATGATGTAATATGTATAAATGTCTTCTTTCCTTCATCATCATCATCATCAGTATCTGCATTACATGTACCCGTTATATGTCCCCAATATGACCCCCCTACTACACAACACATATGCATGAGGCAATATTGTAATATTGTGATCTATATAAAATGCATGCCATAGTGACCATGGTTTTTTAATGAAATAAGAACTTGTTAAATCAACAAAGTTTTATTTATTTTACAGTGAAGTATGACAAGAGAGAGAATTGGATCTATATGTGGGGGGGGGGTGCTCAGTTAGACAATGGCAGAAGTATGTCGCTGGCTCCTCTCTCTTATCTCTATTTATTTATCTTTGTTTTGACTTATTTTTATATTTAAAATTCCGTTGGTTGGAATTACTGTTCTCTTATTTTGATAGTCTTCTATTTTTTTATGCTTTTTTGTACTTTTAGCAATTTCAATCCATCGATGTTAAATATTTCTCTCATTGTTTCAAGATCTCAATTCGTCAATCAGAATGTAGGGTTGATGTCGTCACCATTAATCCGATTTACATCTGGTTTTGCCTGGCTTCCAATATTTTCCGGTGTTGCCCGTTACCTATGCAACAATATGATTAAAAAAATAATCATTAACAAAGGCTCCAAGAATTTAACACAAACAACTAATCTGTGTACGATCGTTTCCAAGACAATACAAATTTTTATTGAAATAAAATCTCTTCATCAGCACAGAGATTGGACACCAAATAGAAAATTGAAACATAGGATCAAGACCAAAGTGAAGATGATCAACTTTTATACAGCAAATTATAAACTTTATTGGTTATAATTTTAATTAATACTTAAAATAAAAACATACTTTATGAAGATTGCCTTTTTGTATCACCCTTTCCAGAAATCTGATTTTCTTCAGTTTCTGAGGAAAAAAAATAATGTAAAATCCAAATTTGTAGATTTTATAAAAAATCATGAAAAATAAAAATTATCTAAACATTTTTTTTTTTTCATTCACTTTTTCCTCTCATTAACATTGAATCGTGTCAACCAAAAGTATGTTAAACTTTAGTTCAGTTTTGGAGACAGACTTTTTTTTTTATAAAGTTGTTAGGAAAGAAAGTTTTGTTATTTTGCTGTAGAAGTAGGATTGTGCATCAATAAGACAAATCAATATTTGATTCTGACTAGCCAATTCTTACTTTTTTTTGTAGTTGCACCATCTCATTTGATCTAAGAGAAAAAAAAACATTTAAAATGTATTTCATTTTAGTTTCTTTACAAAATGAAATATTCCAGTCTGGAAAAAAAAATTTAATAGGCTCTTTCTTCACTAATGGCCTTAAAATAAAAATCAACTTATGTCTATTTACATACAACCCTGGGGACAGAGTTTGATATATGGTCAGTTTTTATGTGGGGAACATCCAGTTCCTCAAAAACTGGCACCCTAGATTGTTAAAAAAATAAAAATTAACTCAATTCAAAGGATTCTTTCTCACTATCCCAAGACAGAGCAGATGAAATATAGTATTAAAACAGATCTTAGCTAAAAGGCCCAGAGAAATTTAACTTCTGTCCTTATCTAAAGAAACAGTTCACTATTTTTGTATCCTTTTTTCATTATTTGTTGTACAGAAAGATGTCTCAACATAACATTCCTTCTTACATAAATATTAGGATATTTCTTAACATTACTTGATTATTGTACTGGTGGCTAAACATCTTTTAATTATACTAAATTATTTTTTTTAATTTAATGCTAAGAATGCAAATGACAGTGCAATGCTGTTAAGCCTTCAAAATGTATGTTAGAACAGTGTATGTTTTTAAAACTCTTTTTCACCCCAAACATAAAGGGCTACTATTTGGAATTGTGTCTAACAGAGGACAGCAGGAGTTGTACAGCAAGATGTTTATTCATATTACATTTAAACTTCTGTGAGTTAGTAGTCAGGGAAGAAGGAAACAGGAAGAGAATTCCAAAGTCTAGCAGTTCGAAGGAAGAAGCTACTAGAGTAGAAGACATCCCAGCATCAAGGAACTTCAACAGTGAAGGGGTGGGATTTTGTTGCTTGTTAGGGGGATATACATCGAGGGGCAAAAGTACTATAGTTCAGAGAATATTTTACTAAAGTACTTGTAAAACAGGTACATGGATTGTTGATCGTGTGAGACCTATTAGATTTTAGATTTTTGTTGGACCGTCTAAGAGTGAGAGACTGATGATAGACGGACTCGCTCGGATGTGGCAACAATACTCCATGCATGGGTAAATTGTGGCTTTACAATGATATAGGATGTGATCTGGTAATAATAATTTTCTAGTACATTAGAAGGAGCCCACCTTCTTTGCCGCAATCTTGGCAATGTCCTCAATGTATTAGTTTGAGTTTTTTTGTATATAACCTAAAGTTGATAAAGATGTGACTGACACATTATTATTTTTTGGTAAATGTATGCCCTTACACAAACAGCCTAAAACATTTGGCAGTAAAAATTTAAAAAAACAAAACAATTACTTTAGAATTTAGAGTAAGGGATTAGTTTTTTTTATTTTAATTCAAAGTTAAAATGATCATCCATTTCAGGCAAATCAGGCAGTAATGATAACCGATTAATTAACTGGATAGTGTTTTAAGGACATAACCCAAAAACATGTAATAAAAAGAGATGAACTGTGTCAGCAGAGCCACATATTCGTCAACTGCAATGTAATGCAGAGCAGAACACCACTTTAAAAAAAAAAAACGCCACCCGTAGACCATTAGTGGCAGTCTGTGATGCCTTAGGATGGACAAGCACTCCATGGTTTAGTGACTTGTAACAATCTACTTTGGCTCTTACTTTGCCAGGATGAGAGATCAGAGAGGCCCGATCAGATCAATCAACTGATCACATCAAGCCCTAGCATCTATAAATTTTTTGTCAACAATATTAATCTGATTCTTAAAAAATATCAAAACCTTTATTTCCCATATTTATTTTTCTCCCCAAATAGATACTAGAAAGCAGTGGTTAAGGGTCATTCATGTAGAGAAAAAAGATTATTATACTAAAGAGTAATGTTTTCTAAGATTAATCTACATATAAAAGTGACATTGTTTGTCTGGGGAACAGTTTCTACCAAACTACTCAGTCAATTTTTGGTCTACAGATTTGAAACTTGATATATAAGGAATTTGGATCTGTAGAACGAATTTGATTTGATCTTTAGCCGGTAAAAATAGCTGCTAAGGGGTCAAAATTGAAAAAAAATTGGAACTTGACAGACATAAGTCAACTTAAAATGCACATCTATGCATGTGCAAATATACATTTATATCTTTAGCAGCATTATTTTTTTACAGCATAAATTAAAACATTATATTTTAATGTATTTTATGACCGGGCAACACTAGGCAGCTTGCTATCGTTTTCTAAAATTGATATTCTCACTCTCACTGTAAAATATCCTTATAAAAATCATTTTTTTTCCAGTAATGTTCCTAGGACTAATGATTTTACTCTTACTGTAAAATATCCTTCTAGGTGCAATGTTTTTTAACAATTAAAAAATAATTATCCTACCTACAAGATTCTATTTGAGAGCAGCAAAATTCGACATTAAATAACCCATACAGGGCTTTACACTGCGAGCGGGACAGTCACATTTGCAAGTGATTTTTTCAAGTGGCACCTAGAAATAATAAAATACTTATCTTTTGGCGATTGTAGGTTCCCCCCCCCCCGCCAACTATCTTCTAAAGCTCATTATTGAATGAAAAATTTCTTTTCAACCTTTATTTTATTTTTTTTTTTAAATAAAACAAGCAAAGTGAAATTATTTAAACAAGAAAAGTTTAATAGAATAATATATACTTTTTTTAACAAAGGCTATTTAAAAAAAAAAAAAAACATCTGCAGAAATTTGAATGCCTATACGTTTAAGTCTATACATAAAATTTGGTGTATATTTAGAATTACACTTATTTTTTTTTTTAAAGACAGAAAAATCTTTGTGATGTACATATTCCTCACAGAATGAAAATGTCATATTCCAAAAATCATATGGGTTTTGCTAATAACAGTTCTATTTAGCTAGTAAGTGAAAATATTTAGTTATCAACGGTCAGGTAATTATAAATTTATCCGTAGAGTACTGCCATATATGGTCCATGTGCTGTAAACCAAAGCAAAGGGAAATAAATTTTATGTGATAACTAGGTCTATGACAACAGCATATTCTTTTCATTGTTTTGACTCAAGTATATATCCGACACACTTAGACACAGTTAATCAACTGAGAACCACACCACTATATAAAAGCATAGAAGATATCAACTCGAAAGTCAAAACAATGAAAAGATTACACTGTTGTCCTAGCCCTAGTGATGACTATTGTTCCTTATATAAATTACCTTCCAGAGAATATTATTCAGAAAATTAACATTTATGCTGATGACACCACCTTCTATTTTGGTATTGGTTCTTGCCCACCTCCCTCCGATCAGTTGAAATATGCAGCTAATTTAGAAATTGGCCCGAGTTCAGTTATAGATTGGGTTAAGAAATGGTTTGTTTTGTTTAATTGTATTAAGTCTCAGCTAATGTTTTTTTAATTGTAAAATCAGTTCTCTATCTCTCTAGACACTTTCTCACACCTAAGGATGTATATGGCAGGATGATGCTACATCTCGACAATTGAGAAAAAAAGAAATCATTCAACATCTCATTGAAAAAGACTCGTACGGGCCAAAATAGTTTAATAAGTATTTTCATTAATTTGAAAAAATAATTAAATCTTCTTAGTATCGTGATTTTTGTCTCGGTGATTTCTCATATCTTACGTTATGATATATTAGTGTTGAGAAGATTTATTGGAATCAGGAATCAAAATGAAATAATACATTTTTTAAATAAAAAAAGGAACTTTCTGGAGTATTGGAAAAAAATCGTGACTATTTTCTGAATTTTCTTAATTGTTTTTATTTAAAACAAAATTTTCGATGGCTCATATTAATGATGAAATAATAAACATTTACTGATTCTAAACTGAAAGCAAAACTAAAATCTATAGATCGCAGTGTAGTTTTATGTTTACAAAAATATACGCACATATCACATGCGTTTTTGCAGAAATTTAATTTTTTTTAATGTGCAGTTATAGAGTTATTTTTATTATTATTTTCATTTCAAACCACCGTAAAAACGCATGCATTACATGCACGTGTTTTTGCAAACGTAAAACATACAATTTTGAAGTGATCTATGGATTTTAATTTTATTGGCAGTTCAAAATGAATATTCATCTTTAGTACCAGCAACAGAAAAAATCAGTTTTAAACAAAATAACACTAAAAAATAAACAATTAAAGGAATCATTTTTGGCATAAAAAAATAAGCACAAATTTTTCCCATTCCAATATCCCAAAAAGTTACGACTTTTCCAATTAAATCCCAACACTATTTTTGTATTTTTTGTCGAATAAATTTGTCAAATTTTTTAGTTTACTGAATTTAATTCCAAATTTTCATTTAAACTATTGTTCTATCTCGTATATTGAGCTTATTTATCTGATTGGGATCGTCTTATAATGTAATATTTATATGGACTAATTTTACAGTATTTATACAAGCTGTAATCTGAAAGTATATATATATATATATATATATATATATATTACATTAAAATTATACTGTTCCACAAGAAACATATGCTCATTTTTATGTTAATCTAAAAATCTAAAAAAAATTTCTGCAATTTAGTTTTTTTAAAAAATAGTTTTAATGCTAAATAAACACCCAAAATTGCTATTTTTGCCAATTTGATCAGATAAGATTATGCAACTTTTAATAAAAAATGAACCAATTCAACAATTATTAAAAATCAAAAACAAAATTTAACCAAAGACATTATTTAATGAACATGTTTCATTTCAAAAACATTATAATGCATAATTCTTTTTTAATGAACTATAATACAATAATACGGAAAGAATAAAACTGCTTTGTTAGGATGATTCATCAGAGTCTTCAATAAGTGAATAAGGTACATTATTTGATCGCTGGTTGGAGCCAGCGTATGAAATTTCAAAACTTTGTGAATGATCAATTACCAAATTATCTGACAGTTTCATTTGTTTGGATTGAGATGGATTTGTGAGATTATCATTTCCGTTGTAAGAATGTGGTGGGCAGCTTTCACGCATATTATTTAGAAACGATTCCGGTTGTCTTGACTGTAGAAAATTGTTTTTGATATGTCGGCTCCTTCTCTTTCGGACCAAATTTTTTTTGCTGTTACTAGAAACAAGAGTCAGATCAGAATCAGAATCCGACCCACTGATCGTGACACATGTCCGATCATCTGTAGCTCGGTTCACACCTCCTATAGACGACTGGTTAAGTCGAGTATTGTTGGATTCTGGCATCATGATTTGTAAATGCTGGGCAGGTCTTGATACAGTCTCTGTGACATCTCCACTTGGGAGGCTAAAGACAGAAATTTCACTCTGTGATGCTTCTGATTTGATGGCTGCTCTAATCGACGACGTTTCTGATTTGGTGGCCGCTCTAATCTGTGATGTTTCTGATTGGGTGGCTACTACACTCGGTGATGCTTCTGATTTGATCGCTACTACACTCAGTGACGTTTCTGATTTGATGGTTGTTCCATTCGGTGACGCTTCTGATTTGATCGTCACTCCATTCGGTGACGCTTCTGATTTGATTGTTGCTACACTTTGTGACGCTTCTGATTTGATGGATGCTGGTAAAGGGTTTAAATTAATGGCCGTATGATCTGCTGGAGTTAAGTGCTTTGTAGCCAACAACTGCGATGACCGTGTAGTCTTGATCGGAAGATTAACTTGATTACGATATAAATTGCATGTGTCTTTCAAGTCTTGCAAGTTGAGGATTGCAGAGATCTGTTCCATATCTTCGAGCACATCAGAATTTAGAGAAACAACTCCTTCGTACATGTATTTAGAAAATGCCCACAATGCATCACCACCAATTTCCTGTGGAAAGTTGAACTGGAAACATTCTGATGTCAAATCTGAATTGGATGAATCGACCAGCTGAGGGCTGAGAGCCAGTAATACAATTTTGTGCACCTACAAAATAAATCAAAACAGAAATCATTATGACAGATACTTATAAAGAAAATTGCTTTTTTTATAAAAAAAAGTTTAGATTGCATAGAACATAAAGATAAATTATGTAAAAACAAAAAAAAGGCATAATTTTATCTGATTAAAGTCATAAACTTCACACAATGAACTTATGAACCTTAAAATCATTAGATTCAACATAACCTTGACACTGCTATTGTAACAAAAACATCCTTGAAGTCGCCAGGAACAAAATTAACACAATGGGTGGGGGGGGGGGTACTTTTGTTATTCTTTACAGGTAATAGTTTCTAATCAGCATTGTATTTAGCTTAAACAGTAGTCTGTCAAGTTTTTCATTATATTGAACCAGTTGCCACAGAGAGAAAGAGAGGCAAAAAGATAGGGGATCACGAACCTCTCTCTTGCTCGGGCAACTAGTTCAATATAAAGAAAAAACTGCCTGACTACTGTTTTCTGAACATTAAAAATTCGTTCAAGATGGAATTTTTTCCCATATTTCAAATATTTATGTACAGAGTAATAATGAAACGATTTTTGAAAATTTCAGCATTACTTACAGACCGATCTTTTTTTCTACATATAATTACCAATCATGTTGCTAGCAAAAGCAGTTATCTTTTTTTTAAATTATTTTTTATAAATACCATTTACTCATGTAACAGAAACTGGCAAACTAGTGCGTTCGGAATTCATTTAGGCAGTTTCTGGCAGTTCTTGAATGTGTGTGTGGGCAGGGGTACAAAACAATGGCCAAAGCACATTCATGTCGTTAAATCACAAAACAAAATGTTAGAAAAACATAATGAAATAAAAAAGATAAATAAAACAGTGAATTCATTACATTGTCAAGTAAAACAAAATTACAATTAATTATATCACTTATGTGCGGTTCTGCACAAATACTTTGGAATTTTAGAAAAATAAAAAGGGCAGAAGAATAAAAAATTAAAAGCGCAAGAAATAAACAATGGTCATCTATCTAGAAAGAAAACTAATGTAAAACCTATGTACTAATGTCCAACATGTTGGCACCAAAACACTGAGGGAGGGAAACCTCCTTAACTCTGGTCGACAACGTTCCTGGAACTGGAGACTCAAACAAAATATCTTGGTTGCAGAATAACAAGGAGTAGATAAGCTTTGTCTATCACCCGGTTTTGCACTCCTTTGTCTTATTTAGCTTATTTGCCAGGTACCTTCATAGGAACACTTCAAAAACAGTGTTCGTCTTGTTTCCTGATTAGGACAATGAACGCCATCTCATCCATCACTATTTCTCTATCTGGATAACTTGGGGGCAATTTCTTGTCACTTAGTTTTACATGACTGCTCTTATTCTGACAGGTTGAGCGTAGTGTTGACAGTTTGTCTCTCTGCTTTTTCAGATTGGTAGCACTAAGAGCATCTAATGAGATAACTGTAGTGGCGTGCTGCATATGCATTTATATCCAACAGACTTTAGAATCCCATAGGTGAAGATTTGCCAAACCCACTCTATCTTAAAAAAAAAAAACATTAAAAGAAAATAGTATTATAAGCAAAAAGAAATAAGCTCAAACCAGACACGCACCTAAAAACAAATTCACTTATTTCCATATCCATCATCATCATCATGCAGTCCATCAATCTTGACGATGACTAGTTGGAACCTCAGTGCTTTATCCCTCGGTGTTAGCGTAGTCTCACTCCATCGCCACAGGACTTTCCACCTTGGCTCCAAACTTGATTGTGCAGTTTAGGTGCAGTATCTGTTGCGCATTAGATAGACACCTTCTGAGCCTCCAATGCTCATTCCAGTGGAGCGAACCCGCGACGACTGGCTTAGAAGTAACATCGATGATTGAGAATCATTTCTCTTAGTAAACTCCTTAGATATTCTAGCATTAATTGAAACTAACCTAAACTCCTCAAATCACTTTGACATGACTAAATACTTCCCATTCTGCAGTATGAACCCTGACAAACGTATGCATGGACTCTATATTCATAACACTTTTTTCTTGAGTAGAGACCATAGTCTAGAATCAGATAGGTAGGCAGACACATACTTTAGATTAACCTTACAACACAGCATCCATTACTTACATTTCATCTACCATTCTCCTTCGATCCAAAAATGTATCCTGCCTATGTCTGATAATATTTCTTTAGATCTGAGCATTCAAATACATGTTTTTTAGGATTTTAATGTCCACCACGGAAACTGGCTTCATTTCTACATTTCTATAGAAATGTGGCTGATAACAGCACAGTTTCTCTATCACAGATTTCTTTCACAGGGTATCATTTACTGATCCATCTCCCAGACCTGAGGTTTGTGTGACGAATGCTTAGAATCAACTCAGGAGCACTAACCACCTTGTGATAATGTTTGATATCGCACAAAAATTTCAACCGAAAGCCAAAGAGGCTTGACTCAAAATGACAAGATACTATAAACAGATTGGGAACTCATTCCTTTTCCTACTAAACGGTTCCCAAATGAACTAAGTGAGTCATAGCAGGCATAGAAGCACATGTCCCCGACCTGGAAATTCTTTAGTAAGCTCCATTCGCCCCAAATATGTCATTTCAATTTGTGCAGCTGATATTATATATAGACAGCAAATATTCTGACGATTTAACCGCTATAAGTCAAATATGAATAGACAAAAATTTATAGCATCAAGCAATTAAAAGTGCAATAGCCATGGTTAAAAGTAAGTAAACTGAGATGATCAGAAAAAAGAATTGCAGAAATTCAAAAGTTGCAATTTCTGTAAAATCCACAATAGTAAATAATAGTCAATGAACAATTCCTTATCTTCAACCATCATGATGTTGATTGCATGGCAACTGATAAGGCTGATGCTTGCCTAGCAATTCACCTTGAAATCTACAAACCATTCCCTCCCAAATTTTCTACTGCAGACAGAAATCACATGATGTGATCATCTTTTTCCATGTACAGAATATGATAAAAAATCTTGATGCCACCTAAGTATATGGGTCTGATCTTCCATGGTATATAGTAATGGCCTTTGTATTCTCTACAACAAATGCCTTGCAGAATTTTTCTTCCTCGATAGCTGAAATGACTTGCAATATTTCCAACCCATCAGTCTCTTTCCACTCTTCGCTAAAATCTTTGAACCATAAATCAATCTAATAATAGTACACCACCTTGTTAATGTGTAACACCTTTTTAGGCCAACAGCATGGATTTAGGCAAACCTGTTTTAATGCGGTTATCCGAACGGTCATTTCTGAATGCCTCTAGCATACACTGGACAAGACAAGAAAAGTTAGAGCTGTAGTATTCAATATAATATCCAAAATCTTCACATGAAAATTAATTTGTATGATATTACTGGACAAATATTTAATATAATTAGATCCTTCTTAACTAAAAGAAAATCTGGGTTGTCCTTGACGACCATACAGCCAAACAAGTCATTAATACAAGTGTGTCTCCGGGATCAACCCTTGGAACCTTATTTCTGATTTTGATAAATTACCTCCCTGATGCAATTGTATCTGAGATGGGTATATTTGCTGATGATACAACATTCTATTCTCGACATGTGAACAAAACAAGTGTACACACATCCACGTCAATACCTGAATTCTTAGAAAATTACCTCCAGTCTATCGTGAAACAAGACCAAAAATGGATCATAAAATTGAAATGCTACTAAGACTAAGCTTCTTTCCTTCAACAAGTATAAGAAAAATTTCAACCAGCGATTGTCATGATTAATAGAACCCTTATCTAGGAATTTATCATTTAAACTCACAGCCCAACATTCACAGGTAACATGAATTCAAACAAATACAGAAAAGACACTGCCAATGCTGCTGCAAATAAAGTAGGCTTCCTTTAACATGCTAGAAAACTTCTCATGCATGCAAGTCTCCTACATTTCTACAAAATCATCATCTGCCGTTGCATGGAGTATTGTTGCATCAGGGCTGGTGAATCAACTACTAGTCACTCCTTAAACAGGGTAAAAAAATCTCCAATCTAATTTTTTTTTTTTTTTTTTTTTTTTATTACATTTTCACCCCAAACAAGGCAAATTGCCACTTTGGTGTAGGGGGCTACTATCAGGGGCAACAACTACTGGGGTACTATGTAGGGATTTGGGCAGCAAGGTGTCGGTTCACGTTACACTTGAACTTCTGCATGTCAGTACTGTTGGGGAAGCAGGGACCTGGAATGGAATTCCAGAGTCTTGCGGTTCTGGGGAAGAAACTTTTGGAGTAAAAAGATCTTTTACATCTAGGGACCTCTACAGTGTGGGGGTGGGATCTAGTAGCCTGTCGGGTTTGTCGAGGGTGCTCGCGTCGTGGGGGCACAAGTGATTGCAGTTCGTCAGAGCATTCACCACTAAAATACTTGTAGAAAAGGCAGAGGGATGCAACATTTCGTCGATGGGACAGAGGCTGAAGCTTAGATGCCAGTTCAGGGCCTATCAGGTTTGCGACTCTCTTTTGAACCTTGTCAAGGAGCGAGAGACTAGTAGCCGATGCACCAGCCCAGATGTGGCAGCAATACTCCATACATGGGCGAATGGTGGCCTTATAGAGGTACAGGATACTTTCGGGTGTTAGTAGTTTTCTAGCACGGTAGAGAGAGCCTACCTTTCTTGCAGCGGCCCTGGCAATGCCTTCAATGTAATTGTTCCAACTCATGTTTCCTGTGAACGTTAGGCCAAGGAGTTTGAAAGATGGACTCTCAGATAAAGAGTCGTTGGCCATTGCTATGGGTGGTAGAGAGGGTTTCTTGTAATTATTGAATGAAACTAGTTTAGTCTTGGCAGCATTGAACGCGACCAACCACTTTTGTCCCCATTCCACTACAGATTGGAGGTCTTCCTCTAGTGTTTCTGCCATTTCTTTAGAAATGTGTTCATTCGTCTTCCTGTCGTGTCTGCCATAGAGTGTAGTGTAATAGGTTTTGCACTGTTAAACAAGTTTCAATCCTTGTCTCACTAACACAATATTGCATCCCTGTGCTTGTTTTACAAGTATTCAAAGAAACTTGCCGCACTAGTACCTCCCTAACATAAATGCTCCTGATCAACTCAACAATCAGCTAGATCCCACTCCTTCAACGTAGAGGTCAGCAGATGCCAGGTTTTCTAACAATAGCTATTTGAACTAACAACCTCTGGAATTCCGTCCTTGTCCATACCAACATGTAGAAGTTTAAATGTAATGCGAACAAGCATCTCATTGCATAACTCTCCACTTAGTATGACCCCTATAAATATGCCCTTCCTTACAATTTACAGTAGCCCCTTACAGTAGCCATGTTTCTTGTTTGGGATGAATTAAGAGTTTTGAAAAAAAATGTAAAAAAAACTTAAATTTGATACAATGAACATGAAGTCAGAGGTTACATCAACAAAAATGTTCTGAGAACATCTAAGATGAGAACTGTAGTCGAAATAATCTAAAATACTAATCCTCGTTTCAACAATTTCAAAACAAAATTTTCATCATTACAGGAATGGTCATGTGACACAAATCATGCAGTAAAAAAAAAACTGAAAAAGACAAAGAAATGAAAATGTCACTACTAACCATAATCTTCATCGTACCATTTCCGATTGTTGCATCGCAAAATTTTCCTTTCTTCCACAATTCCGCCATATTCGCCAACATGCTGCTCTGATGGTTATGAATGACATAAGAATGAGTCGGAGTCTCGACAGGTTTTACGATGGTTTCAGCAACATTTCGATTCCTGAAAAATAATTTACGTCGAGAGTTGACATACATTTGTTACCTCTTGAAAATAGGGGTTGCCCCTGAAAACATTTGCGGAATATACCAACTACAGTCAGGTAAATAAATATTTATTGGGAATTATTGAACCCTTTGAATTATCTATCATTATTTATTTATCTATTCCTAGGATTGAATAATTCCTGCATTTACAAGCTTTCAAACACATCTTTTATCCGATAAACAATGCTTCAAGCAAACTATGACATACTTCTTAAATAAATAAAAATAAGAAAAACAAAAGAAACTTTTCAAATAAGTTTTAATCACTAGTGTCTAGACGATTCATTTGAAGCGAAAAGATCAAAATATATTTGGGCGCATCAGAATCAGAAAAATTTGTGCCTATTTCCCAATGCCCAAAACAATTCTTTTTTATTGTTTTTATTTCTTTGTTTTTGTTTAAAACTAAATTTATTGCGGCTCATATTGATGATGAAATGATAAGTATTGATTTTAATCTACCAGTAAAACTAATACCTATACGCCATATACATAAGTGTATCTGTACATTTGTGAAAATACATGCATGTTACATGGGTTTTTTCTGGTAATCCATCCCTCCCTCTGCACACACACACACACACACAAAAAAAAAAAAAAAAAAAAAACAACATTTAGAAATTTAAAAAGAATCTGAATCGGTAATTGTATTGAAATCAGGAAAAATAGCTATTATTTTTTAAGAAATATTTTTTCTTCTGTCTTTGTTTTATCGTTACTTCCATGGCAAGTGCTCGTCTGAGCTTCAATCTCTGGTCCTCCCTTGCCAATCTTTCACGATAAACACCAGTCTAGCTGAAACCACTGTCAAAATTTTTCCCCATTCTTTATCAAAATGTAGATTCCATGAACAAAGCTTCTTTCCTTAGAAGTACACGCCTGTTAAACTCTGTTCCATTTGCCTGTTTCCGACCTGACTACAACCTGGATGTCTTCAAGTCCAACATAAACAAATTCCTGATGAACCGCCCCCTTAAGTAAGACACTTTATCAAATCTCCAATAATAATTACTACTAATAATACTATCCCATTGATTACTGTATATGCAATAACCCTTATTCCTGAGTGGCTTCCGGGCCTTGATAAGTGGTGACTACCTTGTAAAAAAAAAAAAAAAAAAAAAAAATGGCACTGAATTGAGACAAAAATAAAAAATTCTAGCCTAAAGGATTTCTTCTTCACTTATTGAAGAAATAAAAAAAGATGAAATGTAGAATCAGAACAGATACTACACTTTGCTCCTAGCTAACAAAACAATTTATTTAGACAAAAATTAAAAATCACAATAAATAATTGTTTGTCTAAGGTATGACTCCCTTTTGGTTTAGGGGGAGATGGGAGTGGAGAGTACCTAATCTAAACTAAACGCTATCACAACTGCATCACAACTGCATCACAACTGCATCACTCCATGGATTTAATCCTGGTTTAAATGAAATTTTATTTACAAAAATAAATATGAGTAATGATAGGAAGTGTGACAATCTACAAACATCTAAAAAGATAAAGAATAAAAAAAAATGCTAATGGGGTGGTCAGTAAGCTTCTCCGAATCTTTTGATAAGTATCAGACTGACCAAGGTTTTCTGGGTTAACAAAAAAACAAACAGGACAATCTCTAAATTGGAGTGAGAGCTAAAAGGGATAAAAAAAAAAAAAAAAAAAATCAACAGAATGGAATATGAAAATGAATGGCATTCTCCAAAATAGAACATTTCGAGGTGGTCAAGGGCAAAATAAGTATGGGAAGTGAGCATGGGGAGGGGGGGGGGAATCTCTCTAGTACCAGAAATAAAACAGAGGCAGGATGCATTTATTCCACTAAGAATTTTTTTTAAACAAACTTTAAGCGATGAGTTTCGTAACACCCAGGACCACGCATGCCATACTCAGGCAGGAAACACAAACTTGGACCCGACTCCTCATCAGATGCATCAGTTTATGTTATTCACTCAACTCTTGCCAAACTCCATACAATGTAGTTTTTTCAATTCTTATCTTTACCTTAAGCTGAAGTTTAAACAACCAAATCGCAATCAGAAACAGATCCTACTTCATGAACCTTATAAAGACATGTAACCCATATAACTAGTCTCACTAGGTGTCGATGTGTGGCTACCTCTCTAACATACTCCTAGAGTTGTCAAACTTTGCTGCAAGTAAAGAAGGTATGCTTGGACATTTCTTCTTCACAGTCTTCACTGCGTGTGCATAAGAGATTGTTCCTTAAGTCAGGTTTTTTGGGGGGGTTTTTACAAGATAGTGGAGGGAAATTGTTGATAGTGGTTGTAGCTAGTAGAGTTTTTTGTGTGAAAGTTTGGCAGGGAGTGGACCATAGATTGGAGCTCAGACAAACACTTGCCATGAAAATAATGATAAAGCAGAGACAGGCTCGCAACGTCATTTCTGTGGAAAAGAGGTTGCAGAGAAGATAAAAGGGCATCACCTACTAGGTTTCAAACTCTATCAAGACAAGATAGAGCATGCCGAGTATATCCGGGTAAGATTTAACAACAGTATTCCATCCTAGGACATACTTGGCTCTTGTACAGATAGAGGATTGTAGGTTTTTATAATTTGGCATACATGGGTAGTGCGTTTTGAACCAGTGCCAGGTCAGAGAATATTTAGTTGTTGACATCACTCTGGCCTGGTGCCCAACTTCACTGAGAGCATTCCCAAAGTCGATCCAAAGTGGTACTAACCACTAATTCGCTATAGTTTCTTTCTAGGTTGTGCAAAGACCTTGGTTTCCAGCAATGCTCTAAACGCAGCTCAGCATTCAGCAAAGAACTATGTTTCTTCTATCACTTATGATGGGGGTCGGGAAAGGCTCTCTCAACTGCAAAACCCACAAAATATCTTCTAACAAAATACAACCAGAAAAGCCAATATTTTGACATGTCTATGATTTGTCAAATCTAGCATTCTCATGCCTCTCTTGCTCAGATGTTAAGTACGAACCTCTCTGCGGACATAGTTTTTTTCTTTTCTATCTTTGGATTTGCTACAGTTGATGATGACGCCTATATGCCTTGATAACTGTTGCAATGTCAGTACAGCTAGACATGAAAATGGTGATATTATCAGCAAACAGAAACCCTAATTCATGCTCCGTCAGAAAGAGCACCAGTGGTCTCACCACCCTCATCATTTAATTTACAAAGGAAGGATTTCAACACAAGGACATAAAATAAAACTGACAGCAGACAACCCTGATGTACTGACAGGAAAAACCATGAATGACTACAAAGACAATTCATTTACACTACCAAACTGGTAGACAATAAAGAATGGTGGCCCACTTGATTAAAACGAGTAACGTTTAGAACTTGATGATCAACCCTATAAAAAGTCTTGAACAGCATGGCTTTGATATCATCTTCTCTTCCTTCCAAGAACGTGCAAATCAGATGCAAATTGTTTTGAATTGATCTCCTCTCCTGCTCGACTTTGACTAAGTCACCAACAACAATCTGCAAACGATTCACAAGAACACTTGCAAAAATCTTTAACTTTGTGTTTAGTAGAGTTATGGCCTCTAATCATCTTGATCCTACTCGTTAACATGTTGGTCACTTTTTTTTTTCAATTTCCTTATCATTTTGTTCAATCTAGGAATGGGGTCTCAAATTTTATTGGGACAATCTATACCAATAATCAATTATTGTTGGTTGGAATTATGCGGGTCACTGGTGAAGAAGTATGTCAGTGAAGTGGCTATCCAAGATGTTCGAAAGTTGAGGATTTCTTACCATGAAAGTATCGACCATATCGCAGAGTTCATACAGAGATTGGCAGTGCTTGCATTTCCCGAGGAAGCGACCGGAATAGCAACTGCATTCAGGTCATTCTGATCAATGCATTCATGGATGATCTAAACAACAAAGAAACTCAAAAATGCCATCAGGGGTTGGCCACTCTCCCTACTGGAAACTAAGGACTTAGCATGAAACAGTCTAAGGATGGAGGAAGGGCCGGAGGAAGCAGGCGAAAAGATTAGGAAACCCCAGAGCCAGGTAAAGCTGGCATGATGTTACAAAGTAGGTCTGATGACCGGTCCCAAGAGAAGGGCATGGGACCTCCGATGTGGATTCTATGGGCCTACCCAAGGCAGGGAAGGACCAATATGTTGAACCTGTAAACATTAAGACAAGAGAGTGTTCCACTAAAAGGAATCGGGGATTAGAGATTAGGACATCAGAGGTTGATCAACCATCTTGGACCACAGGGGAAAGCCAGGGAAACACCGGCAGGCCACCTTGACGAAAAAGTTGAAGATAAAATGGGCATAAGAGTTAAATGCAAAGTATGTTGGACATATGGAAAAGCAGACACTTTTCACCAGATTCGTTATAGGAAATGTGGAAGAATAGTCAAAGAACCTGTATGTTACTTTGTGGATCTGGAAACGGCTTTTCACAATGCCAAGAGAGATTGCATATACGAGGAGGAAACAAAAAGTGGTTAGTAAAGGTTGTTCAAGTAAAACACAGAATAGCTCAAAGTTGTGTTAGAATTAACACATAGTTATAGCTTTAATGCTCAAGACTACATCACGGTTCTGTATAGAGTCTGCTGCTTTTCATTTTTCCTGAAGAAATACTGTATACTGAGGATTTACTGATTGCCTGTGAATCGATGACCTACTTGTTTAAGTTACAGATTTAAAGGAATGCAAAGGTCTGAGAGTAAATGTTATGAAGACCAAAGTGATGATCAATTGTTGTAATGTTGGAAAGTTAAAAAAGTTCCCTTGCTCTAGTTTGTTGAAAGGAAATCAAGCATAATTCATTTTTCATTCAAAATAGTCAGCAATTTCTGCCATTTCCTAGCGTTCAGCACTAAGGTTCGTCTTATTCCAAAGGTACATAAATGACGAAACTGTTGGAAGTGGAATTCCTAAATTTGTTGATGACGTTAAAATAATCAGGCCAATCACAACAGAAGATATGAAAATGATACAGCTAAACACATAAAATTTACTCAAGTGGTCAAAGAAGTGGTGACTGCAATTAGCTGCCAAAAAAAGAAATGCAAAAGCATCAACTATGGGAACAACAGCTGTCACTTGTGCGTATGTATATAAGGCACTCTCTTAATAAATTTATAATTTTTATTACAATTTAGTTTTAATTCATACTTTAATGACCAAACAATACCATAATAATAAAATTTAACTTTCAACAATGACTTACTAAGAAAATAAAAACAATTATGTGGAACAAAAATACAAGTCAGGGTACTCCTGGGTAACATTGATTAATACTACAGTAATGTCGTTAAATAAGCTTTGCAGGTGATATGGGAAAAATAAGGCATTAAAAATGTTTATCTTAAATATTATTACTTGAGGAGTCATTTTGTGCACAAAGTTAATTTATTTTGCCCATATAAACTAGAGAAATACACAATTAAAATGTGTAAGAATCAAGATGGATGCCATCAACAATTTCATAAGCATGAAGCAACCTTGGCCTTGCGATCAAAAACCAAGATTGAGTGAAACGGAATGAAATGCAAGAAAAAGAAAAAAAAAACATGACAAATAATTTAAACAACTTTTATTTTAAATTAATTTTTTATAATTTAAAATGACAAATAATTTAAACAACTTTTATTTTAAATTAATTTTTTATAATTTAAAATGACAAATAATTTAAACAACTTTTATTTTAAATTAATTTTTTATAATTTAAAATGACAAATAATTTAAACAACTTTTAAACAACTTTTATTTTAAATTAATTTTTTATAATTTAAAATGACAAATAATTTAAACAACTTTTAAACAACTTTTATTTTAAATTAATTTTTTATAATTTAAAATGACAAATAATTTAAACAACTTTTAAACAACTTTTATTTTAAATTAATTTTTTATAATTTAAAATGACAAATAATTTAAACAACTTTTATTTTAAATTAATTTTTTATAATTAAAAATGACAAATAATTTAAACAACTTTTATTTTTAATTAATTTTTTATAATTTAAAATGACAAATAATTTAAACTTCGTTTCATTCTAATTAGTAAAAAAAAAAAAACTTAACAGTTGTCATATATAATATAGCAGATGAATATCTAATATCTGCAGCTTGTACGAAATAAGAAAAAAACAAAAGCTTAACAGTTGTATAAATTATTTGTCATTTATAATATAGCAGATGAATATCTAATATCTGCAGCTTGCACGAAATAAGAAAAAAAAAAAAAGCTTAACAGTTGTATAAATTATTTGTCATATATAATATAGCAGATGAATATCTAATATCTGCAGCTTGCACGAAATAAGAAAAAAAAAACTTAACAGTTGTATAAATTATTTGTCATATATAATATAGCAGATGAATATCTAATATCTGCAGCTTGCACGAAATAAGAAAAAAAAAAAGCTTAACAGTTGTATAAATTATTTGTCATATATAATATAGCAGATGAATATCTAATATCTGCAGCTTGCACGAAATAAGAAAAAAAAAAAGCTTAACAGTTGTATAAATTATTTGTCATATATAATATAGCAGATGAATATCTAATATCTTCAGCTTGCACGAAATAAGAAAAAAAAAAAAAAAACTTAACAGTTGTATAAATTATTTGTCATATATAATATAGCAGATGAATATCTAATATCTGCAGCTTGCACGAAATAAGAAAAAAAAAAAACTTAACAGTTGTATAAATTATTTGTCATATATAATATAGCAGATGAATATCTAATATCTTCAGCTTGCACGAAATAAGAAAAAAAAAAAACTTAACAGTTGTATAAATTATTTGTCATATATAATATAGCAGATGAATATCTAATATCTTCAGCTTGCACGAAATAAGAAAAAAAAAAAACTTAACAGTTGTATAAATTATTTGTCATATATAATATAGCAGATGAATATCTAATATCTGCAGCTTGCACGAAATAAGAAAAAAAAAAACTTAACAGTTGTATAAATTATTTGTCATATATAATATAGCAGATGAATATCTAATATCTGCAGCTTGCACGAAATAAGAAAAAAAAAAAACTTAACAGTTGTACAAATTATTTGTCATATATAATATAGCAGATGAATATCTAATATCTGCAGCTTGCACGAAATAAGAAAAAAAAAAAGCTTAACAGTTGTATAAATTATTTGTCATATATAATATAGCAGATGAATATCTAATATCTGCAGCTTGCACGAAATAAGAAAAAAAAAAAGCTTAACAGTTGTATAAATTATTTGTCATATATAATATAGCAGATGAATATCTAATATCTTCAGCTTGCACGAAATAAGAAAAAAAAAAAAAAACTTAACAGTTGTATAAATTATTTGTCATATATAATATAGCAGATGAATATCTAATATCTGCAGCTTGCACGAAATAAGAAAAAAAAAAAACTTAACAGTTGTATAAATTATTTGTCATATATAATATAGCAGATGAATATCTAATATCTTCAGCTTGCACGAAATAAGAAAAAAAAAAAACTTAACAGTTGTATAAATTATTTGTCATATATAATATAGCAGATGAATATCTAATATCTTCAGCTTGCACGAAATAAGAAAAAAAAAAAACTTAACAGTTGTATAAATTATTTGTCATATATAATATAGCAGATGAATATCTAATATCTGCAGCTTGCACGAAATAAGAAAAAAAAAAACTTAACAGTTGTATAAATTATTTGTCATATATAATATAGCAGATGAATATCTAATATCTGCAGCTTGCACGAAATAAGAAAAAAAAAAAACTTAAACATGCATGTCAAACTTTTTTTTCCTTTATTTTTAATAAATTTTAATTCATTAATATACAAGTGTTCTTTTATTTTACTTATTAAACTTTTAGTCGCGTGCAAGCGACTCTATAAGTCGGTCGGTCTATCCGTAACACTTTTGTGCTTGGCCTTTTTGGTTAAGATCAAAGGTCTGTTGTTAATAGATGCTTTTTAAGCTTTTCTTGGCCTTTTGGCCAAGAAAGGATGACCAACGACCCCCATCTTCCCCCCCTTTTGAGTTGGCCTTGTGCCTAAGTTTTTTGTTCATGTTCATTTTTTTGCCTGAATAAAAGATTTAGTATCTCAAAGTGTAGTATATGTTCCAGCAGATACTGCAAGCAAAGACCATATGTGGGGGCAACCCCACATATAAGACCTTAGTTAATGTAGGGGCAACCCTTCATACCAATTGTCACTATCCATCTCCCCTACTCCCTGGGGAGTTGGCCCCAATTTCCCCTTCACTCCTCACATTAAAAATCGGCCTTGTGCCTAATTTGCTCGGTGGGGGAGCAAATAAATACTCTTTTCTTGGCCTTTTGGCAAAGATCAAAGTGTAGTATCTGTTCTTACTACATGCTGTACTTTTGTTTGTAACTTTGTGATATAAAGTGGGGGATTACTTTTCTGTATTAATTTAATGTAAAAAGATCACCCACTTTACAACCAGTCAGTCTCAAAGCCATTCAAGTCATTCTCCAGATCATTCAAGTTGTTTTTGAAGGATCCCAGTTATTTTTTAAGCATTCAAGTCATTCTTAAGTTCATTAAAGTCATTCCAAGTCATTTACTTTTTATTTAAGTCATTTCAGCCCATTTTTTCTGTCATTTTAGTCTATCTTTAAGAATTTCATGTCAATCCTACATTCACACATTCATTCATTACACGAGAGCATGCGACTGATGGCTATCGGCCTTGTTAATTGAGAAAAAGAGCGTCTTACACACTTTTTTTTTTCAATGTTGTCAATATCCTAAAATGAAAGTAGTATTATGGAACCACTAGGTCGTCATTGTCAATCTGTTTTGTTATCTATTTAACTTCATTTATCTAGATGAAAAAATTATGTCAGACAGGAGTTTCCTTCTTTGAACTTATTTTGGTGCAAAACAAATTTTTTCCTAATCCCATTAATTTTAATTATTTTTCATTTTTT
Source organism: Euprymna scolopes (assembly GCF_053919585.1). Lineage (NCBI taxonomy): Eukaryota > Metazoa > Mollusca > Cephalopoda > Sepiida > Sepiolidae > Euprymna > Euprymna scolopes. The sequence continues at coordinate 15,177,180 of NC_136501.1, forward strand.
CCAAAAATGTAATTTAACATTAAATTATCCATAGACATTGATGACAGGAAATTAAAAAAACAAAAAAAACAAACATTTATTTCAATGGATTTTCATTGATATAATAGGAATAACTGTTTTATCGATTGTGCAAATATAGAGGTGGTGCTTATTCAGATTGGCACTTATGGTGGCAATTAAAAGTAAAGAAAATACAAAAAAGTAGTCTTATTCGTTATAGATTGAAGATGTCATATTGCAAAAAATTAGGTAAATTGATTAAGTAGTTTTATTTAAAACTAAGAAAATCAAAATTTACAATTTTTAGCGATTTTACTACTAAACTGTATTGAACATAAAGGCTTACTTTGGACCTCTCAACTTCTATTAGAGTTGGCCCCTGCCTTTTTTTATTTCATTGGATTTAATCATGGCCAATGAAATCACTACAACTTGCTTTGTTGTAAAATTTTATTTGCTTGGATAAAAAAAACGGTACACGTATGGAAATTGTACCCCCCTCTGTATTTTTTTTATTTTTGTCTTTTTTTTTTTTTCAGCTGATTATTATCAAATGGACACTCACCTATCGGATTATAAAAAAAGATTTTCTCAAGTCAATATTTAAATATTTGTAGGGGGTGCTCGGTTTATAATGCAACATTCTGGTAAATCGATCATCAATTTTAGAATCACTCGACGTTTTTAGACCAAATTTTGCAAATTTAGCCTTTTTTTTAAATTGTGCTTTTTAAAATAATCTGAAAAAAAAAAAAAAAAAAAAAAGGGGGCTAACGTCGCAAAATTTGACATAAAAACATTGAGTGGTTCTAAAATGGTTGATTGATTTACTAGACTTTTGCATTAGAAACTGAACACCTCCTATAAATATTTAAATATTGACTTAAAAAAAAAAAAATTTCATTATCTGGTAGTATCCATTAGATAATCTGGTGAAAAAAATGTGAAACTAAAAAAGATGCAGAGTGGGGTATCACTTCCAGATGTGCGCAAAAAAAAAAAAAAAAACATACTTGATCAAATTGTGATTTTTTTAATATTTTATCTCCGTTTCGTGACTGATATGTACATCATACATACCTTTCTGTCTTTTATTTGATTGGAATTGCCACCATAAGTGCCAATCTGAATGTAATGATTCCTAACGCGGAAGACAAATAGAAAACCAGTTAATAAGGATTTAATCATCAAGAATCACAGGTTTGCATGTCGAAATAGAAGAATCGAAAATTGCTAAGATTTCACACAAACTAACAATGTTAATAATATAACAATATTAATAATATAACAATGTTAATAATATAACAATATTAATAATATAACAATGTTAATAATATAACAATATTAATAATATAACAATGTTAATATAACAATGCTAATAATATAACACTGAATAAGCAGCTTATTAGGATTTAAAGACGCTTTTCTATAACTTATCATTGATATGATGGAGATAAGTTCATATTTCTAGAGATTTGTTCATTTTTTTGTTTTTATACAAGTATTTAAGATGCTGAAACCAACACAACAACAAATAAACATAAACTACAAAACAGGGTGTTGGAGTCGGAATTCTTTATCCAACTCCGACTCCTTAAGTTAAATAAATTTATCTTTTTTTACATGGTTTTCCTGTTTGGTTTTAGCAGTTTTTGTGTGGTTTTTCTGTTATTTTTGGAGATATATTATATTTTGTACTGTACTGCTATGCTTCTACTTCATCCAGATATTTCAATCCATCAGATCACTTCAAATCCTGTCTGGACAACTGTTTTCATTTTGGTTGTGACATAACACAGGATCAATGAAAATTTTGTTTTTGAGTGAGATCACTGTGGAATTACATTATATAACAATCGAATCCTAATTCGAAAGTTATTCAGTTCCTGATTGAAATGGAATTTGGCAATTAGATTAGTTCAGGATCGATCCAGAATTACAATCTTATCAATAAAAAAAATCAATAAAAATCAATAATAAAAAAAATCAATAAAAAGCAACCCTTGCTACTATAACCCTTTATTGCTTTTTCCTGTTTTTCCTTTGATCTTTTTCCATAAAGGCAATATTATCTTTTAAAAAATTTCTTTTTGTATATGTGTCTTTACTCCCTTCTTCTGATGAGAAGCGTTTGATTTCGAAATGCCATGGCCTAAAGAGGTTTCCTTATCCCTAAATATTCCCCTTTTGAACTGATAGCATAATAAAATTTAATTGTAAATTTTTTATCTCTTTGTTATCTTAACTTATTCTATAAAGCTGGTTGAGTGTATATGTGAGTATATTTATCATGCAAGTGAATGTTAAACGTAAAAAATAATATGCATGAAAAGTATTTATAAAATGCTTGCCGATAGGTGTGAGAGGCTGATATATGGATCTGCAGAATAGATTTCCATATAAGTCGGAGTCAAAGATATTAAAGTCTGCATTCTAGAAGTCAGAATCAGATTTTACCATCCGACTCCGCAACCCTGCTACAAAAACATTCTGTTTTGCGCCTTAATAGTTCCAAATATTTTCCAAACTCTACAACAAATGCCTAGCTGAATCTTACTTCCCTAATAGCTGGAAGATGGCCTCTGTTGTACTAGTGTACAAGAATTCTGGTAAAAGAACCAACCCTCTCAATTATCGCCCTATCAGCCTCCTCCCCCTCTTCACTAAAACTTTTGAGACGCTAATCAATCAAGCACTAGTTCACCACATCCCAAAAGCTAATCTTCTTTTTAAAAAACAGTATGGATTTATGCAATGTCATTCTACTACAGATATTTTAACAGTTATTTGCACAGCAACCAAGAAGGCTAATATGCTTGCCAGTGTCATAAGAGGACATATTTTCCTCTTACTATATGAAGAAATTATGATTTATTACACAAAAGATAATATTAATTATCCAAATATAATAAAAAATAATTATTAATTATAACAAAATAAAAATATTTAAAATATTATATAATAATATAAAATATAATAAATTACTTTATTAAAAAGAAATAACAATAAAAGAAAAAATCTTTCATCAATAACTGGTAAATATAGATTTTTCTGAATTATATTTGACCAAAAGCATTTATGTCTAAAATATAACAAAACATTACTATAAAAAACAAGTACTTTAATCACAAAGGGAAATAACTAAAAAACAGAGTTATTCCCCTTTGCACTGTTACAATTATTAGAAATTCGTTTCCTTTCTACAATGTTTTTGTTTTTCTTTTCTTTGTAATAAAATTTATTTTTTCAAATTATCTTTTTTTTTCTCAATCTTTTTATTTTCAATTAATATGTTTGTGGCGTTCCTTTACCCCTAGACTAGGACACAAAAACCGTGACAGTTTGCCTCAAACTCCACATTGGACCCAGCACACCACTCCCTCCCCGACTTCCCATTTGCGGACAGACGCCACAGTAGATGATCTGGAAATCACTCCTTCTCAGGTGCATGATATAAAAAAACTTTGACACCTTAAAAGCATCTCATCTTGGCTGTGCTATTAAAAAAATGCTCCACTGAGGTTGCTCCAGTCCTCTCCAAACTTACAACAAATACCTTAACAAATCTTGCTTTCAACTGCTTCTATGGCACGAATTTACAAGAATTCTGGCGAAAGAACTGATCCATTAAATTATCATCGCATTAGCCTACTCCCACTTTTCGCCAAAATATTTGAGTTTATAATTAACTAAGCTCTAGTCCATCAACTTACAGCTGCTAAACTTCCAACCGACGAACAATATGGATTTAGGCAAATCCGTTCTACAGCAGATATCCTAACTGTAATCAGTGTAATACCATACATTGGACAAAGCAGGCGAGGGTAGAGCTGTAATCCTAGATATATCTAAGGCTTTTGACAAAGTATAGCACGATGGTCTTCTCAGGAAAATTAGATCATACAGTATCACTGGACAAATACTTAACATAATTAAATCCTTCTTAAATTTAAGAATAAGGATCCACATTGTCCTTGACAGTTGCACTTCTAAACAATGATATAAATGCAGGTGCACCTCAGGTCTGTCCTTGGATTTTTATTATTCCTAATATTCATAAATATCTCCTTGATAAAATTGTCTCTGAGATGGGTATATTTGCTGATGACACCATGCTCTATAAAAGAAAGGATGTGGGGAAAGCAAATGAACACATATCTAAGGAAATGTCAGAAACACTAGAGGAAGACCTCTAGTGGAATGGGAACAAAAATGGATGGTCACATTCAATACTGCTAAGACTAAGCTTGTTTCCTTCAATAATTATAAGAAACCTTCTCAACCACCAATAGCTATGGCTAAAGACACATTATCTGAAAGTACTTCTTTCAAAATTCTCGGCTTAATATTCACAGGGAACATGAGTTGGAATAGATACATTGAGAGCATTGCCAAGGTCGCTGAAAGGAAAGTGGGCTCTCTCTACCATGCTAGAAAGTTACTTACGCCTGAAAGTATTCTGTACTTCTACAAGGCAACCATTCGCCCATGTATGGAGTATTGTTGTCACATTTGGGCTGGTGCATCTGCTACTAGTCTTTCACTCCTGGACAGAGTCCAAAAGAGAGTTGCCAACCTGATAGGTCCTGAACTTTCATCTAAGCTTCAGCCTCTGTCCCATTGACAAAATGTTCCATCCTACTGCCTGCTTGACAAACAGCAAAACCCCACCCCTACACAGTAGAGATCCCTAAATTTGAGAAGGCTTTCTACTCTAATAGTTTCTTCCCCAGAACTGCTAGACTTTGGAATTCCCTTCCAAATTTTTGCTTTCCCAACTGTACTGACATGCAGAAGTTCAAGTGTAATGTGAACAGACATCTTACTGCTCAACTCCCTACATAGTACCTCTGCAACTTATGGCCCCAATAATAGCCCCCTACATCAAAGTAACACACTGCCTTCTTTGGGGTGAAAATGGAATAAATTTTTTTTTCAAAAAGTCGTTTCTGAATGCATATACAATGCACTAGATAAGGTGGGTGAAGCAAAGGCTGTAGCCCTCGATAAAGTCTGGCATCAAGGGCTGCTAATTAAATTAAATCATACAGTATAACTGAACAAATACTAAATATAATTAGATCCTTCTTAGACAATAGGACTATCCAGGTTGTCATTGATGATCCAAACAGGATAATATTAATGTGGGAGTGCCTCAGGGGTCAATCCTTGGATATTCATCAATGACCTACCTGAGTATATTGTGTCCGAAATGGGTATATTTGCTGATGATACATTGCTCTATAACATGCATGAGTGAAGAACAGATGTACACAAATCTAAGACAATAGCTGAATCTTTAGGAAATTACTTCTAATGGGCCGTAAATTGAACTAACTGTACTGATATGCAGACGTTCAAATGTAACGTAAATTTAATACTACTAAGATTAAGCTGCTCTCCTTTAACAATTATAAGATACCTCTCCACCCACCGATATCCATGACAAAGAACTCCCTACCTGAAAATTCTTCCTTCAAACTTCTCAGCTTAACATTCACAGGACATATGAACTGGTACAAATAAAATACATTGAGGACATTGCGAAGGCTGCTGCAAGTAAGATGGGTTCCCTCTATTGTGCTACAAAACTACTCACACCTGAGAGTATCCTGTACCTCTACAAAGTCACCATTCGCTCATGCATGGAGTATTGTTGCCACATCTGGGCTGGTGCATCTATTACTAGCCTCTCCCTTTTGGTTTCCAATCTAATAAGTCCCACTTTGCCAACTAGGCTCTAACACTTGTCCCATTGCCGCAAGTTGCATCCCTATGTCTGTTTTATAAGTATTTTAATGGAATGTGCTCTGATGAACTCATTGCACTTGTGCCCCCTCAACGTACATATCCTCAACAAACCTGCTTAACAGCAAAATCACACCCCTTCACTGTTGAGGTCCCTAAATGACAGAAAGCTTTCTACTCTAATAGCTTCTTTCCTCTAACAGCTAGACTTTGGAATTCTCTTCCTGACTGTACTGATATGCAGAAGTTCAAAAGTAAACCAACATCTTAATTTTTCTTAGGCAGGGTCCCAATTAGTAGCTCCTTACATCCAAGTGGTAATTTGCCTTGTTTGGGGTGAAGGTCAGTAGAAAAAAAAAAAATGTCAAGGGAGGCAACTCCTGTTTATTTTTATCAAAATTATTTCATTTGAACGTGACAAAAACTGACTAAATTAGGTCTAAAAACAAAAATCGTTTTTTTGTTGTTTTGCCAACCTAAAGTTTGCAAATAGGAATGGCAAAGAAGATAACGGATATATACTTTTTATTTTCAACAAAGTCCAACCAAGACTTTACTAAATGTAAGAAAAAAATATAACCGACTTTTTAATGGAAAACATTCTTGGAGGAGTTTGAGACGATATAACTAGTATTAATTAAGCAAAAATAAGCATTTTTAGCAAAAGATAATTTGATACGTTCAAATATTTGATCAAACAAACAATTTCAAGTAATAATAATACACGAATACATTATTTTTTTCGTAAACTGATTTGGCAATTCCTTTTCTTGTTATTAACAGCGGCCCTGAAGAGGGTTGGCCTTATCTCTATTTTATTTTATTTTTTTCATTAGGTAGTTTTTGTATATGATCTTGGAATTAGTTTGTTTTGTTTTTTTGCAATATCAACAAATTTTTATTACAAATTATTAAATTCGGAAAAAAATTTTATTTAAAAAATAATTTATTTTTAAGTTGGTAAACAAATTTATCATTGGCTAAATTAGAAAACTTCATTATTGGTTATTCATAATTAACAATCATTTGTTAGAATTTTTAAGGCTAAACAAATTTAGGTCGTCCTAGTTTTAGCAAGGAATAAATATTAAATCGTATGTCTACACCACTAGAAATTATAACAATAATATTTATATTTATGATTGGCAATTTATTTTTCAGCTTTGAAAAGATAGAATATTTTACTTGTGCATTTCCTTTTCAAAAACTACCTCGGCAATTTCCGAGACTATGTTCTTGTGAAGACGAGTTTTTTTTTTTTTGTTTTTTTTTTACTTGAAATTGTTTAATTGTTTGATCAATTTTTTAGCGTCCCAAATTATCACTTGCAAAAAAAAAAAAAAAAAAATGCTTACTTTTGCTTAAGTTGCTTAGAGTTATCTCCCTCGAACTCTGAGAAGATAGATTTTTTAGAATAATAGTAATTGTTGTTATTATATAAAGTTACTTATATACTTATTATTTTTATCATAAATAATATCACGACGTGCTTACGTGAAGGGACTATCACAGGAACGAACATTTGTAATCGTGAATGTTGACCGAGAAGAGGGTTCTCTATTTTCGTCATTTTGTACATTCACAGATGAAGGGGTTTCTTGGTATCCATCTGGAACAACTTTGTTAGTTCTGGGTGTCCAAACATTTTGTCTAACTACCGTAGATACTTCAACTCTGTCTTGTAAATGTCGACACAGCTCAGTTTTAATCGATGTCAAAATTTCCGATTGTTTGTTATTGTTTGAAACGTTAGGACTCGTCTCACTTTTAGAGGGGGGTTGTTTTGGTGGCGGCAAAGCCTGTAGATGAGATGGGACAACAACTGGAGTACATGGTGCGTTGTTCACTGAAGAAACACTTGGAACGGATTTATTTGGGGGTAATTTTACTCCATGTTGTTGGGAGCCTTTCGTCATATTTATTATAGGCGAGGGATTAGCCACGCTACTATCAGTTTTTAATGGAGATTTCTCCTGGTTTAATAATTCGGTAACTCTGTTTTTATTGACGCTTGTAGTCTCATAATTTTGTGGTCTTTCCAGTTTCTTTTTTTTGACAATAGTCATCGGCGATTTCATCTTTACCTGTCTGATCGTTGTAGTCTTTTCTCCCCAGTTTGAGGGTTTAGAATTCGATTGAATATCTTTCCCTAAATTTTCACCCCAGATCATTTTCGCTATGGCTGCACCTGTGAGACTCTGGTTTGCATATATCGTGGAGAGGTTAGCGTTTTGACTCAATGTTGTCATCATTTCCTTTAGCGACGACCTACTGAGATATTTCCGATCAAACCAACACTCTTGCTGCGGATCGACATGTTTCTTTGGAGTTTGAAATAATTTCTCCAAGTCCTTATGTATCTTGGATTTATAAAGCTTAAAAGCCATGACAGGACAAAGCACATCATCCTTCATGGCTGGAATCAAATTACTGAAAAAACTCTTTTTAGTGCTTCTATTTTCCCACGAAGATAAAAGTGGTTCATATTCGTTCGGAAGAATATACTTTTTCCCATCAGTATCAGTACGAATAATAAAACGGTTTGCATTTAATGTGTCGTAGCAACATGGGCCCATTTGACGCTTATAATATTGTAAAATAAACCAAATATATTCTAAAAGCTGTTCAGGGGTCGGATTTTGTATATTAGTTTCAAAATATTTCTTTAAACGTTCCATATCCTTTTCTTGGATGGGCGCAAATTTCTGTTTCAGAATAACGGCTTTAATACTGTTCTCCATGGCAGTAAAAGCCTTGTTGGCCTCCATAAAGGGTTCATCTTTAATAATGTCGACTTTAAGCGTTTCTAGAAAATGTCTTTTCAGCGCAAAACGAAGCGAGTGAAAAGTGGAGATTTTATCGTATTTTTTTAATCTTTCATCGACGTACAATCTCTTTAATACCTGTACCAGTGCTGGTACATTTTTACTTGTAAACTCAAATGAAATATCGGATTCGTAACAAAAATCATTGAACAGTTGAAGAGCCCAACGTGTGGTGTCTACTGTTATTTCTTTAACTAACGCATCAGTGGAATCAACTGGACGCGATGTTAAGTAGCGAGAAACAGACATGTTTGTTTTCTTTTGCGCGCATGCGCAATGTTGACAAACTCGCACGTTATTGAATGTTGTCACCTCAAGTTTTGAAAACCAACGAAGCAAGCAATAAAAAAAATGTTTTAGCAATAAATAAATGTTTCATGTCAGACTTTTCATGTTTTTTTTTTTTGTTTTATTTTAAATATTTGAAAAATTACTTTGTGATTGATATTTAAATGTTAACTGATTTTAACTTCGAAATGTTTCTATCGTTTTTTTTTTTCTTAGTTTCGTATTTTCCTAGCGGTGAAGAAGCTAAGACGTTCCTTATGAAATTGAAATCGTAACCTTTTTTTACACATACTTTTTTTTTTGGGGGGGGGGGATAAAAAAAACAAAACAAAACAAAACGGTGGACATGAATGAGAATCCCCCCCCCTCATCCTCACCATATATTAGTGTCCAATCAATAATGATCGGTTGCAGTTAAGTCCCGGCAAAGTTCGACAGGTCACATCAGTATTTTACACCGCCAAATCACGAATATTACGAATTATTAGCTTTTAAATAAAAATAAAAATGTATAAAGTTTTAAAATAAAAAATGTAATTAATATAAAAAAATATTTTAGTATTGGAAGTAAGCACTTGATTAAATAAAGTAAACGAACAAAATATACATTTTTATATATTTATAACCATTTAACAGAAAAAAACGAACAAAATAAAATCTGAAGTAATGACGTAACGGTAAATATAGGGATACGGCGGATACGCTACAACATAACGCCGACCCCTCTAATTTGTTTTTATAGGGGTAATCGAGGTCGCTGACAACGAATCTGATAATCAAACCCGTAATTTACGTTACGTAATTTACCGTTTGCATGGTATTAACCTCTGAACCCACGAACTACATTCCGCCATTTTACAGCTTTCGTTTACGCTACGCACGAGCGCGGTAACATAAACGACGTTTGTTGAATGTGCCTTCACGTAGAACACTAAACACTGCCTTTTCACATGGCGTACGAATCTTTTGTGGAACATTTAAATATTATACGAAAAAGAAAAAAAAGCACCCCAAGTGGGGATGGGGGGGGGGGTAATTTCGGTAAGACATTTTTTTTTTTTTTTTTTCAGAACAGAATTTTTTTTTTTTTTTTGTCATTGGCGGACAATTTAAAATTCCAAGAAAAAATTGTCTGAAACAAACATTTAAAAAAATACATGACAGTACTTTTTGGGGGGATTTTTTTGTTTTTTGTCTTACATAGTTTTTAATGCGGTTTACAAAAACATAAGCACCAACCATTTTTATGCTTTTCGTTTTTTTTTTTTTTTTGCAGCAGAGGGATTCAATTATAGAACTTGTGTGGCATAACAGGTGCTTGCTTCTGCAGTATAATTAACCGTTTTTCCATAAGTAACGCGCCGACATTTACCGATTAGAATACATTTTAACATTTTTAAATTTTACTGCTTTCTGTTTATATTGGGGGAGGAGGCGGGGATGGTGTTGGGGCGCCTGTGCCCCAATACCACCTCCCTCCTCCCCCAATGTAAATAGCAAAAGGTGTTTCTGCAGTTTAATTAACCGTTTTTCCGTAAGTAACGCACCGATATTTACCGATTAGAACACCATTTAACATTTTTCGGAGATGTACGCCTCCTCCCCCAATGTAAACAGTAAAATCTCCGAAAAATATTAAATGGTGTTCTAATCGGTAAATGTCGGTACACGTTACTTATGGTAAAACGGTTAATTAAACTGCAGAAGCACCTGTTAAGCCACACAAGTTCTATAATTGAATCCCCCCTCCCACAACATAAAGAACGAAAAACACAACAATGTTTGGTGCTTATGTTTTTGTAAACCGCATTAAAAACTACGTAAGACAAAAAACAAAAAAATCCCCCCAAAACCAACCGTCGTTTATGTTACTGCGCGCTCGCACGTAAACAAAAGCTGTAAAACATATTTTTTTTTATTTTAAAACTTTAATAATTTTTATTTTATTTTAAAACTAATAATTCGTAATATTCATGATTTGACGATGTAAAATACTGATGTGACTCTTCTAGAGTTGTCAAACTGTGCCGGGACTTAACTGCAAGACTAACAGTGTCAGAAATCAACATTAAAAATGTGTGAAAAATATTGAATAATTCGACCTCCTATCATTCCAAGCTTATAAATACTTTAAAAATGTAATTCAAACTCTAATTTTTTTTTTCAATTAAAGAAGCAAAAACCAAATTTTCAAAAAAATAACAGGTTTAATAGCAAATTATGCAATATTTGTTTTTCTTAAATCGGTTTTCTTTAAAAAGATTTAAAGAAAATCAACGAATTTAACTTCATTCGATAAATATATGTGCATACGAATTCCAAAAAATCACTTACCTATAAAAAAGTACTATTCAATGGGTACTTCCATTATTCATTGTTAAGAATGTATCCATATTTATATTTTAAATTCCATGTATTTTTTAAATAAAAGAATTTTTTTAAACAACTATTTGAAAATAGCGCCATTACGTAAGTATTGTTACATTTTAGCGAAACACCAGAAGCGGTGTTTAATCATGTTTTGAAATACGGATGGACAGAAGGAAATAAAAACCACACGTTCGTGTTAGCCGTCTAGCCTTGTGCATGAAGAAATATGTCTCCATAGATAAAAAAAAAAATACTCACATTTTACTTATAAGTTTTTGCCTAAAAAACCAAAAAAAAACACAGTCAAAGATTTTTTTTGTTTTCTCTCTTTTAAAAAAAAAAAAAAAAAAAAAAAGAGAGAAATTACAAGTTTTTTATATTTTATTCACAGTTTTTTGTTAGGGGTGTCAAAGATTCCCAAAAAATTCTGACACACCTACTGCAAGACTGCCTAATCGGTAATGTCCAAGATCAATGGTCGGAAAAAAATCAAGCTACCGGAAGTTGATACAGTTGATTATGGAACGGAACGGAGTCAAGACACAAAAAAGTGAAACCATATATTTATTTTAAAAATCTACTTTAGTTTAACACTTCCTGTGTTATCACAAAACAAAACAAAAAAAAATACTTTTAAACAAAAACAAAACACTTCTTGTATTATCAAATAATAAAACAAATATTTTATTAAAAAAAATTAAGTTAGTTTTCACACTTGTTTTACAACGAAACAAAAAATATTAAATAGAGTTAGCGGCGTAAATTATTTGACAAACAAAAAATTATAAAAACTGTTTATTTTATATAAAACACATTTTTAGACCCCAAGGCTGAAATAAAACCAGAAAAAATTTCATTTTTATTATTTTTTCATCATTTTTCATTAGACCAAATGTACGACGTTCAAAGCTGCTGTATTGCTTTTAAAAGTTGGCCTTTCTAAGATTTGACAGATTGGCCAAATTTGGCCTTTTACACGCTCTTTCATTACAAAAAAATATGGCGGCCAAAAACATGGTTTTATTAAAGAGCGTAAAAAAGGTGAAATTTGGCCTTAGAAAGGCCAAATTTTAAAAGCAATATGGCGACCTCGAATTACGTACATTTAGTCTAATGAAAATGATGAAAAAATAAAAATGAAATTTTTTCTGGTTTTATTTCAGCCTTAGGGTCTAAAAATATGTTTTATATAAAAATAAATAATTTTTATAATTTTTGTCTGTCAAATAATTTACGCCACTAAAATACACATTTGCCATAGACTTTATAATATATATAATTCATATAATTAAATAATTGTTTTTTTTTGTTTTGTTTCATCGTAAAACAACTGTTAAAACTAAATTAATTTTTTTGAATAAAATGTTTTATTATTTGATAATACAAGAAGTGTTTTTGACACTTCTGCATGACAGTGGTATATTAGCAACAAAGACGAGTTATCGACTCCTGTTCATCGAAAGAGAAATGACATCTAGCGGCCATTATGTGAACTTCAAATATAAGTGTTTATGATAACGTAAAAATATATAACAAAATAAATACCACAAAAAAAAAAAACGAAAATCGAAACATTTATTGAATTAAAAAAAATGTATCAAAATATAATTTTAATGTATTAATATTATGGTAAATTTTTACGAGGTGCTCCTGCTCCAGCGTCGTTTAACCCCTAAAAAAATGAAGATCTACTTTTTTTCTTTTTTTTTTTTTTTGCTTAATACGTTTAAAAGGCTTTTATGAATATTATTAAACGAAAAGTTTTGAAAAAAAATACATAAATAAATAGCATCAGAGTGGGGGATCAGTTTCCCATATAAATTTAACGTAAAGTCATCACCCACTTCTTGGCCACTTAGCATTCAACGAGACATGTCACTGTAGAATTATTTCTAGTTTGGCGGGCGCAGGGAGGGTGTGGAAGAGCGGTAAACATGACAATTTTGGGGGAGGGAGAGGATTACATTTGAAACAAAATAACGATATATTTAATTAAAATTTTAGTAGTGTTGGGGGGGGGATTTAATTTTCGTGGCTGGAGAGAGGGATTTCTCTTTTTTTTTTTTTTTTTTAATTTTTTTAATTTTTTATTCACTTTTCAACCCAAACAAGGCAGTGTCACTTTGAAGTAGGGGGCTACTATCGGGGACATAAGTTGCAAGGGTATTATGAAGGGAGATCAGTAGCAAGATGTCTGTTAACATTACACTTGAACTTCTGCATGTCAGTACAGTTAGGAAAGCAGAATCCCGGAAGGGAGTTCCAAAGTTTAGCAGTTCTGGAGAAGAAACTATTGGAATAGAAAGCCTTCTTACAAACCTAGGAATCTCTACTGTGAAGGGGTGGGATTTAGCTGCTTGTCGGGGGTATTCATGTCTAGGGGGTACAAGTGCTTGTAGTTCATCATAGCATTCACCATTGAAGTATTTGTAGAACAGGCAGAGGGATGGAACATTTCTTCGATGGGAGGTTGAAGCTTAGATGAAAGTTCAGGACCTATCAGGTTGGCAACTCTCTTTTGAACCCTGTCCAGGAGTGAAAGACAAGTAACAGATGCACCAGCCCAAATATGACAACAACACTCTATACATGGGCGAATGGTGGCCTTATAGAAGTACAGAATACTTTCAGGCGTAAGTAGTTTTCTAGCACGGTAGAGAGAGCCCATCTTCTTTGCAGCAGCCTTAGTAATGCTCTCAATTTATCTATTCCAGCTCATTTTCACTGTAAACGTTAGACCAAGAAGTTTAAAGGAAGTACTTTCAGGTAATGTGTTCTTCGCCATTGCTGGTGGTAGAGAAGGTTTCTTGTAATTATTGAAGGAGACAAGCTTAGTCTTGCCAGCATTGAATGTGGCCATCTATTTTTGTTCCCATTCCACTACAGATTTGAGGTCATCCTTTAGTGTTTCTGCCATTTCCTTAGATATGTGTTCATTTGTTTTCCCCTTGTGCCTGTTATAGAGAGTGGTGTTATCAGCAAGTATACCCATCTCTGAAACAATTTTATCAGGGAGGTAATTTATGAATATCAGGAATAATAAAAGTCCAAGGATAGACCCTTTAGGTTCTCCCATATTTATATCATATTATTTAGATGTACAACCGTCAAGGACAACCTGGATTTTTTTCTTACTCAAAAATTGGTATCACAGAAGCAGTTTTCCAGCAGTCAGGAAGGCAAGATTTGTTAAGGCATTTGTTAAAAAGTTTGAAGAGAACTGGAGCAACCTCAGCAGAGCATTTTTTTAATAGCACAGCTAGGATGAGATTGGGTCCACATACTTTTGAGGTGTCTAGGTTTTTTCTGATACCATTTACCTAAGAAGTGGTCATTTTCAAATCATCTAGTGTGGCATCTGTCCGCAAATGGGAAGTTAGAGAGGAAGTGGTGTACTGGGTCCAATGTGGAGTTTGAGGCAAACTGACTGGCAAGTAGGTTAGCCTTCTCGGTTGACGTGCAAACAACCTCATGATTGTTTGATAGTGGAGGAATCGTTGACTGCCCATTATTTACTACACTGTTGTAGATTTTCCAAAAAATCACGGGTTCCTAATTTCTGTGCTTCGATGCATTTTCTGGTTTCAATGTATTCAGTCTTAGCTATCATTTCCCTCTTACAATTACTTCTAGCTTCTATATACTTCTGTCTGTTTGAACTGAACTTATGTCAGTTGAATCTGTGGTACGCATGCTGCCTTTGATCAATGGTAGCTGCACAAGTAGAAGTAAACCATTGGGGAGAGTGGAGCTTGCCATAGAATTTCCATGTGGGAACATGTGCTTCAATTGCTGTTTTGAACCATTCAGTGGTCTCATTTTCGCACTGTTCAGCTGGAAGAGAAAAGTATTTTCCCATGGGGCATCTTTGATGAGATCTGATGGCTTCCCAGTCAACCTTTTTGTAATATCTCGTTGTTTTGAGCAGTTGGTCTTCGATTTTGGGTTGAGAATTTAGGGCGATTTCTACCGTTATCACAGCATGATCAGCATTCCCGAGTAGGCTGTGGGCATTCATTATACAATCATCAGGAACTGTGGTCAAAACTAGATCTAGAAGTGACGCATGTTGATCTTGCTGGTCTGAGAAACGTGTCGGAGATGTAATCATCTGTGATAGGGAATGAGATATAGAGAAGCTATGTGTTGTGCTACCATCTGTAGGTAGAGAATCCAAGCCAGTTACTGTGGTGGACATTGAAGTCACCAAATACATGTACTTGTGTGCTAGTATCGAAGGAGAGTGCTATATCTATGCTTTCAGAGACTTTGTTTAATAGGGTACAGTCCTGGGTTGAGGGTGAGCGGTAGAGAAAATACAAGTAGCTAATATTATGTTGCATGTTTAGTCTGAAGCATATAAAAGCCTGGTTGTCTGATTCTAGTTTTCTTTCTCTAGTCAAGGGGAGGATGTTATGAATATAGACTCCAAGCCTCAAGGTAGGAGGCAGGTTGGTTTTCTTTGAGTTTGGTCCTGGTTTAAACATATTTTTTGCTTGAACTGTCATTTCATTTTATTTAATTTAAAAGTTTCATTTAGGGTGAGTGAAGGGTGCTGGACAAGTGCTTGTGCAGAATATCAGACATACAATACAAGTTGACCATAAGCTGTCTCCTCACCCACAGGATTGTGGCCTCAGGAAAGCCCACCGGGGATGAGTGCAGGGTCCCTTTCCATGGAAACATGGCACTACAATCATCCTGATATTATACAACTGTTGATGAAGCAGCCGGTCTAAGCACTACCATCAGTCGGAAACAGCAGCCAGGAACTGTCAATCCGGTACCCTCAACCCATTAGACAAAAGTCAGCCCAGTCCAACAGTATTATTCATAAAGGCCGTTTAAGTAGATCTTCATTTCTTTTTAGGGTTAAACGATGCTGTTTTTTTTTTTTGGGGGGGGGGGGTCAAAATGAAACGAAAAAATGAATTAACACACAACCTACCTTTAAAAACTTCTCTAGGGATTTTCGGGTGTGCGGAAAATGAATATCGCATTTAAAATTGGGACCCAGCAACTAGTTTTCACGGTATTACAAAAATATTTATCTGCATGTTTCATATTATACTTTTTTTTTTTGACATAGGCATCACCACTTATCAAGGCTCAGAGGCCACTCGAGGGTAAGGTAAGTTCTAAAAAAGAAACTTTGTTCATGGAATCTACGTTTAGGTTTAGGCACAGATAAAGAGTGGGGGAAATTATTGATAGTGTTTTCAGCTAGACAAGTGTTTCTCATGAAGGTTTGGCGAGGTGGGACCAGAGTTGAGGAACACTTGCCATGAAAATAAGCATAAAGCAGAAACAGATTCGCAACATCTCTTCTGTATAAAAGAGGTTGCAGGGAGGCTCCGGTCTATTTTAAACTCTATCAAGGCAGGATAAGTCCTTTTTAGCAACTCCTGCCCAGATGTAGCAACAGTACTCCATCCTTGGACGTACCTGGCTCTTATATAGATAGAGAATTGCATCAGCAGTGAGATATCTACTGGATCAATAGAAGGATCCCACCATTTTCCCAGCGGCCTTGGTAACGAATTTGATGTATGCGTTCCATTTCCGGTCAGGAGTAAAGGTTAAGCCCAGAAGCTTGTCAAAACATGAAGCCTCCCCAAGATGAAAGCCATTCATTTCAATTGATGCCAGATGGGGATCAAAGCATTGATGATGTAAAGATAAAACCTTGGTTTTAGATGCATTAAAAGTAACAAGCCACCTCTTTCCCCATTGTACCACTTGCTCAAGATCAGAGGAGAGTGAATCAGAGAGTTCGATGTGCTACCATAGATGGTAGTGTCATCAGCATAAATGTTTACAAATGATGTGCGGATGTGATTTGGAAGATCATTAATGTAAATCAGGAAGAGATTTGGGCCCAGGATGGACCCCTAAGGATCTCCAGCATTAATACTGTGAGCCTCTGATTTCTGCCTATCAACTACTACTCTTATGAACCTAACATGGCTACCATGCTTGTTTTTAAATTCGCAGAAACGTGATGGGGACGATACAATAAAATTACAAACTAATATAGAGTTAATGTTATTCTTATTATTATGAATAACAAAAAAAGAAAAATAAATTAAATAAAAACACAGATTTTTTGCTGTGCATTTTTTGCTGCACACTTGCGCGTACAAAAACTAAAAAAAACAATTATGGTCGCCACGTTACATTTATATATGAAACATACAAATAAATATGTTTGTAATACTGTGAAAACTAGTTGCCAGACCCAATTTTAAATGCAATGTTCGTTTTCAGCACACCCAAAAACCCCTAGAGAAGTGTGTTAATTCATTTTTTCGTTTTATTTTACCCGCCCCCCTCCCAAAAAAACAGCGTCGTTTAACCACTAAAAAAATGAAATTTACTTAAACGGCCTTTATGAATGATATGAAAAGAGAAATTTGGTATCCCCCACCCTCCCGCCACGAAAATTATATTTATTGTGTTATTTTATGTTTTAACCCCCGCAACACTACTAAAATTTTAATTAAATATATCGTTATTTTATGTTTCAAATGTAATCCTCTCCCTCCCCCAAAATTGTCATGTTTACCACCCTCCGCACCCTACCCGCGCTCCCCAAACTTAAAATAATGCTACGGTGACATGTCTTGTTGAACGATAAAGTGGCCAAGAAGTGGGTGATCACTTTACATTAAATTTATATGGGAAAATGATCCTCACATTAAAATGCTATTTATTTATATTTTTTTTTTAATTTCTCTTTTCATATTATTCATGAAGGCGTTTAAACGTATTAGGAAAAAAAAAAAGTAGATCCTCATTTTTTTAGGGGTTAAACGATGCTGGGGCACCTTGTAAAAATTTACTGATATAATTTCTTTTCAATGAGTGGTTTAATGTAGCAAAATAGAATTTTAGTTTGTCAATGTAGCAAAATAGAATTTTAAAAACATGAAACGTCTATTGAGGTTAAAAAGAAACATATTTTTTTTTACAGAGAGATTTTTTTTTCTCTCAGTAAGATTATATAAACGTATATCAAAATTTAAAAACATGACACATTTATAAGAGATTAAAGAATAATTTGTTTTTTTTACACAAAGTTTTTTTGTTTTTCCCAATAAGATTGTATAAACGAATAAGGAAATAAAATTTTGTTTGTCAATGTATAAAAATATAATTTTTGTTTGTCAATGTATCAAAATATTATTTTTGTTTGTCAATGTATCAAAATATTATTTTTGTTTGTCAATGTATCAAAATATTATTTTTGTTTGTCAATGTATCAAAATACAATTGTTGTTTGTCAATGTATCAAAATATCATCTTTCTTTGTCAATGTAGCAAATTATAATATTGGTTTGTCAATGAAGCAAATTATAATTTTTGTTTGTCAATGTATCAAAATATAATTTTTATTTGCCAATGTATCAAAATATAATTTTTATTGGTGAATGTAGCAAATGTAATGTTTGTTTTTAAGTATATACAAATATCATTTTTGTTTGTCAATGTAGCAAAATATCATTTTTGTTTGTCAGTGTATCAAATTGTAATTTTTGTATCTCAATGTAGCAATATATAATTTTTGTTTGTCAATGTATCAAAATCACATTTTTGTTAATGTATCAAAATATAATTTTCGTTTGTCAATGTATCAAATCATTATTTTTGTTTGTCAATGTATCAAAATATCATTTTTGTTTGTAAATGTATCAAATTATAATTTTGTTTGTCAATGTATAAAAATATAATTTTTGTTATCAAGATGTGTTTGTCAATGTATCAAAATATAATTTTTGTTTGCCAATGTATCGAAATATAATTTTTGTTTGCCAATGTATCGAAATATAATTTTTGTTTGTCAATGTATCAAAATATCATTTTTGTTTGTCAATGTAGCAAAATATCATTTTTGTTTGTCAATGTTTCAAAATATCCTTTTTGTTTGTCAACATATTAAATTTCAATTTTGGTTCACTAATGTATCAAAATGTAATTTTTGTTTGTCAATGGATAAAAATATAATTGTTGTCAATGTATCAAAATATCATTTCTTGTCAATATCACAAAATATAATTTTTGTTTGTCAATGTATCAAAATGTAATTTTTGTTTATCAATGTATCAAAATATCTTTTTGTTTGTCAATGTAGCAAAATGTCATTTTTTTCCCAATTTAGCAAAATATCATTTTTGTTTGTCAATGTAGCAAAATATTATTTTTGTTTGTCAATGTAACAAAATACCATTTTTGTTTGTCAATGTATCAAATTATAATTTTGGGTAGTCAATTTATCAAAAAATCATTTTTGTTTGTAAATGTATGAAATTATAATTTTGTTTGCTATTGTATCAAAATATAATTTTTGTTCGTCAATATAGCAAAATATCATTTTTGTTTGTCAATGTAGCAAAATATCATTTTTGTTTGCTAATGTATCAAAATATAATTTTTGTTTGCCAATGTATCAAAATATCATTTTTGTTTGTTTTTTTGTTGGTGAATGTAGCAAATGTAATGTTTGTTTTTAAGTATATCAAAATATCATTTTTGTTTGTCAATGTATCAAATTGTAATTTTTGTATCTCAATGTAGCAATATATAATTTTTGTTTGTCAATGTAGCAAAATATAATTTTTGTTTGTCAATGTATCAAATTAATATTTTTGCTAGTCAATGTATCAAAATATCATTTTTGTTTGTTAACATTTAATTACAATTTTGGTTCGTCAATGTATCAAAATATCATTTTTGTTTGTAAATGTATCAAATTATAATTTTGTTTGTCAATGTATAAAAATATCATTTTTGTTTGTAAATGTATAAAAATATCATTTTTGTTTGTCAATGTATCAAAATACAATTTTTGTTTCTCAATGTATCAAAATATAATTTTTGTTTCTCAATGTATAAAAATATAATTTTTGTTTGTCAATGTATCAAAATATCATTTTTGTTTGTCGATGTAGCAAAATATAATTTTTGCTTGTCAACGTATCAAATATCATTTTTGTTTGTCAACATATTAAATTTCAATTTTGGTTCGTCAATGTATCAAATATAATTTTTGTTTGTCAATTGATAAAAATATAATTGTTGTTTGTCAATGTATCAAAATATCATTTCTTGTCAATGTATCAAAATATTTCTTGTCAATATCGCAAAATATAATTTTTGTTTGTCAATGTATCAAAATATAATTTTTGTTTGTCAATGTAGAAAAATATAATTTTTGTTTGTCAATGTAGAAAAATATAATTTTTGTTTGTCAATGTAGAAAAATATAATTTTTGTTTGTCAATGTAACAAAATATAATTTTTTGTTTGTCAATGTATCAAAATATAATTGTTGTTTGTTAATGTATCAAAATATCATTTCTTGTCAATATCGCAAAATATAATTTTTGTTTGTCAATGTATCAAAATATAATTTTTGTTTGTCAATGTATCAAAATATAATTTTTGTTTGTCAATGTATCAAAATATAATTTTTGTTTGTCAATGTATCAAAATATCATTTTATTTGTCAATGTATCCAGATATAATTTCTGTTTGTCAATGTATCAAAATATAATTTTTGTTTGTCAATGTATCAAAATATAATATTTGTTTGCAATGTAGCAAAATATAATTTTTGTTTGTCAATGTATCAATATATAATTTTTGTTTGTCAATGTAGCAAATTATAATTTTTATTTGTCAATGTATCAAAATATATATTTTATTTGTCAATGTATCAAAATATCATTTTTTGTTCGTCAATGTAGCAGTATATAATTTTTGTTTGCCAATGTATCAAAATATAATTTTTATTTGTCAATGTCTGAAAATATCATTTTTGTTTATCAATATATCCAAATATCATTTTTATTTGTCAACATATCGAAATATCATTTTTGTTTGCCAATGTAGAAAAATATAATTTTTGTTTGGTAATGTATTTAAATATAATTTTTGTTTGTCAATGTATTAAATTTCAATTTTGGTCCGTCAATGTATCAAAATATAATTTTTGTTTGTCAATGTATCAAAATATCATTTGTGTTTGTCAATGTACCGAAATATCATTTCTTGTCAATATCGCAAAATATAATTTTTGTTTGTCAATGTATCAAAATATAATTTTTGTTTGTCAATGTATAAAAAATATAGTTTTTGTTTGTCACTTTATCAAAATATAATTTTTGTTTGTCAATGTATCAAAATATAGTTTTTGTTTGTCACTTTATCAAAATATAATTTTTGTTTGTCAATGTATCTAAATATAATTTTTTTTTGTCAATGTACTAAAATAAATTTTTTGTTTTTCCATGTAGCAAAATATAATTTTTGTTTCTCAATGTAGCAAAATATAATTTTTGTTGTCAATGTATCAAAATATTTTTTTTTTCTCAATGTATCAAAATATAATTTTTGTTTCTCAATGTATCAAAATATAATTTTTGTTTGCCAATGTAGCAAAATATCATTTTTGTTTGTCAATGTATCAAAATATATATTTATTTGTCAATTTATCAAAACATCATTTTTGTTTGTCAATGTATCAAAATATATATTTATTTGTCAATGTATCAAAATATAATTTTTTTTGTCCATGTATCAAAATATAACTTTTGTTTGTCAATGTATCAAAATATCATATTTTTTTGTCAATGTATCAAAATATAATTAAAAAAAACATGAAACATTTATAGAGGTTTAAGAATATTTTTTTTGGGGGGTACAGAAAAATGGTATAAAAATATAGACAACTATAATGTTAGTTTGCACGCACTTTTAGAAAAGGAAGAGTTATCGACGCCTGTTCTTTGGCTGACAGGTTATTTTTTTTTATGATAACACAAGAAGTGTTAAAACTAAAATAATTTTTAAAAATAAATATATGGTTTCCTTTTTTGTGTCTTGACTCTATTCCATTCCATAATCAATCGTATCCACTTCCAGTAGCTTGATTTTTCCGGGCACTGATCTTGACATTACCTTTAAATCCAATGAAAAAATTGCAAAAAAACGAAAGTCGTTTTTAACATGGGGAGGTTGGGAGTGTTTATTCATAAAGCTGTTCTTAGCAGGATGTAAGGCTGATTCTCGTTCAGGTCCGCCAACAAAACAAAACGGAATAACGACGTTCGCAGAAAATGGTGTTTGATCTGAATTGGTTCCTGGTATTAAAAACTCTTTTGGTTAAAAATTAGTAATCCAAATGGTGTTTAAAAATCTGAAAAAGTTTCGCACTGAGTTTTAAATGTTTTACAAAAATAAATATTTAAGATTTTCTTTTTTTTTTTTTGCAAAATATAAATGCTTCAGATAGTAAGTCATGTAATTCTTTTATCAGTAGCCATTTCTGTACGCATAAGTGTGCGCATATTTTTTTAGCCCTTTTTTTGTTTGGTGGCTTCATTGCAGAATCCCTGAAAAATCTTTGTTACACGTACCTGTCAAGGAACGAAGGTGTCATATTCAAAAAATCACATAAATTAAGTAAATTTTATATATATATATATAGAAAATCATTTTTTTTTTATGAATTTATCAATTTTAATCATAAAATGTAGCGATTGCAAGGATGATTTTGATCTCGGTAGTTTGAATTGTGTTGTTCCACCCTTATTTATTTATTTATTTATTTATTTATTTATTTCCACCTATATTTATTTATTTATTTCCACCTATATTTATTTATTTCCACCTATATTTATTTATTTCCACCTATATTTATTTATTTATTTATTTATTTCCACCTATATTTATTTATTTATTTATTTCCACCTATATTTATTTATTTATTTATTTCCACCTATATTTATTTATTTATTTATTTCCACCTATATTTATTTATTTCCACCTATATTTATTTATTTATTTCCACCTATATTTATTTATTTATTTATTTCCACCTATATTTATTTATTTATTTCCACCTATATTTATTTATTTATTTATTTCCACCTATATTTATTTATTTATTTATTTCCACCTATATTTATTTATTTATTTCCACCTATATTTATTTATTTATTTCCACCTGTATTTATTTATTTATTTATTTCCACCTATATTTATTTATTTATTTATTTCCACCTATATTTATTTATTTATTTCCACCTATATTTATTTATTTATTTCCACCTATATTTATTTATTTATTTATTTCCACCTATATTTATTTATTTATTTATTTCCACCTATATTTATTAATTTATTTCCACCTATATTTATTTATTTCCACCTATATTTATTTATTTATTTCCACCTATATTTATTTATTTATTTATTTCCACCTATATTTATTTATTTATTTCCACCTATATTTATTTATTTATTTATTTCCACCTATATTTATTTATTTATTTATTTCCACCTATATTTATTTATTTATTTCCACCTATATTTATTTATTTCCACCTATATTTATTTATTTATTTCCACCTATATTTATTTATTTATTTCCACCTATATTTATTTATTTATTTCCACCTATATTTATTTATTTATTTCCACCTATATTTATTTATTTATTTCCACCTATATTTATTTATTTATTTATTTCCACCTATATTTATTTATTTATTTCCACCTATATTTATTTATTTATTTATTTCCACCTATATTTATTTATTTCCACCTATATTTATTTATTTATTTCCACCTATATTTATTTATTTATTTATTTCCACCTATATTTATTTATTTATTTATTTCCACCTATATTTATTTATTTCCACCTATATTTATTTATTTCCACCTATATTTATTTATTTATTTATTTCCACCTATATTTATTTATTTATTTATTTCCACCTATATTTATTTATTTCCACCTATATTTATTTATTTATTTCCACCTATATTTATTTATTTATTTCCACCTATATTTATTTATTTATTTCCACCTATATTTATTTATTTATTTCCACCTATATTTATTTATTTATTTATTTCCACCTATATTTATTTATTTCCACCTATATTTATTTATTTATTTATTTCCACCTATATTTATTTATTTATTTATTTCCACCTATATTTATTTATTTATTTCCACCTATATTTATTTATTTATTTCCACCTATATTTATTTATTTATTTCCACCTATATTTATTTATTTATTTCCACCTATATTTATTTATTTCCACCTATATTTATTTATTTATTTATTTCCACCTATATTTATTTATTTATTTCCACCTATATTTATTTATTTATTTCCACCTATATTTATTTATTTCCACCTATATTTATTTATTTATTTCCACCTATATTTATTTATTTATTTATTTCCACCTATATTTATTTATTTATTTCCACCTATATTTATTTATTTATTTCCACCTATATTTATTTATTTATTTCCACCTATATTTATTTATTTATTTCCACCTATATTTATTTATTTCCACCTATATTTATTTATTTCCACCTATATTTATTTATTTCCACCTATATTTATTTATTTATTTATTTCCACCTATATTTATTTATTTATTTATTTCCACCTATATTTATTTATTTATTTATTTCCACCTATATATTATTTATTTATTTCAGAAAATACAATAAAATGTTTTTGTTTTTAACTATATTATTCTAGGAAATAAATTTTCTAACAATCATAGTATATTATTTTTAATATTTTTTGTATATTATTTTTAATATTTTTTGTATATTATTTTTAATATTTTTTGTATATTTTTATTAAAATCCTTTGAGATGAGTAATTTGTGCATTTTTTTTTCTTTTTGTTGTTTCGCCACGTTTTAGCCAACTCATCCTCTGGCCTTCTTCAGATGATTAACCGTGATGGGATAGGAATACTCAGTCCTGTATCCCCAGTAGAAAAAAAATTTCCACCTATATTTATTTATTTATTTCCACCTATATTTATTTATTTATTTATTTCCACCTATATTTATTTATTTTTTTATTTCCACCTATATTTATTTATTTATTTATTTCCACCTATATTTATTTATTTATTTATTTCCACCTATATTTATTTATTTATTTATTTATTTATTTATTTCCACCTATATTTATTTATTTATTTCCACCTATATTTATTTATTTATTTCCACCTATATTTATTTATTTATTTCCACCTATATTTATTTATTTATTTATTTCCACCTATATTTATTTACTTATTTATTTCCACCTATATTTATTTACTTATTTATTTCCACCTATATTTATTTATTTATTTATTTCCACCTATATTTATTTATTTATTTATTTCCACCTATATTTATTTATTTATTTCCACCTATATTTATTTATTTATTTCCACCTATATTTATTTATTTATTTATTTCCACCTATATTTATTTATTTATTTATTTCCACCTATATTTATTTATTTATTTCCACCTATATTTATTTATTTATTTCCACCTATATTTATTTATTTATTTATTTCCACCTATATTTATTTATTTATTTATTTCCACCTATATTTATTTATTTATTTCCACCTATATTTATTTATTTATTTATTTCCACCTATATTTATTTATTTCCACCTATATTTATTTATTTATTTATTTCCACCTATATTTATTTATTTCCACCTATATTTATTTATTTATTTCCACCTATATTTATTTATTTATTTATTTCCACCTATATTTATTTATTTATTTCCACCTATATTTATTTATTTATTTATTTCAACCTATATTTATTTATTTATTTCCACCTATATTTATTTATTTCCACCTATATTTATTTATTTATTTCCACCTATATTTATTTATTTATTTATTTCCACCTATATTTATTTATTTATTTATTTCCACCTATATTTATTTATTTCCACCTATATTTATTTATTTATTTCCACCTATATTTATTTATTTATTTATTTCCACCTATATTTATTTATTTATTTATTTCCACCTATATTTATTTATTTATTTATTTCCACCTATATTTATTTATTTATTTATTTCCACCTATATTTATTTATTTATTTATTTCCACCTATATTTATTTATTTCCACCTATATTTATTTATTTATTTCCACCTATATTTATTTATTTATTTATTTCCACCTATATTTATTTATTTATTTATTTCCACCTATATTTATTTATTTATTTATTTCCACCTATATTTATTTATTTATTTCCACCTATATTTATTTATTTCCACCTATATTTATTTATTTATTTCCACCTATATTTATTTATTTATTTATTTCCACCTATATTTATTTATTTATTTATTTCCACCTATATTTATTTATTTATTTATTTCCACCTATATTTATTTATTTATTTCCACCTATATTTATTATTTATTTATTTCCACCTATATTTATTTATTTATTTATTTCCACCTATATTTATTTATTTATTTATTTCCACCTATATTTATTTATTTATTTCCACCTATATTTATTTATTTATTTATTTCCACCTATATTTATTTATTTATTTATTTCCACCTATATTTATTTATTTATTTATTTCCACCTATATTTATTTATTTATTTATTTCCACCTATATTTATTTATTTATTTATTTCCACCTATATTTATTTATTTATTTCCACCTATATTTATTTATTTATTTCCACCTATATTTATTTAATTCCACCTATATTTATTTATTTATTTCCACCTATATTTATTTATTTATTTATTTCCACCTATATTTATTTATTTATTTATTTCCACCTATATTTATTTATTTATTTATTTCCACCTATATTTATTTATTTATTTATTTCCACCTATATTTATTTATTTATTTCCACCTATATTTATTTATTTATTTCCACCTATATTTATTTATTTCCACCTATATTTATTTATTTATACCTATATTTATTTATTTATTTCCACCTATATTTATTTATTTATTTATTTATTTCCACCTATATTTATTTATTTATTTATTTCCACCTATATTTATTTATTTATTTCCACCTATATTTATTTATTTATTTCCACCTATATTTATTTATTTATTTATTTCCACCTATATTTATTTATTTATTTATTTCCACCTATATTTATTTATTTATTTCCACCTATATTTATTTATTTATTTCCACCTATATTTATTTATTTATTTATTTCCACCTATATTTATTTATTTCCACCTATATTTATTTATTTATTTATTTCCACCTATATTTATTTATTTATTTATTTCCACCTATATTTATTTATTTATTTATTTCCACCTATATTTATTTATTTATTTCCACCTATATGTATTTATTTCCACCTATATTTATTTATTTCCACCTTTATTTATTTATTTATTTCCACCTATATTTATTTATTTATTTCCACCTATATTTATTTATTTATTTCCACCTATATTTATTTATTTCCACCTATATTTATTTATTTATTTCCACCTATATTTATTTATTTCCACCTATATTTATTTATTTATTTCCACCTATATTTATTTATTTATTTCCACCTATATTTATTTATTTATTTATTTCCACCTATATTTATTTATTTATTTATTTCCACCTATATTTATTTATTTCCACCTATATTTATTTATTTATTTATTTCCACCTATATTTATTTATTTATTTATTTCCACCTATATTTATTTATTTATTTATTTCAACCTATATATTATTTATTTATTTCAGAAAATACAATAAAATGTTTTTGTTTTTAACTATATTATTCTAGGAAATAAATTTTCTAACAATCATAGTATATTATTTTTAATATTTTTTGTATATTATTTTTAATATTTTTTGTATATTATTTTTAATATTTTTTGTATATTTTTATTAAAATCCTTTGAGATGAGTAATTTGTGCATTTTTTTTTCTTTTTGTTGTTTCGCCACGTTTTAGCCAACTCATCCTCTGGCCTTCTTCAGATGATTAACCGTGATGGGATAGGAATACTCAGTCCTGTATCCCCAGTAGAAAAAAAATTTCCACCTATATTTATTTATTTATTTCCACCTATATTTATTTATTTATTTATTTCCACCTATATTTATTTATTTATTTATTTCCACCTATATTTATTTATTTATTTATTTCCACCTATATTTATTTATTTATTTCCACCTATATTTATTTATTTATTTATTTCCACCTATATTTATTTATTTATTTCCACCTATATTTATTTATTTATTTCCACCTATATTTATTTATTTATTTCCACCTATATTTATTTATTTATTTATTTCCACCTATATTTATTTACTTATTTATTTCCACCTATATTTATTTATTTATTTATTTCCACCTATATTTATTTATTTATTTATTTCCACCTATATTTATTTATTTATTTCCACCTATATTTATTTATTTATTTCCACCTATATTTATTTATTTATTTCCACCTATATTTATTTATTTATTTCCACCTATATTTATTTATTTATTTCCACCTATATTTATTTATTTATTTATTTCCACCTATATTTATTTATTTCCACCTATATTTATTTATTTATTTCCACCTATATTTATTTATTTATTTATTTCCACCTATATTTATTTATTTATTTATTTCCACCTATATTTATTTATTTATTTATTTCCACCTATATTTATTTATTTATTTATTTCCACCTATATTTATTTATTTCCACCTATATTTATTTATTTATTTATTTCCACCTATATTTATTTATTTATTTATTTCCACCTATATTTATTTATTTATTTATTTCCACCTATATTTATTTATTTATTTATTTCCACCTATATTTATTTATTTATTTATTTCCACCTATATTTATTTATTTCCACCTATATTTATTTATTTATTTATTTCCACCTATATTTATTTATTTATTTATTTCCACCTATATTTATTTATTTATTTCCACCTATATTTATTTATTTATTTCCAGCTATATTTATTTATTTATTTATTTCCACCTATATTTATTTATTTCCACCTATATTTATTTATTTATTTATTTCCACCTATATTTATTTATTTATTTATTTCCACCTATATTTA
The DNA here is from genome assembly GCF_053919585.1 of Euprymna scolopes. Taxonomy (NCBI): domain Eukaryota; kingdom Metazoa; phylum Mollusca; class Cephalopoda; order Sepiida; family Sepiolidae; genus Euprymna; species Euprymna scolopes. Next base: position 15,206,364 of record NC_136501.1, read on the forward strand.
TTTATTTATTTATTTCCACCTATATTTATTTATTTATTTATTTCCACCTATATTTATTTATTTATTTATTTCCACCTATATTTATTTATTTCCACCTATATTTATTTATTTATTTCCACCTATATTTATTTATTTATTTATTTCCACCTATATTTATTTATTTATTTATTTCCACCTATATTTATTTATTTATTTCCACCTATATTTATTTATTTCCACCTATATTTATTTATTTATTTATTTCCACCTATATTTATTTATTTATTTATTTCCACCTATATTTATTTATTTATTTATTTCCACCTATATTTATTTATTTATTTCCACCTATATTTATTTAGTTATTTCCACCTATATTTATTTATTTATTTATTTCCACCTATATTTATTTATTTATTTATTTCCACCTATATTTATTTATTTATTTCCACCTATATTTATTTATTTATTTATTTCCACCTATATTTATTTATTTATTTATTTCCACCTATATTTATTTATTTATTTATTTCCACCTATATTTATTTATTTATTTCCACCTATATTTATTTATTTATTTCCACCTATATTTATTTATTTATTTCCACCTATATTTATTTATTTATTTATTTCCACCTATATTTATTTATTTATTTCCACCTATATTTATTTATTTATTTATTTCCACCTATATTTATTTATTTATTTCCCCCTATATTTATTTATTTATTTCCACCTATATTTATTTATTTATTTCCACCTATATTTATTTATTTATTTCCACCTATATTTATTTATTTATTTCCACCTATATTTATTTATTTATTTATTTCCACCTATATTTATTTATTTCCACATATATTTATTTATTTATTTCCACCTATATTTATTTATTTATTTATTTCCACCTATATTTATTTATTTATTTCCACCTATATTTATTTATTTATTTATTTCCACCTATATTTATTTATTTATTTCCACATATATTTATTTATTTATTTATTTCCACCTATATTTATTTATTTATTTATTTATTTCCACCTATATTTATTTATTTATTTATTTATTTCCACCTATATTTATTTATTTCCACCTATATTTATTTATTTATTTATTTCCACCTATATTTATTTATTTATTTATTTCCACCTATATTTATTTATTTATTTCCACCTATATTTATTTATTTATTTATTTCCACCTATATTTATTTATTTATTTCCACCTATATTTATTTATTTATTTATTTCCACCTATATTTATTTATTTATTTATTTCCACCTATATTTATTTATTTCCACCTATATTTATTTATTTATTTCCACCTATATTTATTTATTTATTTCCACCTATATTTATTTATTTATTTATTTCCACCTATATTTATTTATTTATTTCCACCTATATTTATTTATTTATTTCCACCTATATTTATTTATTTATTTATTTCCACCTATATTTATTTATTTATTTCCACCTATATTTATTTATTTATTTCCACCTATATTTATTTATTTCCACCTATATTTATTTATTTATTTATTTCCACCTATATTTATTTATTTATTTATTTCCACCTATATTTATTTATTTATTTATTTCCACCTATATTTATTTATTTATTTATTTCCACCTATATTTATTTATTTATTTCCACCTATATTTATTTATTTATTTCCACCTATATTTATTTATTTATTTCCACCTATATTTATTTATTTCCACCTATATTTATTTATTTATTTATTTCCACCTATATTTATTTATTTCCACCTATATTTATTTATTTATTTCCACCTATATTTATTTATTTATTTATTTCCACCTATATTTATTTATTTCCACCTATATTTATTTATTTATTTCCACCTATATTTATTTATTTATTTCCACCTATATTTATTTATTTATTTATTTCCACCTATATTTATTTATTTATTTATTTATTTCCACCTATATTTATTTATTTATTTATTTCCACCTATATTTATTTATTTATTTATTTCCACCTTTATTTATTTATTTATTTCCACCTATATTTATTTATTTATTTATTTCCACCTATATTTATTTATTTATTTATTTCCACCTATATTTATTTATTTATTTCCACCTATATTTATTTATTTCCACCTATATTTATTTATTTATTTCCACCTATATTTATTTATTTATTTATTTCCACCTATATTTATTTACTTATTTATTTCCACCTATATTTATTTATTTATTTCCACCTATATTTATTTATTTATTTATTTCCACCTATATTTATTTATTTATTTATTTCCACCTATATTTATTTATTTATTTATTTCCACCTATATTTATTTATTTATTTATTTCCACCTATATTTATTTATTTATTTATTTCCACCTATATTTATTTATTTATTTATTTCCACCTATATTTATTTATTTATTTATACCTATATTTATTTATTTATTTCCACCTATATTTATTTATTTATTTATTTCCACCTATATTTATTTATTTATTTATTTCCCCCTATATTTATTTATTTATTTCCACCTATATTTATTTATTTATTTCCACCTATATTTATTTATTTATTTCCACCTATATTTATTTATTTCCACCTATATTTATTTATTTATTTATTTCCACCTATATTTATTTATTTATTTATTTCCACCTATATTTATTTATTTATTTATTTCCACCTATATTTATTTATTTATTTCCACCTATATTTATTTATTTATTTATTTCCACCTATATTTATTTATTTATTTATTTATTTATTTCCACCTATATTTATTTATTTATTTATTTCCACCTATATTTATTTATTTCCACCTATATTTATTTATTTATTTATTTCCACCTATATTTATTTATTTATTTATTTCCACCTATATTTATTTATTTATTTCCACCTATATTTATTTATTTATTTCCACCTATATTTATTTATTTATTTCCACCTATATTTATTTATTTATTTCCACCTATATTTATTTATTTATTTATTTCCACCTATATTTATTTATTCATTTCCACCTATATTTATTTATTTATTTATTTCCACCTATATTTATTTATTTATTTATTTCCACCTATATTTATTTATTTATTTCCACCTATATTTATTTATTTATTTATTTCCACCTATATTTATTTATTTATTTCCACCTATATTTATTTATTTCCACCTATATTTATTTATTTATTTCCACCTATATTTATTTATTTATTTATTTCCACCTATATTTATTTATTTATTTCCACCTATATTTATTTATTTATTTCCACCTATATTTATTTATTTATTTCCACCTATATTTATTTATTTATTTCCACCTATATTTATTTATTTATTTCCACCTATATTTATTTATTTATTTCCACCTATATTTATTTATTTCCACCTATATTTATTTATTTATTTCCACCTATATTTATTTATTTATTTCCACCTATATTTATTTATTTATTTCAACCTATATTTATTTATTTATTTATTTATTTCCACCTATATTTATTTATTTATTTCCACCTATATTTATTTATTTATTTCCACCTATATTTATTTATTTATTTCCACCTATATTTATTTATTTCCACCTATATTTATTTATTTATTTCCACCTATATTTATTTATTTATTTCCACCTATATTTATTTATTTATTTATTTCCACCTATATTTATTTATTTATTTATTTCCACCTATATTTATTTATTTATTTATTTCCACCTATATTTATTTATTTATTTATTTCCACCTATATTTATTTATTTATTTATTTCCACCTATATTTATTTATTTATTTCCACCTATATTTATTTATTTATTTCCACCTATATTTATTTATTTATTTCCACCTATATTTATTTATTTATTTATTTCCACCTATATTTATTTATTTATTTATTTCCACCTATATTTATTTATTTCCACCTATATTTATTTATTTATTTATTTCCACCTATATTTATTTATTTATTTATTTCCACCTATATTTATTTACTTATTTATTTCCACCTATATTTATTTATTTATTTCCACCTATATTTATTTATTTATTTCCACCTATATTTATTTATTTATTTCCACCTATATTTATTTATTTATTTCCACCTATATTTATTTATTTATTTATTTCCACCTATATTTATTTATTTATTTCCACCTATATTTATTTATTTATTTATTTCCACCTATATTTATTTATTTATTTATTTCCACCTATATTTATTTATTTATTTATTTCCACCTATATTTATTTATTTATTTCCACCTATATTTATTTATTTATTTCCACCTATATTTATTTATTTATTTCCACCTATATTTATTTATTTCCACCTATATTTATTTATTTATTTATTTCCACCTATATTTATTTATTTATTTATTTCCACCTATATTTATTTATTTATTTATTTCCACCTATATTTATTTATTTATTTCCACCTATATTTATTTATTTATTTATTTCCACCTATATTTATTTATTTATTTATTTCCACCTATATTTATTTATTTATTTATTTCCACCTATATTTATTTATTTCCACCTATATTTATTTATTTATTTATTTCCACCTATATTTATTTATTTATTTATTTCCACCTATATTTATTTATTTATTTCCACCTATATTTATTTATTTATTTCCACCTATATTTATTTATTTATTTCCACCTATATTTATTTATTTATTTCCACCTATATTTATTTATTTATTTCCACCTATATTTATTTATTTATTTCCACCTATATTTATTTATTTATTTATTTCCACCTATATTTATTTATTCATTTCCACCTATATTTATTTATTTATTTATTTCCACCTATATTTATTTATTTATTTATTTCCACCTATATTTATTTATTTATTTCCACCTATATTTATTTATTTATTTATTTCCACCTATATTTATTTATTTATTTCCACCTATATTTATTTATTTCCACCTATATTTATTTATTTATTTCCACCTATATTTATTTATTTATTTATTTCCACCTATATTTATTTATTTATTTCCACCTATATTTATTTATTTATTTATTTCCACCTATATTTATTTATTTATTTCCACCTATATTTATTTATTTATTTCCACCTATATTTATTTATTTATTTCCACCTATATTTATTTATTTATTTCCACCTATATTTATTTATTTATTTCCACCTATATTTATTTATTTCCACCTATATTTATTTATTTATTTCCACCTATATTTATTTATTTATTTCCACCTATATTTATTTATTTATTTCCACCTATATTTATTTATTTATTTCCACCTATATTTATTTATTTATTTCCACATATATTTATTTATTTATTTCCACCTATATTTATTTATTTCCACCTATATTTATTTATTTATTTCCACCTATATTTATTTATTTATTTCCACCTATATTTATTTATTTATTTATTTCCACCTATATTTATTTATTTATTTATTTCCACCTATATTTATTTATTTATTTATTTCCACCTATATTTATTTATTTCCACCTATATTTATTTATTTATTTATTTCCACCTATATTTATTTATTTATTTATTTCCACCTATATTTATTTATTTATTTCCACCTATATTTATTTATTTATTTCCACCTATATTTATTTATTTATTTCCACCTATATTTATTTATTTATTTATTTCCACCTATATTTATTTATTTATTTATTTCCACCTATATTTATTTATTTCCACCTATATTTATTTATTTATTTATTTCCACCTATATTTATTTATTTATTTATTTCCACCTATATTTATTTACTTATTTATTTCCACCTATATTTATTTATTTATTTCCACCTATATTTATTTATTTATTTCCACCTATATTTATTTATTTATTTCCACCTATATTTATTTATTTATTTCCACCTATATTTATTTATTTATTTATTTCCACCTATATTTATTTATTTATTTCCACCTATATTTATTTATTTATTTATTTCCACCTATATTTATTTATTTATTTATTTCCACCTATATTTATTTATTTATTTATTTCCACCTATATTTATTTATTTATTTCCACCTATATTTATTTATTTATTTCCACCTATATTTATTTATTTATTTCCACCTATATTTATTTATTTATTTCCACCTATATTAAAAAAATTTTTTTCTTTTTTGTTTTTACAAAGTCACCACTTATCAAAGCCCGGAGTCCACTCGAGAATAAGGGTTAATGAATGTACGGTCGTCAATGGGACGCTATTGTAGCAATTTTTAGTAGTGTAAATTTGGTAAATTGGATTACTTAAGGGGACGGCTCATCAAGAACTTATTCATGTTGGACTTTAAGATGATCATATTGTAGTCAGCTGGAAAGCAGGGAAACAGAAGAGTTCCACAGGCGTGCAGTTCTAAGAAAGGAGTTTTGTTCATGGAATCTATGTTTAGGTTTAAGCACAGATAACGAGTGGGGGAAATTATAGATAGTGGTTTCTTTAAAATTTGATTTTCTTAGATTAAAAACTATTTGTTCAATTTAGGTCAATTTTTGGAATATGACGTTTTTGTTTTGTGACAAGTACATCATAATTTTTTAAAAATTATTTTTCTGTATTTTTGTTTTGAAAATAGCTTTCATTCTAAATAAACACTTTTATGTGAGGAGAATTTTTTAGTTTGCTTGAAGCATTGTGTGAAATGTGAACGGGCTGTGTTTGAGGGCTATGACAATGTAGTTTGTGGGAACAGTTTATGTAGTAAAAAAATGATGATAATATTGGAAGAATTTTAATAATTTTCAATTGTACATATTTAATTACTAACATAGTGTGTGTACAAGATGGTAGATGTGTGAATTTCCTAAGATTTTCAAGAATATATTTCTCAATCAAAAGGAGAACTGAAAGCATAAACAGCTCTTGAACGGGCTTTTGTTTGAGCCGGCTACATTTTTAATAATTTCTTTTAGAAAACTAAGTTTTCACATGGGTGGTTTCATTTATTTATTTATTTCAGAAAATACAATAAAATGTTTTTGTTTTTAACTATATTATTCTAGGAAATAAATTTTCTAACAATCATAGTATATTATTTTTAATATTTTTTGTATATTATTTTGAATATTTTTTGTATATTATTTTTAATATTTTTTGTATATTTTTATTAAAATCCTTTGAGATGAGTAATTTGTGCATTTTTTTTCTTTTTGTTGTTTCGCCACGTTTTAGCCAACTCATCCTCTGGCCTTCTTCAGATGATTAACCGTGATGGGATAGGAATACTCAGTCCTGTATCCCCAGTAGAAAAAAAAATCATAGTACTGTTGGAAGATATGATCAAAGAAACATCTTTTTTTTTAATAATTTTTTCTCTCTCTGGTTGCATTTTTTCTGCTGGCCTGGGAGGATCATAAATGAGGTAATGCTGAAGCTATAATTATATGTTATTAATGGTACCTACAAAATTGTCCAGTCCACAAATAGTAACATATCCAAAAATTACAAAAAAGGATAAGGTAGAAATAATAAAAAAAAAACAGTTTTAGATAAACGTTATATGTGTAAGAAATGTATCCGATATTTTGAATTGTGTTTGCATCACGTTTGCATCACATGAAATAAGCAACAGAACTTAAGTATCTCCCCTGTAAACTCTTCTCTTTAAGTTAGTGAAATTGTTTGATTTCACAAATTTCTTTTTTTATTAATATTTTTTTACCTTTTCGGAGATGTTATTATTTACAGCATTAAAATTTACATAGGTATCATTTGTTTTACTTGAACTGCAATGTTTCTAGTTTCGCTCTTATGATACAAAAGCACCGAAAAATGTTTTCATGACAGCTCCCGAAAACTCTGAAATTCAACTAAATTTGAAAGTTAAATAAATTAATTCTAAAAATCCATTGAAAGGTAGATAGTAGTTTTCTGAAACTATTTTCAAGATAATTAATAAAATCTTAAGATATTGAATAAAAAAATTTAAAAAGTCTTTGTTTTTACAAAAAATGCTCACTCTATTATAGAAAAGGCAAAATGTGTGTGTGCGTGTGTGTGTGTGTGTGTGTGTGTGTGTCTCCCAAAAAATTTTGACACACAACGGATACTGACAAAATTGGTATCGTTAGAAACATCCATCTCTCGGATGACAAATCTCCAAAAATTAGCCAAAAATATTAATTCTTTGACCACCAACTAGGCTGTTTTTTCCAAAGAGGGGTCAGTTTTTACATCGATATTAACGGATTCATGACAGCACTTCATGAGAGTAATTGGTAGTTAGGATGTGTACTTGAAAAATATCCATGTAATGGAGAGGTGAAATTGACATTTTTACAACCAAATGGACCCTCTCCATCTTTCTGTTATTCATCACATTTAAAAATAGCAATTTTGAAATATTCTGATATTCTTAGCTCAGTTGATCCAATAACTGAAACAGAAATATCTTATAAACTTTCAAAAACTGAGATGAAAAATGCATCAAATATTTTAGAAAGAAATGTTTTGAAAAAAATCCAAATAAATACTTTAAAATTCGTTATTATAAAAAATGTTTCAGTAAAACAGCTTTTCCATTTTGAAATGTGGCCCAATGATTATAGATTGATTTCTTGTGGATGTAGTGTATCACTATCATTTCAAATGTCAAAAAAAACTGTTTACCATCAAATATCAAATCTCAACACACTTTTTAGAATTCTTTATTACATCACTTTTTCTGTATCAAAATTTGTGTCATATAAGAAAAAGTATGGAAGTTATTCTAAAAGTTTAATCTCTAGAAGAATATTATTTGGACTTCACAAACAGAATTTACATAAAACTCAACATATCAAGAATTTTTTTAAAACATTTATTTTTAAAGTTTTTCAAAAAAAAAAGTAACCATAACAGAAATTTCCTTTTTTTGTAGATTTAGGATATCAATCATATAGAAAAATTTGTTCACCATTGATTCACACATATGTTTCAAGTTATAATTTAATTAGCCTTAATGCCTTTCAAAATTCTTTTGTAAAATAAAAAAATCTGTGTTGTATTAAAAAAAATAATTAAAAAATTCAGTTCTATCAAAATAATTTTTTTTATATTGATTTTATAACCACGGTCTTTATGTAAATATTAATCAGCAATAAAATAGCTTTACAAAGATATCAAACTTGACCATATTGTGAAATATCAAAATGTTTTTATATGAAGTAGCAGGTACTACGTTCCGTCATTCTGAATTTTTCCCACTCCTATAAAACAACAACAGTTCTAGTGGAATGCCTATCATGAAATTTGGAATATATACTGTCATAAGATAGACAAATCCTTTTGTCAAAATTTTTAAAAAATTAAAATAACGTCCGTTGAGATAATTCAGATAAAAAGGTCATGGTCAACTTTTTTATTTGACCTTGAAAAAAATATATCTAGATAAAATTGCAGATCTATCCAAATAGTTTAGAATGATATATGAATGAACTTTGTAGGTCCATAAACAACAGAGATATCATCTTTTATAGTTGGTCACTTCTTCATAAAAATTCACATTTTTGTAAAAACGTCAAGATCATATCTCAGAAACCCTTTGACCTTGAGATATGTAACAGATGTAATTCAATCCATTTCATGGATATTAGTCCTCGCGCAAAGGAGCAGGACACAAAATGTTTTAAATAATAATAATAGAATAACAAAGACTTTCACTGGCGAAGACTACTATTGACTGTAACAAGTTATACATTCCTTTTGAAATTTTCATCGCTATTTTTCTCGTTATCTACTGAATATTTGTTAATGAAACCTACATAAAATATGTTCCTTATACAATTTTAAAGATGTTCTATTCTGAAAGAAGTTTTAAAAAATTTAATCTAAAAAATTTAATCTAAAAAAGTTATTTTAAAGTTTTTGTTAAACAAAATTCAGATTTTCTCATTATTCAGACCTGTATTACAAAGAGGGGGTTGCAAAAAATGAGTTGTGGTGTGAGGAGAAATACAAACTGAAACAGAAAGAATATTCAGACCTGTAATAATACAAAGAGGGGGTTGCAAAAATGAGTTGTGGTGTGAGGAGAAATACAAACTGAAATAGAGAGAAGGGGAGTTTTAAAATATAATCTTAAAAAGATAAGATACAAGTTAGAAAAGCATTTCATCTAAGGTATGAAAATTGGTAAACAAAATGTTTTTACTATAGGCTTTAAAAATAAAGGTACAAGATTCAATTTGAAATTTATTTACCTTCAAAGTGCACTTTTATAAATTTTACAAAGTAAGGTATAAAAATTTAATTTAAATTGAATCAAAAAAATTACCTTGGATTTATTTTATGTAATGTACATTTTGTAATTTAAAAACATTATCTTTCATCTAGCAATTAATGATATAGATATAAAATTTTCAATGATTTTTTTTAAAAAGTGCAACAGAATGTACATTACATAAAATAAATCCAAGGTAATTTTTTGATTCAATTTAAATTAAATTTTTATACCTTACTTTATAAAATTTATAAAAGTGCACTTTGAAGATAAATAAATTTCAAATTGAATCTTGTACCTTTATTTTTAAAGCCTATAGTAAAAACATTTTGTTTAACAATTTTCATGCCTTGGATGAAATGCTTTTTTAACTTATTGACTCTGTAATAATAAATACAAATCTGTATGAATTAAAATATATTTAAGTGGGTCATTCCATGTCGATTCACCAGGCCATTACACCCAGACACCAAATTGAAATTTGGCACAAATATTCCTCTTCATGAGTTAGGAAAATTTGCCAAATTATTTGGTTATTTGGTCCTAAAACTTACCGTTCGGATTTTAGGGGGGGGGTAAAATTTGCATATTATGCTTCTAAATTTATGCCGCGAACCATCAAAGAATTTCAGTGTTTTATAAAATTTTTAAAAAATACTTCCACTTATTCAATATTTCTAAAATTTGGTAGGAAGGGCATTTAAGGACTGTAGAATCCGAATATTTAATTATTTTAACCTGGTAGAAAATAAAATTTTGCTCACCCAAAAGCATGTCCCCCAAATCATCAATTTTTTACCTATGTAGCTTACGGTCAGTCTAGAGAAAATATGTCCCCTTCAATTTTCATAATATTTTTTATAGCATCTACTATGACTGCTTAAGTTCTCAAAAAAGTTTTGTGAGGGTTTCTAGCCTACTTTAGAAGATATGGCCCTGTGAAGTTTATCTTTTTTTTTCTATGTACATGTGGTAATTCAGTGAAAGATTGATAATGCTCCCAAATTCCTCAAATGTTCATATTGTGTTAAGTAATTTCTTAAACTATTCAATAAGATAGTCTTTATTAATTTAAAAAGAAAATAATTTAAATATAGTTTGCAGATATTGCATTTTGTATGGTACGGATAGATTGTCTTTAACAAGTGATAAACATTGACTCATGCATTAGGATCAACATTTTATAGTTTTTGTAGATGCCATTAAACATTAATTTAAACATAAATGGCATTAAACATTAATTTAAACATAAGATCTGATAGGTAAGAATTGTAATAAATTTAGAATTCGGCCAACCGTGAACTGAATGACCCTCCCTTTGACCCAGACTGGAACTTGTTTGTGGCACCTAAAATATTTATTAGTCATTTTTTTTTTACAGTATCCAAAGAGAAAGGTGACATTTTCCTACTTGGATTTTTTACTAGCACACAGAATAATTGATTTTTGGGTGTTTTTTTCAGATGAATTGTTCTATTTGTACTGAGCTAACAGTTGAAATAATTACTAATTTATTCCATGATAAACAGGTTGGATTAATTTCAGTGGATTATTTGGATGCAATGGATGTAAAGCTTATTGCCTATAGGACAGGACTTGATGAGGATAAAATACAGGCTATTTTTGACCATCACAAGCAGACCTTGTTAACTAAGTATGAGTGGCTTGAAAAGAGTTGTTGCAATCCATTTAAAAATCATAAGCAAATTAAAGGCAGTTTGAAAGCAATTTCTCTGAAGTTGGCAGATAAAGCAAAGGCTAAGTTGTTATCCCAGGCAAGAAACTCTGTCCTAATTGCCAAATACAAATCAGCAAACTTCTTGATGAAAAACAAAGGTGTGTATCGGATGAGGAAATGCAAGAGCTTGATGCAAGTACTTCAACAGAAACAGACGATAAATATCAATGAATGTTTCTCTGCTATTGGAATTTCTCCAATGAAAACAAAAGGGCTTCATGACTCTGGAAAGGCTCGTTTAGGTTAGAGAAAACTTTGTTCTGCAATCAGTAGGTCATTAAACATTGACTGAGCTGTTATGTGATGAACCTTTAAAATTTTAAAAATGAGATTTTAGATAAAGCTAAGTGCTTTGATAAAATGATAGAGGTTCTTGCAGCAAAAGCGAAGAGTGTGGAATCCACTAAAATGAAAATACAGATCTTGACACTTGCCCCTACCGATTGATTACACAAAAAAGTCATGAATGTATTTTGTGTTTCAGAACACATTGTACGCAATGCTTGCAAATTGTGTTTGGAAAATGGTATTTTAGCTGTGCATGAACAGAAAAGGCAAGTCTTTGTTGATATTGCACAGTTAGTGCAAGCATTTTATCAAGATGATGAGTACACTCGATTGATGCCAGGCAGGAAGGACTGTTAGTATTAAACGTAATTTATATCAGCAGAAGAAACTCATATTGTGCAACCTAAATGAGCTCTTCAGAGCATTCAAGGAACAAAACCTGACAGTATCGTTAGGGTTTTCAAAATTTTGTAGTCTTAGACCAAAATGATGTGTCTTTGCTGGTAGCGCAGGTACACATGCACTATCCACCAAAATATCAAACTATTACTGGAACTACTGAATATACTGTATCAAGATCTTTTGAAATATATTGTCTGCAATAAAAGTAATAGTGTATGATTCATATGTGCCCAAATTGTCCTAAATCATCACAGAAGCTGGAAAAATTTCTTTATGACACCCTTGAAGAATGTATTGGTAATGAAAACTTTATTGCTTGGCTAAGTCACAATCCTGATATTTACAGAAAAAAAAAAAAAAAAAGATATTAGTGATAGCAAAGTTTTATTTCTTGGGGATTTTGCTGAAAATTACAAATTTGTTGTTCAAGATGAGATCCAGAGTTTTCATTGGAGTACCTCCCAATGTACTTTACACCCAGGGGTACTCTGTTTTAAGCTTGAAAACAATGTAAAGTCAATGTTTTTGTATTATATCGAGTGACAACTCTCATGATGTGACATTTGTTTATATGGTATAGAAAAACATTATCGAGGTGATCAAGGTTAATTTGCCAAATGTGAAAAGTATTGAATATTCTACAGATGGTTGTGCAACACAATACAAGAATTATAAGAACTTTGCCAGTTTGTGCAACCATCAAAAAGATTTTGGACTTGATGAAAAAATGGAACTTCTTTGCAACTAGTCACGGTAAACAACTATGTGATGGCATAGGTGGGACAGTGAAAAGGAGCAAAAGAAAGTCTACGAAGACCAAATTCCAAACAAATCCTTTCAACAGAAACTATGTTTGAATAATGCAAATCTACAATTGAAGGAATGAAATTCATTTTGATTAAAAAGGGGAAAGTTGAGGAAGCAAGAAGTCTCACTATTAGATGTGAAAATGTATTCACAGTTCCAGGGACAAGAAGTTTTCATCAATTTATTCCACTCAACAGATAAAATAGCCATGAAACAATGTAGTGCAGATGAAAACTTTGAATTGATATACGACTTCTCTATTGGGGTTGTGGTTTCAGAATATGTTTGTTGCAGGTATGACAGTAACGTTTGGATTGGCATGGTCCTAGAAATTGATATGGAAAATAAGGACTTGCTGATTAAGTTCATGCATCCAGCTCTTCCATCACATTCATTTTACTGGAAAGAGGATTTTAAGGATATATGCTTTCTGCCATTAGCAAATGTTCTGTGCACTATTGATGTTCCTACAATACCAAATGGTAGAGTTTATCATTTGTCCAAAGTGGATAAATTATCTGTGCAAAAAATTGTATACAAAACAATTTAATCCTATGTACGCAACAAAATTTGGTGCACAGCATAGTTTAAAATTTGTATATTATTATCACTTTTAAATGAAAAAGTTTTAGATTAATGAAAATAACTTTTTGAGAACTTGTAAAAAAATATTAAGAATTTTTAAAGCGATGAAATTGAAAGCATTTCTTATGGATAAAAAAATATGTTTAGTGCCAATTACAAATATTCTAAGTTTTAAAAATCCACATGCATTTAAAAAAAAAAAAAAAAAAAAAAAAAAAAATCAAATTTTTGTTTCATGAAAATAATTTTTTTTTTTTTTAAATTCAATCAGAAATAATTTCTTTTAAATTAATGTTTAATGGCATCTACAAAAACTATAAAATGTTGATCCTAATGCATGAGTCAATGTTTATCACTTGTTAAAGACAATCTATCCGTACCATACAAAATGCAATATCTGCAAACTATATTTAAATTATTTTCTTTTTAAATTAACAAAGACTATCTTATTGAATAGTTTAAGAAATTACTTAGCACAATATGAGCATTTGAGGAGTTTGGGAGCATTAGGATGATTGTCTTTATCAATCTTTCACTGAATTACTGCATGTACATAGAAAAAAAAAGATAAACTTCACAGGGCCATATCTTCTAAAGTAGGCTAGAAACCCTCACAAAACTTTTTTGAGAACGTAAGCAGTCATAGTAGATGCTATAAAAAAAATATTATGAAAATTGAAGGGGACATATTTTCTCTAGACTGACCATAAGCTACATAGGTAAAAAAATTGATGATTTGGAGGAAATGCTTTTGGGTGAGCAAAATTTTATTTTCTACCAGGTATGGGATTAAAATAATTAAATATTCGGATTCTACAGTCCCTAAATGCCCTTCCTACCAAATTTTAGAAATATTGAATAAGTGGAAGTATTTTTTTAAAATTTTATAAAACACTGAAATTCTGTGACGTTTCGAGGCATAAATTTAAAAGCATAATATGCAAATTTTACACCCCCCCCAAAAAAATCCGAACGGTAAGGTTTTGGACCAAATAATTTGGCAAATTTTCCTAACTCATGAAGAGGAATATTTGTGCCAAATTTCAAGTAATTCTGTGTCGGTGGGTGCAGATTTCAATTTTTTGCTGGTGTTTTGACATGGAATGACCCAAGTGTATTTTATAACCTGCCAAGACCCCCCCCCTAGTTTTTTAATAAAATAAAAGTTTGCCATATTGTGACTTGTTTTTTTACTAGCAGGGGGGCGCCTGGTGTTGCCCGGTCATAAAATACAGTTAAATAAAAAATTTAAAGAGAGCAAATTTTGTAAGCAAAAAAAAGAAAAGAAAGAAAGAAAAAAGGAAAAAAAAAATGCTGCGTGCTGGGCATAACTGAAGTTTGTAAGCGAACACGTTATCGATTGAATCACGATGATACTGATGTTATGACGTTGTAAATTTAGCTTTTTATAATCAAACAATGAATCAAACATTTGTACATGTATGATTAGCAAACAGCATCAAAACCAAGATTTTTATCTGACCCCCACTTCAAACAAAATGATATTTCTACATGAAATAATTGACGATTTTTTCTCATTTTTCGATATTATGTGCCCGAGAGATCGCTCTTTCTAACAATATCAGGTCCGTACTTGTTCAATGCAGATGACACAAAAGTTTTTAACGGACAAACAAACACACACAGTCAGCTGCAATCCATATAATAGATAAAAAATATCACAATGTACTTACGTGAAGAAGCCACCACAGGAATGAACATTTGTAATCCTTAATGCTAACTGACGAGGAGGAGGTACTCTGTATTCGTCTACTAAAATAACATCATCAAGTCTAGATTGCTGAACATTTTGTCCATTTGCAGATGAAGGGGTTTCTTGGGATGAACCTAGAACTTCATCAATTCTGGATTTCCGAACATTTTGTCCAGTTAGAAGGGAATGGACTTCTGGATATTTGCCTCGAAGCTCTTCAATTTTGGATTTCCAAACATTTGGTTCATTTGCTTCTTGATATTCGTCTTGAAGACTTTCATCAATTCTGAATTTCCTAAAATTTTGTTCATTTACTAAAGAAGGGGCTTCTTGATATTCGTCTTCATCAATTCCAGATTTTTGAAAATTTTGTTCATTTACTAAAGAAGGAGCTTTCTGGTATTCCTCTTTATCAACTCTGGATTTCTGAACATCTGCTTCATTTACTAAAGAAGGGGCTTCTTGGTATTTGTTTTGAACTCCAGTTACGAATGGTTGAACATCTTGCTCATTCTCAGAAGAAGGGGCTTCTTTGTATCCGTCTCGTGGAACCTCACCAGGTTTGGATTGCTCAACATTTTGGCTAATTACAGTAGATTTTTCATTGGATTTTATCGGCTGAAACATTCGATACAGCTCAGTTTTATTTGATGTCAGCATTTCCGATTGTTTATTGTTATTGTTTGAAGTGCTAGAAGAACTCGTCCCATTTTTGAAGGGAGGTTGTTTTGGTGGCGGTAAAACCTGTCTATGAGATGGGGCAGCAAACAGAGCACATAGTGCGTTGTTCACCGAAGAAACACTTGAAACGGATTTATTTAGGAGTAATTTTACTCCCTGTTGTTGGGAGCCTTTCGTCATATTTATTATAGGTGGAGGATTAGCCATGCTGCTATCGGTTTTTAATGGAGATATTTCCTGGTTTAATAATTCAGCAACCCTGTTTTTATTGACGCTGGTAGTCTCATAATTTTGTTGTCTTCCCTGTTTCTTTTTGACGATAGTAATACTCAGGGGCGATTTCATCTTCACCTGTCTGATCATTTTAGTCTTTTCTCCGCGGTTTGAAGGTTTGGAATTTGATGGAACAACTTTCCCTAAATTTTCACTCCAGATCAAATTTGCTATGGCTGCACCTGTGAGACTCTGGTTTGTATATCTCGTAGAAAGTTTAGCGTTTTGACTCAATGTTGTCATCATTTCCTTTAGCGACGACCTTCTGAGGGGGATCCGATCAAACCAATACTCTTGTTGCGGATCAACATGTTTCTTTGGAGTTTGAAATAATTTGTCCAAGTCTTTATGTATCTTGGATTTATAAAGCTTAAAAGCTGTGACAGGACAAAGCACATCACCCTCCATGGCTGGAATCAAACTATCGGAAATGCTCTCTTTGCTGCATTGATTTCTATGCCGAGATAAAACTTGTTCATATTCGTTTTGAAGAATATACTTTTTTCCTTCAGGATCGGTTTGAATAATAAAATGGGTTATCTTTAAGTTGTCGCAACCATCAGGAGCCAATTGACAGTTATAATATTGTAAAATAAACCAAATATATTCTAGAAGCTGTTGTGGAGTTGGATTTTGCATATTATTTTCAAAATATTCTTTTAAAAGTTTCAAATCCTTTTCTTGGACGGGTGAAAATACTCGAATCAGACCTTCACTAGCGCCTTTAATCCTAGTTTCCCTGTCGGTAAAAGCCTTGTTTGCATCCTCAAATTCCTCATCCGTGATGATGTCGACTTTGAGTGTCTTTTGAAAATGTTTTTTCAGCATAGCACGAAGCAAGCGAAAAGTTGAAACTAGATAAAGTTCGTATTTTTCGGCTCTCGCACCAGCATATAATCGCTGTAATGCATGGGCTAATGAGGGTATGTTCCTGTGTGTAAACCGTATGGGGATACCGACTTCGTCGCAAAACTCATAGAACACCTTAATAGCCCATGATTTGCTTGATTTCTTTTTCTCAGGTTCGTCATCTTCCTCTAATGAATCCGTGTAATCAACGCAACGTTTCCTTACACGTAAACTTCTCGACGACATTTTTTTCTTTTTTGCTTATGTGAACAATTATGAACGCTGCGCACGTGCTGCCAAACTGAAATTTAAATAATAAAAAATAAATTAAAAAAAACATGTTTAAAACGAAAAATTTTTAGGTAAAAAAAAGATTTAAAAAGAAAAGTCTTTATTTTTATGACATAACAAAAAAATAGAGATGTTAATTCGTAAATGTTTCCATCTTTATTTTTTTATTATTAGTTTTGTGTTTTCTTAACAGTGATTGAGCAAAAACATTCCATTTCTTGTTTATCCGAATAGCGTTTTGAAAAACAAATAACCAAATTTATTATTTATTTGGGTTTGTAAATGTGATTAAAAAAAATCAAACGTATAACAAATGGGCAAATGTGAAGAATCTTTCCACCCTCGAAAAATCCTTTCAAATTATCACTTTTCTAGGTTTTCGCGAGTGCCGAAAACGAAAACAACATTTAAAATTCCGGCAAACGAGTAGTTTCCAAGATATGAAGAAATGTTAGTTTCAAAAACGTAGGGATCACTTTTCTATAATAATTTAAAAAATGAGCACCCACTTTATCTCCATTACTAACAATTACTACGATATTATCCCATTGATTACTGTACACGCAATAACCCTTATCCCCGAGTGGCTTCTTCCGGGCCTTGATAAGTGGTGGCTACCATGTAAAAAAAAAAAAAAAAAAAAAAAAAAAAGATTTGAAAAAGTTGTCAAAAAAACAAAAAAAAAAAAACAAATATATAATTATTAGTATTGGAGATTTGATAGAGTGTCTTACTTAAGGGGGTGGTTTATAAGGAATTTGTTTATGTTGGACTTGAAGGCATCCAAGTTGTAGTCAGGTGGGAAACAGGCAAACGGAAGAGAGTTCCACAGGCGTGCACTTCTAAGAAAGAAGCTTTGTTCATGGAATCTACGTTTTGATTTAGGCACAGATAAAGAGTGGGAAAAATTATTGACAGCAGTTTCAGCCAGACGGGTGTTTCTCGTGAAAGATTGGCGAGGAGGGATGAGAGATTGGAGCTCAGACGAGCACTTGCCATGGAAATAACGATAAAACAACGACAGGCTCGCAACGTATCTTCTGTGGGAGAGAGGTTGCAGGGAAGAGAAAAGGGCATCACCCACCAAACCACAAAGTCTATTTTGTACTGTCAAGGCAGGATAGGCTGTTTTTAGCAGCTCCTGCCCAGATGTGGCAGCAGTACTTCATCCTTGGACGTACTTGGCTTTTATACAGATAGAGAATTGCATCAGTAGTGAGATATCTTGTGGAGCGGTAGAAGGATCCCACCATTTTCCCAACGTCCCTGGCAACAGATTTGATGTACATGTTCCATTTCAGATCAGGAGTAAAGGTCAAACCCGGAAGCTTGTCAAAATATGGAGCCTCCCCAAGATAAGAGCCATCCATTTCAATTGATGCCAGATGGGGATCAGAGCGTTGATGATGTAAAGATAGAAGCTTGGTTTTGGATGCATTAAAAGTGACCAGCCACCTCTTCCCCATTGTACCACGCGTTCAAGATCAGAGGAGAGAGAATTAGAGAGAACTTTGTCATTTACGGCCTTTGATGTGTTGCCATAGATGGTCGTGTCATCAGCATAGATGTCAACGAATGATTTAAGTATGTATTTTGGGAGATCTTTGATGTAGATCAAGAAGAGAGTTGGGCACAGGATGGACCCCTGGGGGACTCCAGCATTAATACTGTGGGCCTCTGATTTCTGCCCATCAACCACTACTCTTATAAACCTATCAGAGAGAAATGATTTAATGATTGAGAAAACATTTCCAGTAATACCGTAGCTGGAAATCTTGTGAAGTAGGCCCTTATGCCATACCTTATCGAAGGCCTTCGATATGTCAAGAGCAATTGCCCTGGAAAGGAAACCTTTGTCAAGAGATTCACTAATCCTATGTGATATAACCGTTAGCACATCGCTGTAGATCTTGCAGAGCGGAAACCATATTGCATGTCACTAAGAAGGTTGTTTCTGTTAAGGTGGTTGACTACTTCTTTATTTAATATAGATTCTAACAACTTACTCATGACACACAGGAGACTTATTGGTCTGTACTGAGAGGGAGATGACTTTTCACCTGAATTCTTAAATACAGGGCATACTGATGAGGTTTTCCAGGGTGTTGGAAAGCACTTCTCCTTAAGACAACGCTTAAACAGTTTTGTAAGTATGGGGGCAAGTTCTGGTTGGAGCTTTTTCAGCACTATAATTGGAATGCTGTCAGGGCCAGTTGCTTTACTGGAATCAGATATTTGTATGTTGCATAGCGTGTTGTCTGTTATAGGAGGAAATACAGGGAGTTGATGGCCATTGTCGCATAGGGTAGAATTAGCTGCAAAGTTCTTGGCAAATAGTCTGGCCTTGTCTGATGCTTACGAGATGACCTCAGGTCTATTGATGATAGTTGGGATAGAACGCACACTTCTGTTCAGGATCCTGTTTGCTATTTGCCAGAACTGGTGGGAACCAAGCCACTGCTCAGCTACTTTGGATTTAACGGACTGAGCATATAGCTCTCTTGCATGTTTTATTATTCTTTTACAGTGGTTGTTGGCAGTCCTGAAAGCGGCTTCAGTACATCTATTACGTTGGTAGCTATGAAAAAAGTGATTTCCGTGCGCGATGGCAGCAGCACATTCAGGGGAGAACCATGGCTGGCTGTTAGGTTTTTGTTGGAATTTTTTCGATGGTATGAATCGGTCTATGCCTACAATTAACCATTCGCCCAGGTCTGATACTATAGAGGACACATCCTTTTTAAACATGGAATGCAGAGGTAGGTCAGATATGAATGTACGGAAGCTATTCCAGTCAGCCATAGAGGATCGATATACAGTACGGTGGAGAGGTACGTCTGAAGACTTATTACATTTCATTTTTATCTTTACTGCTACAACAGAGTGGTCAGAGGATCCCAGAGGAGATAGAACGAAACATGAACACAGCTCAGGGAAAGTTGTGAGGAAAAGGTGTAGAAGGCTTGCATATTAATCGGGTGTATCGGGAACACGGGTGGGTTCGTGAACAATCTGAGTGAGGTTATAGACAATGGAGAAATCATGACAAAACCTCCCCTCGTCATCGGTTTTATTTGAGTGGGTCAGCCATTCCACATTATGGACATTGAAGTCACTGTAAAAGTGAATGTTAGCCGAAGGATGAGCAGACAGGATGTGGTCAATTTTCTCAGATATGCTCTTAAAGATAGTAACCCCACTGTTGTGGAGGTGATAGAGGGCAAATATAAATGCAGTGGTGTAAGCTAGTGCAACCCGGAAGCACATATAAGGTAAATTAGGGTCTTCTCTGGAGATATCCCTACCACATGGAACGCCATCTTTGATGTAGGCACATATTCCATGCCCATGGCGATCTTGGGGGTCAGACTTAGAACGTAATCAGTTCGAAAATCATACAGTGTTTATCGATATATTTTAAAAAGACAAATGGCGGCGAGCTCTTAGTTGAATACGTTAAATTTGGAAAAATGAGTTCAAACAAAAAAATTATACAAAATACTGTTAGAAACCCACCGAATGTATGTTAGCCTATGTCACGTTAACATATATCGATTTTCTAACAGTATTTTGTATAATTTTTTAATTTTAACTCATTTTCCAAAACTTAACATACTCAACTAAGAGTTCGCCGGCATTTGTCTTTTTCACATATATCGATAAACACTATGATTTTCGAATCAATTACACATTTTAAAGTGAAAACTTTCCAGATAGGTAGAAGAGTACCTTATCTTGCTTTTGATAACATTATATTTGTTATATATTTATTTTATGAGAACTTTTTCGAATCTATGTGGATAGTAAAACAAACAACAGGGGGAATAATCTTTTCTTGTAATAATAAAAATAAAGTTTGTTTCATTTTTTTTTTTTTTTTTTTTTTTTACACAGTGATCACCACTTATCAAGGCCCGGAAGCCACTCAGGGATAAGGGTTATTGCAAGTACATTAATTTAGTGAGGAGATTTGCTGAAGTGTTTACTTAAGGGGGCGGTTCATTAGGAATTTGTTAACATTGGACTTGAAGACATCCAAGTTGTAGTCCGGAGGGAAGCAGGCAGATGGAACAGAGTTCCACAGACATGCAGTTCTAGGAAAGAAGCTTTGTTCATGGAATCCGCGTTTTGATTTAGGCACAGATAAAGAGTGGGGGAAATTTTTCACAGTGGATTCAGCTAGACGGGTTTTTTTCGTGAAAGATTGGCGAGGGGGGACCAGAGATTGGAGTTCAGACGAGCATCTGCCATGGAAATAACGATAAAACAAGGATAGGCTCGCAACGTCTCTTCTGTGGGAGAGAGGTTGCAGGGTAGAGAAAAGGGCATACCCCACTAAGCCACGAAGTCTATTTTGTACTCTGTCAAGACAGGATAGGCTGTTTTTAGCAGCTCCTGCCCAGATATGGCAACAGTATTCCATCCTTGGACGTACTTGGCTTTTATATAGATAGAGAATTGCATCAGTAGTGAGATATCTTCTGGAGCGGTAGAAGGATCCCACCGTTTTCGAGTTTCCAATTCGATGTTTAAGTTTGATGGACGCAGACAATTTTTTAGCTGTGATGGCTGACATACACGAGTGAGGCATCCCCCCTCCCTTGCGAAATACGCATCGGCTCCGATGTTGTACACAGCGCGTTCGAGGGAGCGTTTATTAATCTGAAAAGGAAAACATTTTGGCGTGTGTGGCCTTGTTTTTTTTTTTTTTAAATTTGGCTTGAACTTTGCGCTTCTCGGATTATTGTATGTATTTTTTTCTTTTTTAATGGATATTATTCTTTTTGCCGGAGATTATAGTTAGTTATAGGTAATTATTAACAGGAAAATTGATGTAAGTTCAGATTAGCACTTGTGGCGATAAACAAAAACCTTTATCGTGTACCTACCTGTCACGGAATGTCGTCGGTGTTTTTCCTCATATCGAAAACAGTGAATCGTTTATCGCCACAAGTGCTAATCTGGATTTGCATCAATTTTCCTGTTAATAATTACCTATAACTATAATCTCCGGACAAAAAATATTCATAAAAAAAAAAAAAAAAAAAAACAACACAAAATAATCCGAAAAGCTAAAAGTTCAAGTCAAAATAAAAAAAACAAGGTCAATAATAAATGCTCCTTATAACGCGCTGCGTACAACATCGGAGCCAATGTGCATTTCGCTATAGGGGCCTCACTCGTGTACGTCCACCGCGGTGATTTGGCCAGGTATTCCGAGATGCAGCTTAAAGTAGGTTCTGCAGACGAGCCTCGTTCTGAATTCGAGAAATTTAGGTTAACAACTGGTAAGCTACCAAAAAGTAACCCTTTTGAATGAAGATGGATATAAACAATATTTTTAAAATTATTTCTTAATTTGGTATTTTTTTAGTTTACCGACCCCTTTCATTCATCTTTAATTTGTCGACTTTTATAGGTTTTCAGCTACGTTGAGAACGAATATCGCATTCATTTTTTTCCACAAATAAGTAGTCTATATTTGAAGACATTCAGCATCCAACATAATCACTATTGTTTTTGCTGGCGGCCATCTTGTTTCCATTTAGGAAAAAACGCCAAAAAAGAGCCAAACGGAGCCAAAAGGGCCAAAACATGACCCAAAAAACATATTTTGGCTTCAAGGCCGAAATGAGCCCCCTCACCCTTCCGGATTTTTTCCGCTTCCCGATATCGAAACAATCTTTTTTTCACTTTCTTAATTATATTCATTTTTTTTTTTACTTTCTTACTAAATTGCACGCACGCGCGTAGTTACTTGACGTTTCACCAGGCGCATGAATACATGGCAGACATTTTAAATGACAAATTTTTTTCATAAAATAAAAAGTTTTCACCTCATTTAATATTGCTGTTAGTAAGTTTTTGTGAGCGGTTTGCAAAAGAATATTTTGTTTTTCTTTCTTTTTGGGGGGAGGGGGTATTCAATTATAGAACTTGTGTAGTTTAACAGGTGCTTCTGCAGTTTAATTAACTGGTTTTCCATAAGTAACGCGCCAACATTTACCAAGTAGAATACCCTTATTTTTTTTTTGAATAATTAAAAAGCATCAAAAACTATGTAACACAGAAAAATGAAACACATTTTTTTGTTTTTGAAAACTTTCTTGGTCTTTCAAATGTCTGCTAAAAAATTCTTCCGCGATGTGACAAGTCACCTTACTACGTGCGTCCATGCGCGAACGCATCATGTAAGAATAGCATAAACGATGGTGGTGAGTTGGCACAAAATAGTGCGAGGGTTCAGGGGCTAATACCATACAAGCGGTAAATTTGCGACGGGTTTGAATATCAAATTCGTTGTCAGCAACCTTAATTACCCTTTTTCTGTTGTAGCGTATCTGGATATTTACCAAAACTTTAATTTAACTTGAAAATACGATTTAAAAATAACGCGGTTCAATAAGTGCACAAGACAAGACCCCCGTTATTTTTTATGGTTTAAAAAAAAAAAAAAAAAAAAAAAAAACAAGGCCAAAATTTCTTTCGAAATAATGAACGCTCCCTCGAACTACAACATCGGAGCCAATGCCTGTACATCAACCAAAATAACAACTTGCTTAAACTATTTATTTTAAAAACATTAAGCATTAAAGTTTTTTTCATTTTAGAATTTCCGAGTTGTCAATTTGGTCTCATTTCGTTTTCCGGTGTACGGAATGTACGCTCGATTTGACTTTTTGATCATCCGTCTGGTCTTCAGAATGTCTTCTGAACGTCGGCCATATTACATATTCATCGTTAGTTATTTACACGGTACTCATGCAGAGAGTGATCCGTGCTGAAATAATAACATTATTTAAAAAGCCATTCTTAACATGGGGAGGGTATTTTGTACCTATTCTGTACTTTAACCTTACAACTGAAAAAAAAAAAAAAAAAAAAAAAACGGCGGATGTTGGAAATCTGAGCCTTACCTTATATGACTTTTAACGGCTTGTTCAATTTTCTATTATAACGTTAGTAAATTAAACACGAACTTAAGGTCCATTTTTTTTTTTTTACTATAATAAAATAACCGGACGTAACTCAGCGTTCATTCGGAACATGTTTCTTTTATTAAATTGTTAGTGAACGCTGAGTTACGTCCGGATATTTTAGAGTTAAAAAAAATGATTTTAAAAAGTATTTTTATTTTAATTATCGGTATTCCGGCATAAAGCTCGAGACAATAGTCTCTAACCCCCTTTCACAACAAAAGGAACTAATTTCCCTATACACCGCTTTTGGTTACTATGGGAACAGCTAATTTTTGTGATGATTCGATTTTTAATAATAAACACATTTTATTTTATTTTAAATATTAATATTTATTTTTAATAATAAACTACACTGATTAATATCCCAAAAACTACTTTTTTGTGACAAATTTAAATGCGCTTGCTTGCATGTATAGAAATGGCCACCACCGATAACAAAGAATTACATTGCTTAATATGAATACTGAGAATACTCCAAAAAACACAGGTCAGCTGCTGCAGGTATAACATCATCAACAATTTTCTCCATAAGTGCAGCAGAACGCGTACGATTTTTCGATTAATTAGCGGCAAGGATACTAATAATTTGTGCGGGTTTTCAGATCGAATAATAATTAAAAAAAAAAAAAAAATCAACAATAATAATAAAAAAAAATCAACAATAATAAAAAAAATCAACAATAATAAAAAACAAAATAGATTTTATTGGTTTATTCCTCGAATCACAAAAATTAATAAATAAAAAATCCTGTATATTGTAGGCTACAATAAATGTTTGAAGCCAAATCTTTCAGCAAAAAAGGCCAAATTCAAAGACAAAACCACATTTTTTAGATAAAAAAGGCCAAAAAAGTCAAATTTTAACTTTTTCTTTAATAATTACTATTAAACAATTATTGTTTTACTTTTAAAATGTCCTGTATATTGTTTATTATTAAAAATCGAATCATCACAAAAATTAGCTGTTCCCATAGTAACCAAAAGCGGTGTATAGGGAAATTAGTTCCTTTTGTTGTGAAAGGGGGTTAGAGACTATTGTCTCGAGCTTTATGCCGGAATACCTAATTATCTGATACATAAGTCTCTAATTGGGTGATATTAACAAGAAAAAAGTTTTAAAAAAGTTAAAATTGTGGAATTTCTAAGGTAAGGCTTAAGGCTCAGATTCCCAACGTCCGCCAAAAAAAACATAAAACTTCAATTAAACGAGGATATACGATTTAAAAAATAGCGCGGATCAGTAAGCACCATTTAGATGAGACATACACATTTTAATCATGATTTTCTCTAGTTAAGATGGGTGCAGTAAATAAACTTTTAACTCGAAATGACCCCTAATGTACTAAATGTATAATATAAGACAGAAAAGAAACATTTATAATGCGTACACAGCTTTATTTTCTCATATAACCACAATACGCGGTACTTGTGCATTTAACATCCAAAAATAATTTTTTAAAAAAAAAGCAAAAAACCTCCCGTTCGTTTGTTTATTATTATTATTAGGGGTTTGTTTTACTATACACATAGATTCGAAAAAGTTGTCACAAAACAAATAAATGTTATCAAAGGCAAGATAAGTTACTTTTCTACCTAACTGGATATGTTTTTAGTATTTATATTCAATGTAACACGTTTATTCAGCTCTAAAAACAGTGTTTACCGATGTATTGGAAAATTTAAAATGGCGGCCGACTCTCTCTTTGAGACGGTAATGTGGGAAAATGAGTTATAAAAAAAACAAAAAAAAAAACAGTCAAAATACTGTTAAAATCCCGTCGAATATATGTCAGCCTATGTCACGTCACGGTAACATATATTGAGCGAGTTTCTAACACTATTTTGTCTGGTTTTTTTTATTTATAACTCATTTTCCCAAACTTACCGTCTCAAAGAGAGAGTTGGCCGCCATTTTAAATTTTTCAATACATCGGTAAACACTATGTTTTTCGAGCGGAATAAACATGTTAGATTAAATATAAACACTAAACACATATCCAGTTAGGTATAAAAGTAACTTATCTTCCCTTTGATAACATTTATTTGTTATATATTTATTTTTTGACAACTTTTTCGAATCTATGTGTACACAGTAAAACAAACCCGTAATTTTTTTTTTATGAAACTTTTTTTGGTGCTAAATGCACTTATTGATCTGCGCTTTTTTTTTTAATAGTATTTTCAAGTTTAATGATATCTGTTTTCATTAAATTGTAAGGTTAAAGTACAGAGGTACAAAATACCCTCCTCATCCCCATGTTCAGAATGGCTTTTTAAATAATAACGTTGGTTATCTTTCAGATGCAAGGTTCATTGTTTACTTGCGGTTTTAACGATGTAAGATTCCGTTGTACGGAAGACCAAATCGGACAAAATGTCTATGATGTTTTTATTGGCGCTTTTCTTCGTATTTTTAATAACATTTTTTTGCACCATTAATTTTTTTTTTTTGCACCAATAATTTTTTTAATACTGTAATAGTAAAATAAAGATACATTTATTAGTTATACGAAAAAGTATCTCGTAATGTTTTCACACGAGATTTTTTGGTAAAACTATACAAACACCGTGACAGCGAATTAACCCTACCCCTAACCCTAACCCTAAACCCTAACCCTAACCCTAACGCTGTCACGGTGTTTGTATAATAATACCGATTTTTTTCCTGTTGATTTCTTTTTTTTTTAAATATTAAAATTGATTTACTATTTAAAGTGATTTTAAAGCCTTTAACATGACGGAGTTTATAATGAAAACCAAATTACCGTTAAAATTAAAATAATCTTTATTAGAAATTTGTAACAAAATAACAAAATTATAAAACTATAAGATTAAAATTGAGAACTTTTAATTAAATAACGTGAACATTTTATCATGAGTGTTTTCATGAAATGTATTTTTAAAATCACTTTAAATAGTAAATCAATTTTAATATTTAAAAAAAAAAAGAGAAATCAACAGGAAAAAAATCTCGTGTGAAAACATTACGAGATACTTTTTCCGTATAATTAATAAATGTATCTTTATTTTACTATTACAGTATTAAAAAAATTATTTGTAAAAAGAACTTGTAAATGGTGCAAAAAAATGTTATTAAAATACGAAGAAAAGCGCCAATAAAAACATCATAGACATTTTGGCCGATTTGGTCTTCCGTACAACGGAATCTTACATCGTTAAAACCGCAAGTAAACAATGAACCTTGCATCTGAAAGATAACCATAACGTTATTATTTCAGCACGGATCAATAAGTGCGTGCGTGGGTACCATTGTTTTTTTGTTTTTTTTTTAACTATTTACGCAAGAAAAAAATAAGAAATCGTAAGAAAAAGGAAAACAAAACTTTTTTTTAAAACCAGGATTTATTTGTTAAACCAAAATCCTTGCGAGATTTTTTTTTTTTTTTTTTTGCCAGGACCATTTTCTCAGGAGGATGTATTTCCCATAGACTTTTGGAGAGACGACAAAGTGGACGGAGGTTCATCATTAAATGGTGACCCCCCTCCTCTCCTCCACACTTTGCTGTACGACCGTGGTCCCCGGTAGAATCTATCTTATTAGTGGAAGGAGGGTTTCATGTTAACCAAAAAAAAAAAAAAAACTCTTTTTCGGCGGGGTCGGCGTATTCACCAAAGACCCAGACCAATGTTAGACGTCTGCCGACGTTGTTTCCGGCGATTGAAAAAGACAGACTCGACTCGTCGATTTCGACCGGATTGCTTGGGCCTCCTATCTGCCGGGGATTCCTGAGAAAGTAATCCCGGCATATATCTCGCAGGAAATTCTTCCAGTCCAAAATTATTTGGCGTGACCGCAACTCACATTCGCGCTGGAGATTCCTAGTCGCCGCCATCTCGAACGCCCATATCGAAATTCTCGTCTGCTGCTCGGCACGCGCGTCGAGTTAAAAGTAAGCGCGCAGCGTTTTGATTGGCTGATAACCATGTTTCGTCAGACAGCAGCAAAACCCGAGCTACTGACGCCATGCGCCGGACAAAGCCGAGCAAATGCTGAGTTACGTCTGGTTCGTTAAATGCACAAGTACCCCAATACGTTTTGAAGGGATATTACCGTTTAAGGGTCACGAAATTATCAATAGATCGTTTAGTTAGCGTCAGTAAATAAGAAATGTTACGTGCGCATGCGTTAGAATTGACTAAGGGAGGGGGGACTAAGTGCGACCTTAAATAATTCTGTTGGTCGCCATGGAACTCAATGCCCAATGAGTACCAATGGAGTTTTTAGATTAAAAACCCTCCAAAATAACAATGATTTCCAGTGATTTTTTGTCAATGTTACAATGGTAGCTTCCAAATGCAGTCGAAATTACCTGAATATTTATGAATTATTCAAAAAAAAAAAAAGGTGCTAGTGCACTTATTGATCCGTGCTATTTTTTAAATCGTATTTCCAAGTTTAATTAAAGTTTTATATGTTTTTTTTTATTCAATTTTAAGGTTAAAGTGTAGAATAAGTATAAAACACCCTCTCCTTCCCATGTTAAGAATGGCTTTTTAAATAATAACGTTATTATTTCAGCACGGATCAATAAGTGCACTTGCACTGAGTATAAAAAAAAGGTATTTTTTTAGATTAGGCCCACCTCCACCTCCACAATTTTCTTTTAAATTACGACTTTTATAGGTTTTCGACTATGCTGAATACGGAAATCGCATTGAAATTTTGCAGAAATATGTAGTTATCGAGATATAAAAAGTTGTATTATGCATTGTATTCTTTGGCGGGCATCTTTTTTACGCGCGTGCGCGCACCATAAACAAATCTACGCGCGTAACAACGATGGCCGCCAAAGAATACAATGCATAATACAACTTTTTATATCCCGATAACTACATATTTCTGCAAAATTTCAATGCGATTTCCGTATTCAGCATAGTTGAAAACCTCTAAAAGTCGTCATTTAGAAGAACATTGTGGAGGTGGACCTAATCTAAATATTCAAAAAAAAAAAAAAAAAAACTTTAATCATAGTAGAAGGTACAAAATTTCGTCCATCTTCGGAAAATTACCTACCTTTTGAAAATTCTGTGTCTTACGATCGTTTTCATCAAATTCTATTTTTTATTTTCTTTATTGAATAATAATTACCTTATTAATTTTCGTAATATTTGGATAATGATTATTACATCATAAAAATGATAACGATGATTACATCATAAAAATACGAGGAATACCTAGATACCATTGTTTTCATGTGAAATTCAGTACGATTTCTGAAATTTCGTCCTAATAGTGTAGAAGCGCCAAAAATAGTATTTTTAAAGTACCTATTTACTATGCCTCCCCACGGGACAGAGTTAGACACCAGGGTCGTTTTTTAACGTGGAGAAAAGGTACAAAAATAAAAATTGTCTCAGTCGTGAAGGATTTCTCCTCCACCGAAAGAGAACAAGAAATAGAAGTGCAGCATCTGAAGAACAGATACTACACTTTGATCTTGTCCCGAAGGCAAGAGTAGCACGGTAACATAAATGCATAAGCACCTTTTTTTTCTTTTTTTTTTTTTACTTTTAGTTGCCGCCAAAAGTGCCAATTTGAATAAACATCCCCATTTACTTATATATTTGTTTCTTTACCACTTTTTCGGTTTAAAAGCCTAGTGTAAAACAAACCTAGTTTTTTTTTTTTATTGTTATAATATGTGATATTGGGAATTGTTGAACTTACCGAAGGTGGGTCACGGTGAATTTTAAAAGTAGCCTCAAATCTATGGACGACGACGCTACCAGTGGTGTCAACTCGGATTTAAAAAACGCGCTAGAGTACGGAAAAGAAGTCTCCAGAAAATCGCTAGATTTTTAACCTTTTTGCGTCTAAAATTTTCAAAAACCGCTAATTCGAAACAAAAAAAAAAATCTCCAAAAAAAGAAAACCATTATATTTTAACTTCCTAACCCACATAAAAATATTATGAATATACAAAATATACAAAACATACAAACTATTCCGTGTTTTTTTTTTAATTATATTAAAACAGTTAACTCCAAGAAGACTTCCGAATTTCATCAGCTAGTTTTATCTGTTTTTCGGAGAGAGTATATATTTTATTTTGCAACAAACAAATCGTAATCAAACAGTAAGATAAAATTTTATTCAAATTAAAACAACGTTTCTATTGAACTTTCATTCTTGACGATAATCAAAACAGTGTTTATAATAAAAGTTAAAATAATATATATATTACAAATTAAACATCACAATGCGTACCTAAATATTAAATATTGCCGATTAAATTCTCTGCAAATATCAGAAAAATTAATATTTGCAAAATAAAAATTTAAAAAGAAATCCGCAAAACGTAGGCACCAAATTTATACTTGAATTAATTGATAGATTTTAGAACCATTCTGAAAGGGATGATAGGTAAAATGGTACAAGTGTATAAATGGGAAAAATCACACAATCTTTGACAATATTTTTTTTTTTTTTTTCACCCTAAACAAGGAATAGTGCCACTTTATCAGGGACGTAAGTTGCAGGAATGCTATGCAGGAAGTTGAACAGCAAGATGTCTGTTCACATTACACTTGAACTTCTGCATGTCAGTACAGCTGCCAAAGCTGCTGGAAAAATGGTAGGATCCTTCTACCGCTCCAGTAGATATTTCACTCCTGATGCAATTCTCTATCTATATAAAAGCCAAATATGGCCAACAATGGAGTACTGTTGCCACATCTGGGCAGGAACTGCTAGAAGCAGTTTATTCTGCCTTGAAAGAGTTCAAAATAGACTTCATAGCTTAGTGGGGGATGCCCTTTTCTCTTCCCTGCAACCTCTTTCCTACAGAAGAGATGTTGTGAGCTTGTCTCTACTTTATCATTATTTTCATGGCAAGTGCTCGTCTGAGCTCCAATCTATGGTCCCCTCTCATCAAACTTTTATGAGAAACACTCGTCTAGCCAAAACCACTATCAATAATTTCCCACACTATTTATCTGTCTAAATGTAGATTCCATGAACAAAGCTTCTTTCTTAGAACTGCACGTCTGTGGAACTCTCTTCCGTTTGTCTGCTTTCCAACTCACTACAATTTATCTTCAAGTCCAACGTAAACAAGTTCTTGATGAATCATCCCCCTAAGTAATCCAATTTACAAAATTTCCACTACTTATGTATGCCCATTAATGTTATATAGTTATTATTATTAGTATTAGACGATACCACTTGTGCGCGTATGTTACGTGAGTTCTTATTAGTAAAGATATGAGTCTTAGTGAGAGTTCTTGTCTTATTACATATGATGTTGTATCTTAGAGAGAAGGATGTTGTAGTAATGACATTTTATAACACAGACATATAATAACAATACAATTTACCTTTTTGTAGAAATCACAAACACAAAGATGAGCTTTATCACAAAACACATGATGAAATTTATTTCTTCACGACCGGTCGTGGTTTCCTCATCAGGAATTCAAAGTTTCACATTTTAGTTTCTGAAGTGACATCTCGCTTCAGACGTCTGCCTGTCTCTGAGTTTTCTAACTGACCGTCTCCCCGACCAACTAACTCTCACTTCCTATATTGAGAAATCCATGCATCCCGGCCACGTGAGCAAAATTCACGTGTTTCAACATGCGCGACTTTGCACGTTTCCGACATTGATTTCCCAATAACCTATTTTTTCTTGTGTTGTTTCCACAAAGGAATTCAACCTACATATCTAATTTATTTAACCCATATTTTGTTATCCATATTCTTTTAACAATTGAATAGTTTATTTATTATTTATTTCATCCGAATTAACAATTTACTGGACATTCCATTTAAACCTATTGTTCTTTAAAACTTATGTCCAGGGTTCGATTTCTGCTTTCTCTTATTTTCATTTTAACTAATCTCTCTATTTTTATACTTACATGAACAGGGGACAGCCCTTATCATGTAACATCAACCCTTATCCTCGAGTGGCCTCCAGACCTTGATAAGTGGTGACTCTTTTGTCAAAAAAAAAAAAAAAAAGCAGGCAGGGACAAAGATTGAAGCTTAGATGACATTTCAGGAACTTATCAGGTTGGTGACTCTCTTTTGAACCCTGTCCAGGAATGAGAGACTAGTAGCAGATGCACCAGCCCAAATGTGACAACAATACTCCATACATGAGCAAATGGTAGCCTTGTAGAGGTACAAGATACTTTCTAGGCATAAGTAACTTTCTATCGCAGTAGAGAGAGCCTACCTTCTTCACATCTATTACCTATATTTAAAAGCAGATGAGGACCCTTAGCTATCCTCCCCTAAAAACTGAGATTCTGCCTTTTTAGGCAATTACGTACGAATATTATTATTTTTTTAAATAATAATTTAGAACTTAAAATGGGGGATAATGTTTTCATATAATTTTTTATTACAATTGTTACGGGTGCGGTGGCTAATCACAACGCCGTAACACAGTATTTGCTATCGTAAGCAAGAGTAGGGAAAAAGGTTTTGAGGGAGAGTTATAAAAATACAAGAGGCAGATATTTTATATAAAAATAGGGAATTTATTAAAGACACAAAACATGCCAAAACAAGATAGGCTGACAGAAATATTTATGCAAGTAGTATTTAAACAGGACAAAAGGGGATGAACACAATATTAAAATATGAGGGAAAAAGGGTAACAAGAGGAAGGTAATTATAGTGGGGAAAACTAGGCACAGCAATAATCTATTCTCGGAACTTAATACATAATATGATATTCAATACGTTTGGTCAAATGATAAACAAAAATACTTTACCCTCCGTCGTATTAATAGGGATGACCAAGTTGGGTAGTAGGTGGATTCTGGTGATAGTGGGTTGAGGTTAAAGTTCTTACGACGCCTTTGAACAAATCCGCCGGGGAGAAAGGCTGCCTGTGGAAGCTACTAGCTCACTCTTTCTCACTCCGTTAAGCTGTTACTCCCAGCCTTTTATATTCATAAGGGAGTGTATATCTCTTAGACCTCTTTTTCTTTCATTTCTTTTCTTCTTCTTCCTAACCTTTCCTAATTCTATTTTTAGGGATGGGGACAACCTGAATGACCCTAGGTTCTGTACACAGTCCATTCAAGGTCAAAATTAATACTACGTCTCTTGTTACACAATGATCCCTCATTTCTAGGACATTCTAACTTTTTCTGACAAATAACTAATCTTTAATATCTGTCTAATCCTAAATCTGACTCACAATGTTGTAAAACTACACAAAATCACCTTAAAAAGTAAAGCATGCTGAATTTATCTCCCATAGCAAAAAAAAAAATGCTTAACAGTCTTGAGTTTCAAACCATTAAAAAAAACTATCAGAAATATAGCAAAGTAGCATAAATTTAGCTGAGCATGCGTAAAACTTGCTGCTATGTCAAACGAAGGTTATCTGTGGGTCATAGTTACACAGCTGCTTACAAATATGCAACAATGAAAAAAGAAAGAAGCAAGAAACGACAGTCTGTAATACAAAATAATATATTGTAAAAAAAGAAAAGGTAAAAAAATATAAGATGTTCACTCGTGTCTGTAACTGCTAAATTTGTCCCTTTAGCCTGGCCAAACAGACCTTAAGTAACTATAAAAAAATTTAAAAAATGCAGAATAGAAGGAGTAAAAAGAGAGAAAGATAGAAAGAAAACACTTATTGAAATACTTTTTACAATGGTCGACCATTTTTTATCTTTTTACTTGTGTAGGGAAATAAGTCAACAGAAGTTATTTCCTATTAACTGTTGTAAGAAATTCTCTTACTCGTTTTTGCCTTTGACAGAATGAAAGAGACACAGAAAAGCAACAAAGGCTCACCTTAAATCCAAGAATAATTTTATTTACAAAAGGGTAAAAAAGGAGTCCATATTGCAAAAGAGTGCCCTCTTCAGCTTCTGCCAAATGGCAGGTAGTTCTTGCCTTGAAAGGCGAAGGTAGTTTTCTTCTTGGTGAAGATGCTGGTAGAATCGGTCACTCGTAGAATTGGTTGAGGTTTCTCAAAATCCTTCCAGACTGTTGATACGAACAACGCACTTTGCGATCGATGTTCATAAAATAATATGCCCCCTTGCGGGCAATGATAATGAAGTAATTATTCTGCAAAACATTTTAGCCTCTGGCTAGTATCCACATTTAAATGAGCGGAGAAATAAATGGGGTAGAACCCTGCCTTAGTTCATTAGGCATGGAGCGAGATTACGTGCGTCGGCTTTCTCCGACGTCAAGTTGAAATCTGTTTTTTGAAACACAAAATTCCCGCCACTTCTGAATCCTCCGCAGCAACTGGACAACACAATACCATTGGTCGAAATAATTGCGTGATTTACAATCACGCGGTTATCGCCCTTGCATTCTGAAATTTCTAACACACTGCCAAAGGAAGGAAGATAAAAAAATGGATACTCATTTCTTTCTTTTTTATCGGGAAATTAAGGATTGTCGCCTATTTGGACAAGTTATTACAATGAAATTCTGTCCCAAAGGACTTAATATTAACACAATAATAGCAATTAAATTCAATGTGTGTCTGTTTTCAATCTGAACTTCTAACGATCTCTCTATGGCAAACAGAGAATTTATTAGTAATAAAAGGTATGACTCTACTGATGAGTCTATAAAAGGAATATACAATTATTAACTTGGTGTTTGGTCCGCACAATCCGGACACACCCAATCTTCAACGGTAACTTGTTGGTCGACCCCAACACAACTAAAATGGTACCACTCATTGCACGAGTCGCAACACGCCATAGGTGTTGTTCCATCGTTGGCGACTGAACATGTGGGGCAAAAGAAGGGCCTCCTTCTTCCGCAAATTCTGCTAATGCAGGTTCAGGATTATGTTTTATCTCTAAAGGATAAATATTTTTTAAGGAATGAATTTGGACACACCCGTCTTTCAGCACTGAGGCCGAACAAACCTTGTTGTCCTTTCCGACCAATAATTTTACTACCCTACCCAACCCCCAGAAGGGCCGGGACTTATTAGGAGCTTTGACAAGAACAATTTCACTCTCTGATATTTTAGAGGTTTTATTTTCTGTAATGTGGGCGTCTACTTCTCTAATTGAGAGCAAGTAGTCATTATGCCAAATACGTTTGAATTTACTGACAAATTCATCCCTCATTTCAAGGGAATGTAAGAGCGAATTTCTATTTGGAGGTTCTGGACAAGGGTCCTCTGAACCGCTAAGATTGATAAGCAGGCGGGGATGATATCCTGTCTGCAAAAAATGGTTGGGAGTCAACCCATCAAGGCCTTTATCAGAAGCTGAAATAAATGTTAGTGGCCTATCATTTATGGCCTTTTGAACATCTGAAAGGGCGGTTAGGAACTCGAAATAACCGACCCTCCTCCTACCCAACAACTTGGAAAGACACTGTTTCATAGTTTTAATTAATCTCTCCCATACTCCACCATGCCATGCAGAGTACAGGGGAATTGTATAATGAACAATAGTAGTGGATTTGAAATATTCTCTAAATTCATCAGACACAAATATGTCTGATAATATAATACCCGACGCTATGAAAGATTTAGCATTGTCGGAATACATATGAGTTGGTACACCAAATAAGTTGGTGAACCTAACGAACGCTAACAAGAAGGATCTTGCGCTCATGTCCGGTACCAATTCCAAGTGTATGGCACGTAAACTCATGCAAGTAAACAGTAGGATGTACATTTTGACATCCTCATTATTGTTTTTGACAAAAAAATGTCCAGTAAAATCCACCCCTACACATTTGAAAGGCCGGACAAAATTTACTCTATCAGAAGGCAGTTGAGACCCAGAGGGTGCTTTGTACGGTAGAGAATTAATTCTCTTACATATAACACAGTCACGGAGAACCGACTTCACCGCCTGTCTCCCTTGGGGGATCCAAAAACCCGATAGCCTCACCTCGCTAAGGGTTGAATTTGCTCCCATATGACAACAATTCTGGTGAGCTTCAATAATGACCAATTTGGTCAGGTGGGTATTTTTTCCTAATAATATAGGAAATTTCACTTCATATGGAAAAACCTCGGAGTTCTGAATACGTCCTTGAGTCCGTATCAGTCCCTCCCTATCTAGGAATAACCCAAGGGCCGTAACTCTTGGTGGAGCAGCCCTGTTGTTGCAATAAGCAAGTTCTGTGGGAAACGCTTCCCTTTGTAAATGAGAGAAGAGCAACAATTTAGCTCTCTTGACGGTGTCAGTCTTTCGGTGACGTAATTTATCACCGAATCTCACAACCTTTTCTAAGACATTAATAGCCTTAGTTAATGAGGAAAAATCAGATATTTTAATTGGCAAGTGATTCTCGTTAGAAGCAGTTTCATCCGAGAACATACATGTTACCATCTTCCTGTTAACATTGTTAAGACAAGGCAAGGGGGACGTGGGCCAGCTGATTTCAACTTGATTAAGCCAGTCTGGTCCGCAAGTCCAAAATTTGAAAAATTGTTTGAACTTAGAGGCAGTAATACCTCTGGTTAAAAGATCAGCTGGATTATCCGACGAAGGAACATATCTAAATTTAGGGTTTATCCCATATTTAAGTTTAATGTTTTCAATGAACTTATTAATGTCTGACACGCGATTTTCAATTAATATATTTTTTTTCGCAGCCTTCCCATTCAAAATCCATGACAGGGCTACTTGTGAGTCAGACACGACAAAAAAGGATTCGATATTGATAGGCGCTAGAGCACCCAAAACTTGTGGAATAACTTTAAACGCTAGAAATATAGCTAATAATTCCAAAACAGGTAGTGATTTTCCCTTAATGGGTGCCACTTTTGCCTTGGCAAATATCAAGGAACACTGAGCACCTTGTTTCGCATACACGGAAAACCCATAAGCATGCTTAGAAGCATCACTAAAGCAAATAATTTCAACAGGGGATTCCGCTAGGAGAGTACATCTAGGAAATTCAAAGTTCCCTATACAATTCAGCTCATTGGCATGTGCTTGCCACGTGGCCTTAACTTCTTCAGGGATTTGTTGATCCCAAGACAACTCCTTTTTCCACAGTTGACTAATAATGATCTTTCCCTGCACGGTGACAGGAAGAAGTAAAGATAATGGATCATATAGACTTGAGACTTGAGATAATATCTTGCGTTTGGTATTGGCATTGCCATCTATTACAGATGGAGCCAGTTTAAGGGTATCCCTTTCAACAGAATATTGATACCCCAGCACCTTTTCAAAGTTGGGGGAAGAAGACGAGATAGTACCGTCTTCCATCATTTTATTTTGTATGCTCGTGCAATTGGAGTTGCAGGATTGGAGTTCAAACCCCGCTTCTCTGAGTCTGTCGTGGACTTTATTATACACATGGGTTAGAGTATCTCGGTCACTATTAGTAGTAACTAAGTTGTCAACATAGAATTTATTGGAAATCGAATGTGAAGCCAAATCAGCTTCATATTTTTTGGTATGATGCTTAAGTATAAAACTTAATATAAAAGGGCTGGCATTGAACCCAAATATAATAGTATTAAAACGGTAGGCGCACAATTTGCCATCTACCTTGAGGAAAAAACAAAATCTATTTTTATCTTCAATAGATTTTAACCTGATCTGTAAAAAAGCTTTGCGCAAATCGCCCAAAAGCACATATTTTTCTTTTCGGAAAGCTAGTAGAATATCTAGCAACAATGCAGTCATGTTAACACCCAAATAAGCAGCGTCGTTAATCGAAATGCCACCTTTACGTTTCAACGAACAATTGAAAACAGGGCGGATTTTTGTAGTTATTCCTAGACCTTCTTTAATTACTGGCCGATGGGGAATCCATTTATAATTCTCATAAGTTCCATGGAGAACGGAGAAAGGTTCGATAATTCCGCAGTCTTCGTATTCTTTGAAGACCTGTATATAATCGTTATACAATCCCTTTCCTTCCAAGGACTGGGCCACCCTATGCATTATTCGCAGTGAAGGCACATAATTGGACTCCACCTTGAGAAGCTTGTCATGCTCCCAAGGCAGCTCGACATAATATTTTCCTTCCTTGAGAACTATAGCCTCTTCGAAGGCATTTATTTTTTCTTTATCAATTGAAGACAACTGGTTGGCATCCTCGATACCTATGGAGTCCAGAGAAAAAAACTTTTCTTCTCCACGTTCAACAGCAGGACCGTCAAAAAAAGGTTGCAGCACATCCTCGTAAGATGCTACTGGCTTTAATACACTATCAATTAAATATGACTGACACATAGGGAGTGTTTTAATAACTTGATCGAAGGCTGGCAATTTTTCCACAGCCTTATCATTTTTGTTTAAAAAATTTGACTCCTCACCGAAGGGAATGATATAATTGGGGAGTTTCCAAGCGGAACCTCCCAAGCACTTAATTAAACTGAGATTATGGATTCTAGGAATAAGATCCAGGCCAATGATACCGAGAATGTTAGAACTGTTTAGTTCAGAATAACCAAAGGAATTATCCATTTCCGTCAGTTCAAGTTTGACTCGCTGGACGAGGATTCTGATATCCCTCAAAGACGCAAAATGGTCTGGTTGTGGAATAATGTCATCGAATATTTTGTTCATAAATGCTGAAGGATTTAAATATTTTTCCTTCAGACACTCCAAAGCTGCTTCGTAATTCTCGGGAATCACATCAAACCTAGAAATAATATTAAATGCCTCTCCTGATAATTTGGATTTTAGCAATAATAATTTATCTGCACTTTTCATGTTCGCAGTACAGAATTCAAATTTCCTTAGGAACCCACGGAACTCAAACTTATTGGGAGTTGGATCCCCACTAAAGGGGGGGGGGCACTCCAACTCCATTTTCATGGGAACAATATCCCTTGATTTCTCAATCTCCGGCTGGAGCTCAGCCAGTCTGTCGTGGACTCGCGCTTTAAACATTTCGAAATCACGACAGATATGTAGTCTTTCCTCATCTGGGGACTTGAAAATTAATTGATCTAATAAATCGTCTACTTCAGACAATCGTTTCTCGATGTCGGAAGAAAAATTATTTATACAACGCCCACCTCCTCTCTCGTTCATCCAATCCAAAGAAGCCGTTGTACGAAACTTTTTAGCTTCAATTCGACCAACAAGATTTGAATTCGCCATGTTCGAAGGACACAACACGAGAAAAAAAATGGCCGTTCCCACGTGGTGAATTAAAATCAAAGGGCGCGAAAAGGATTCTCCAACGAGAAGCACTATTATCTGAAGGGGGTTACGTCAACAAAATTCGAAACTCTCAATGAACAAGGAATTTAAACCCATAAGAACAGTTCAGACTGACATTCGACAACACATTTCAACAATGAATCAATTATAAATTCAAGAATCAATATATAATTTTTTTTCCATACATTATTTAAACGATTACAATTATCGTAAAATATTTGAAAGGTATTTTTTTTTTTACGAATTAAAACTTCAGTTTACAATTTACATGAAATAATATTTATTTTCAATGAATAAGTTCCTTTATGGACCATTACAATTTAATACAAGAATGAATATTCAATATATTATTTTTTCGTTAAAGCACATGGTCCTTTAAGGACCATTACAAATTAATATAAAAATGAATATTAAATATATTATTTTTTTAAAGGCGACACAATGAAAGTAAAAAAAATCCAAAATAATGTGGGGGGGGGGGTATCGAAATCTTATGCAATAAAACGTTATTACTCATAAGAAAAGAAAATTTGATGGGGGGGGGAAGGAATATCTTTTGTAATAAAAACGGTGTAAGAAATTCTCTTACTCGTTTTTGCCTTTGACAGAATGAAAGAGACACAGAAAAGCAACAAAGGCTCACCTTAAATCCAAGAATAATTTTATTTACAAAAGGGTAAAAAAGGAGTCCATATTGCAAAAGAGTGCCCTCTTCAGCTTCTGCCAAATGGCAGGTAGTTCTTGCCTTGAAAGGCGAAGGTAGTTTTCTTCTTGGTGAAGATGCTGGTAGAATCGGCCGCTCGTAGAATTGGTTGAGGGTTCTCGAAATCCTTCCAGACTGTCGATACGAACAACGCACATTGCGATCGATGTTCATAAAATAATATGCCCCCTTGCGGGCAATGATAATGAAGTAATTATTCCGCAGAACATTTTAACCTCTGGCTAGTATCCGCATTTAAATGAGCGGAGAAATAAATGAGGTAGAACCCTGCTTTAGTTCATTAGGCACGGAGCGAGATTACGTGCATCGGCTTTCTCCGACGTCAAGTTGAAATCTGTTTTTTAAAACACAAAATTCCCGCCACTTCTGAATCCTCCGCAGCAACTGGACAACGCAATACCATTGGTCGAAATAATCACGTGATTGTAAATCACGCGGTTATCACCCTTGCATTCTGAAATTTCTAACACTGTCTTAGATGTCTCTTTTTTATCATGTTAGCAAATCCGTTAAAGTTCTTGTTGATGACAAAAAATAACCACAAATGTTTGTTCAAACTTCTTTGGAAGTCCCCATAGTCTCTTTGATAGCAGAATCCTCACTTCCTTGGAAGAGTTTTTCTTCCCTTACATAGCAAGCGATTCCCCGTTATAATCCAGCTATACATTAGCCAACCTACATTTCAACCTCGTGTTAAGGCCATAAACAATTTTTCCATTCTTAGAAGAAATGTAGTCTTTATTTTCCGATATTGGAATATTTCGGATTTTTATGTCTTTACTGACAAGTCTTCTTCAACATGTTTATAGTCGGGTCACAACAGTAGAATGAAAATAACCTTGATTTGGTTAGCTTCTCCAAACTTCCTGATTACCAATTGTTTTAAAATCCAGTTAAGACTGTTCTAATTTTTGTCATTATTGATATACAGTAACGTCCAAAACTAAGGGACAAAATTTTAAAACCTAATATTTGTTAGAAATAACAACTGTGAAAAGCTGAAATTTTGACAACTGGTAGTCGTTATTAAGCATAATAACATACTAAAATTTGAATCATTTGCAAAGGATAGAAAAAGAATTATAACAATTATTTATTTATTTTCAAAATAGGAACGTCCAAAAGTAAAGGACAAATTTGAAAAAAACAATATAAACAGTATGCTATATTCAAAGTTTTTGACTTCCTCTAAAGAATAAGTTTTACTTAGTCATTTGTAAACAATGTAAACAGAATGCTATATTCATTTTTTTTGATTTCCTCTAAACAATAAGTCTTACTTAGTCATTTGTAAACGTTGCATCAGCCGGCACCATGGCGAAACGCCAAAAACTTGATTACTCTGTGAGACAAGCTATTGTGAAGCTACACAAGGAAAAGCACACCATTAGAGAGATTTCAGAGAAAGTGAAACATTCCAAGAGTGTTGTAGGCATGGTTGTTAAATCCTACAATGATATTGGCAAAATAGTTAGTGCTTTTAAAACCGACAGACCTCGCAAAACTTCGCAAAAAAAAAACAAGATAAGATCGAATAATGCAGTGTATGTCATTAAAGGACCGTTTTAAGTCTTGCACAGAAATTAAAAGGGTTATGAATAGTATCCCATGTGTTAATGTGTCAAAACAGATTGTTTCTATACGATTGCAAGAAATAGGACAGTTTAATCGAACCCCAGGGAAGAAACCACTTGTTAGTTTGAAGAATAAGAAGAAGAGATTAGAGTTTGCAAACAAGTTTGTAATTTGGACATATGAAAATTGGGCAAAAGTATTTTTTCAGAGATGAAAGGAAGTTTAATTTATTTGGAAATGATGGGAAAACAATGTAAAGAGACATATTGGTGAAAGATTAAGTGCAAAGTGTACTAAGAAAACTGT
Source organism: Euprymna scolopes (assembly GCF_053919585.1). Lineage (NCBI taxonomy): Eukaryota > Metazoa > Mollusca > Cephalopoda > Sepiida > Sepiolidae > Euprymna > Euprymna scolopes. Next base: position 15,248,907 of record NC_136501.1, read on the forward strand.
CAAGTTTGGAGGTAGAAGCATCATGGTATTTGGAATGTTTTCTAGCGAAGGTACAATGCCTCGTATAACAACTTGTGTAAACTATAAAAACATTAATCTATAAAAACATTGTTCAAGATCATGTTGGGCCAATCATACAGAATTCAGGTTTCGATAGGGCTACCTTTATGCAAGACTTGTCATAAGGCAAAGGTGCTAATGAGTTGCCTTAGCGAGCAAGATTTCAAAATTATGGATTGGCCATCGCAAAGTCCTGACTTAAATCCAATAAAAAAGCTTTGGAAGATCTTGGGAGTGAAAATTATGGAAAGAAATCCCACTAATACAGAGAATTTGTGGGTGAAGCTTCAAGAAGAATGGTCTAAAATTAGTATCGAGGATTGTCAGAAACTGATCCATTCTTGTAATTCCAACAAAACCTGGAAATAAGAATGTTACTTTACATTAAATTGGGAAGCACTTTTCATGCGCACCACCAGTCACAATCGAGTATATTTTTGTCTGCTCTGAATATTTTAAAAATGACAAAAATTACAATTTGAATATTTGCCAATTTTATAATTTTTTTATTTTCAGTTTATTTGTATTATTTTTTACTTTTTCAAAAAAAAAAAAAAATTACAGGTGAAGTATAGTATTGTGAAAATTTTTAATAAATAAATAATTTTTGTTTAATTTTTTATATACACATTCGGCATTTTGGTATTTGTCTTTACCGCTCAAATCGATAAAAGTTGTTTAGGATTGTCTCTCTGTTAGAGACCTCTGAGCATATGAAAAGCAAGAAAGTGACAAATGAAAAGGTTGATTTTAAACAATCATGAAACAAACTATTTGGTGTGTCAGGATAATTTGGCGGCAGCGGTGGCGGGGGGGGGCTAGGAATGCTGGTCGGGTGTTGATATGAATTCGGCAAAGATCTAAGTTATTGTCAGGCTGAGGTGGGGGGTGGCGATGGCAGGAACGTGATTTAGCGTTCTGGTGTTTGGGATATGGGTGCGGCGATCCATAATAGCTGGTGTTGCTGGCGAGGGGTTGATGGCTGTTGGCTGGTGAGCTGTGGTGATCTGGTGGCGGCGGTGACAGCGGAAGAGGGGTAAACTTCAAGGCTTGCTGTCTAGTATCACAAGTGAGATGGCTGTGGCGCAGTAATTTCAGTAGCTGGTGTCGCTGGGGAGGAATTAACTGCTGCTGACAGAGCGAGATTCACAGCTTGCCACGTAGGGCCAATCTGTTTGCTTGTGGAAAAAGCTGACATTTTTATACTCGCAACGTGGACGTCTGTTATCGCTGGTCATCGTTTCGCTTTTTATTTGTTTTAATGTATTGTAGGGCATTGTTTGTTTGATGTTTGTATACATGTGTTATATCGATTTAAAGCTAAGAAAGTTGTGAATGTATTCTAGTAGGTGTTGTACTGTTTCATGAAATAATTACTCGTGTTTATATGGTGGCGTGATGCGTCTGCTGTGATGTTTGTGCTTTGTATTTTGATGTGCGGCTTCCTCTGGTGGTTTTTTTTTATTTTTATTTTTTTTTTATTCAATTTTCACCCCAAACAAGGCACAGTGCCACTTTGAAGCAGGGGGCTACTATCAGGGACTTAATTAGCAGGATCATTATGAAGGGAGATGAGTAGAAAGATGTTTGTTGACATTACACTTGAACTTCTGCATATTGTTGCAGTTGGGAAAGCAGAATCCCGGAAGGGAGTTCCAAAGACCCGCAGTTCTGGGGAAGAAACTATTGGAGTAAAAGGCTTTCTTGCACCTAGGGATCTCTACTGTAAAGGGATGAGACTTAGTAGCTTGTCGGGTTTGTCGGGGGTAGTTACGTCGGGGAGGTACAAGTGTTTGCAGTTCGTCAGAGCATTCACCATTGAAGTATTTGTAGAACAGGCAGAGGGATGCAACATCTCGTCGATGGGACAGAGGCTGAAGCCTAGATGACAGTTCAGGACCTATCAGGTTGGCGACTCTCTTTTGAACCCTGTCCAGGAGCGAGAGACAAGAAGCAGATGCACCAGCCCAGATGTGACAACAGTACTCCATACATGGGCGAATGGTTGCCTTATAGAAGTATAGAATACTGTCAGGCATAAGTAGTTTTCTAGCACGGTAGAGGGAGCCAACCTTCCTTGCAGCAGCCTTGGCAATGCTCTCAATGTATCTATTCCAGTTCATATTCCCTGTAAACGTTAGGCCGAGGAGTTTTAAAGAAGTACTTTCAGGTAATGTGTTCTTGGCCATTGCTATTGGTGGTAGAGAAGGTTTCTTGTAGTTATTGAAGGAAACAAGCTTAGTCTTAGCAGCATTGAATGTGACCAACCATTTTTGTCCCCATTCCACTACAGATTGGAGGTCATCCTCTAGTGTTTCTGCCATTTCCTTGGATATGTGTTCATTTGTTTTCCCCTCATATCTGTTATAGAGAGTGGTGTCATCGGCAAATATACCCATCTCCGAAACAATTTTATCAGGGAGGTCGTTTATGAATATCAGGAATAATAGAGGTCCAAGGATAGACCCCTGAGGTACTCCCGCATTTATGTCGTATTGTTTGGATGTACGACCGTCGAGGACAACTTTGATTTTTCTATTACTTAAGAAGGATTTAATTACATTATGAATTCTTCCAGTGATTCCATATGATCTAATTTTCCTTAGAAGACCATCATGCCATACCCTGTCAAAAGCCTTAGATATATCGAGGGCCACCGCTCTACCCTCCCCTGTTTTATCCAATGAACGGTATATACGTTCAGAAACTACAGTTAAGATATCTGCTGTTGAATGGGCTTGCCTGAATCCATATTGTTTGTCAGTCAGGAGTTTAGCAGCTGTTAGGTGCTGGACTAGGGCTTGATTAACTAAGGACTCAAATATTTTGGCGAAAAGCGGGAGGAGGCTAATGGGGCGATAATTTAGTGGGTCAGTTCTTTCACCAGAATTCTTGAATACTGGTACCACAGAGGCGGTTTTCCAGCAGTCGGGAAAACAAGATTCGTTAAGGCATTTATTGTAAAGTTTGGACAGAACTGGAGCAACCTCTGCAGAGCATGTTTTTATTAGCACAGCCGGGATGAGATCTGGTCCACACGCTTTTGAGGTGTCTAGGTTTTTTATAATAGCATGTACCTGAGAAGGGGTGATTTTCAAATCGTCTAGTGAGGCGTCTGTTCGCAGAGGAAAATCAGGGAGTGAGTGGTGTACTGAGTTCAGTGTGGAGTTTGAGGCAAACCGACTGGCAAGCAGATTAGCCTTGTCAGTTGCCGTGCAAGCAACCTCATGATCGTTTAATAGTGGGGGAATAGTTGACTGTCCATTATTTACTACGCTGTTGTAGATTTTCCAAAAATCCCGGGTTCCTAATTTCTGTGCTTCGATGCGTTTTCTGGTGGTTTCAGAGTAATCTGTCTTAGCTGTCTCTATTACAATTATTTCTAGCTTCTATAAACTTCTGTTTATTTAAGCTGGACTTATGTCGGTTGAATCTGCGGTATGCATGCTGCCTTTGACAAATGGCAGCTGCACAAGCAGAAGTAAACCATTGGGGGGAGTGGGGCTTGCTATAGAATTTCCGTAAGTGAACATGTGCTTCATTAACAGTTTTGAACCATTCAGTGGTCTCATTTGCACACTGTTCCGCTGGAAGAGTAAAGATATTTTGCCATGGGGCATCTCTGCTGTTGCCAAGGCCGCTGGAAAAATGGTGGGATCTTTCTATCGATCCAGTAGATATCTCACTGCTGATGCTATTCTCTACCTATATAAGAGCCAGGTACGTCCAAGGATGGAATACTGTTGCCACATCTGGGCAGGAGCTGCTAGTAAGGACTTGTCCTGCCTTGATAGAGTTCAAAATAGACTTCATAGCCTCGTAGGAGATGTCCTTTTCTCCTCCTTGCAACCTCTATCTCACAGAAGAGATGTTGCGAGTTTGTCTCTGATGTATCATTATTTTCATGGAAAGTGTTCAACTGAGCTTCAATCTATGGTCCCCCCTCGCCAAACTTTCACAAGAAACACTCGTCTAGCTGTAAACACTATCAATAATTTCCCCCACTCTTTATCTGTGCCTAAACCTAAACGTAGATTCCATGAACAAAGCTTCTTTCTTAGAACTGCACGCCTGTGGAATTGTCTTCCGTTTTCCTGCTTTCCGGCTGACTACAATATGGTTGTGTTCAAGTCTAAAGTAAATAAGTTCTTGATGAGCCGTTCCATATAAGTTATTAAATTTACCAAATTTTCATTACTAATGATTACTATATTGACCAATTTCTACTGTACACTCTTTAACCCTTATCCTTGAGTGGCCTCTGGGCCTTGATAATGTGGTGATGCCTATGTAAAAAAAAACAAAAAAAAAAACAATCAGCCTTTTTGTAATACCTCATTGTTTTGAGTAGTGGATCTTCAGTTTAAGGGCGAGAATTTAGGCTGATTTCTACCATTATCACAGCGTGATCAGCATTCCCGAGTGGGCTGTGGGCATTTGTTGTACAGTCATTGGGAACCGTTGTCAGAAAGAGATCTAGAAGTGAGGCATGTTGATCTTGCTGGTCTGGGAAACATGTCGGTACGAGTTATTCTATTGATGTGTGTACATAAAAAAAATGGGATTTGAACTTGTATGTGTTTAGTGTGTTCATTTGCATTGTATCGACGAACAGGCTTTGTCTTAGCGTTGCCATTATTATCACTGTCACTGCTCTTGCTGGTTTCTTGTTTATTCATATGTAAATATGGCGGGATATGCAATATAACACCTCTTTTTTCTTGCATGTCCTACCAGTTTATCCTTTTTTCATTTTAAATGTTTGGATTTTATATATTTCCTTAACGGTTTTATTCCCCTAGCTTTGGAAAATAAAAGCAATCATAACATTTTCTTTTCTTTTAATAAAATTTGGATCAGTTTAATTATATTTCAGGTTCATCTTTTATTTGATTTTTACTTTTTTTTTTTTTCTTTTACATAGGCATCACCACTTATCAAGGCCCAGAGGCCACTCGAGGATAAGGGTTAAAGAGTGTACAGTAGAAATTGGACAATATAATAATCGTCAGTAATGGAAATTTGGTAAATTTGTTAACTTATATGGAACGGCTCATCAAAACTTGTTTACGTTAGACTTGAAGACAACCATATTGTAATCAGCTGGAAAGCAGGAAAATGGAAGACAATTCCATAGGCGTGTAGTTCTAATAAAAAAGCTTTGCTCATGGAATGTATGTTTAAGTTTAGGTACAGATAAAGAGTGGGGAAAATTATTGATAGTGATTTCTGCTAGACGGGTGTTTCTTGTGAAAGTTTGGCAAGGGGGGGACCAGAGATTGGAGCTCAGCCGAGCACTTGCCATGAAAATAACAATAAAGCAGAGACAAACTCGCAACATTTCTTCTGTGAGAAAGAGGTTGCAGGGAAGAGAAAAGGACATTCCCTATGAGGCTACAAAGTCTATTTTGAACTCTATCAATGCAGGACAAGTCCTTTCTAGCAGCTCCTGCCCAGATGGTGCAACAGTACTCCACCCTTAGACATACCTGGCTCTTATATAGATAGAGAATTGCATCAGCAGTGAGATATCTACTGGATTGATAGAAGGATCCCACCATTTTTCCAGCGGCCTTGGCAACGGATTTAATGTATGTGTTCCATTTAAGATCAGGAGTAAGTCAAGCCCAGAAGCTTGTCAAAACATGAGGCCTCCCTAAGATGAGAGTCATTCATTTCAATTGATGCCAGATGGGGATCAGAGTGTTGATGATGTAAAGAAAAAAGCTTGGTTTTAGATGCATTAAAAGTAACCAGCCACTCCTTTCCCCATTGTACCACATGCTCAAGATCAGAGGAGAGAGAATCGGAGAGAACTTGGTCGTTTACTGTCTTAGATGTGCTACCATAGATAGTAGTGTCATCAGCATAAATGTCTATGAATGATGTAAGGATGTGATTTGGAAGATCATTAATGTAGATCAGGGAGAGAGTTGGGCTCAGGATTCATTCAGCATTAATACTGAAAGCTTCTGATTTCTGCCCATCAACCACTAATCTTATGAACCTATCAAAGAGAAATGATTTAATAATTGTGAAAACATTTCCAGCTATATCGTAGCTGGAGATCTTGTGAAGTAAACCTTTATGCCATACTCTATCAAAAGCCTTTGATATGTCAAGAGCAATTGCCCTGGAAAGGAAGCCTCCGTCGAGAGATTTGCTAATCCTATGAGATATAACTGTAAGCACATCTGCTGTAGATCTAGCAGACCAGAAACCATATTGTGTGTCACTAAGAAGGTTATTTTTGCTCAGATGGTTGGTTACTTCTGTATTTAACACAGATTCCAGCAACTTAATCATGACGCACAGGCGACTTATTGGCCTGTACTGAGAGGGAGATGACCGATCACCTGAATTCTTTAATAGAGGGCATACTGATGAGATTTTCCAGGGTGATGGGAAGCAATTCTCCTTAAGACAACGTTTAAACAGTTTTGTAAGTATAGGCGCTAGTTCTGGTTGAAGTCTTTGGAGTACTATAATTGGAATACCATCAGGGCCAGTTGCTTTACTGGAATCAAGGTTTTTGATTAGCTTGGCAACATCACGTACAGATATTTGTACACACACAGCATGTTTTCTGATACACGAGGAAATGTTGGAGGTTGGCGGCCTTGGTCGGAGAGGATAGAATTAGCTGCAAATTTCTTGGCAAAGAGTTTGGCTTTGTCTGATGCTGACGAGATTACCTCAGGTCTATTGATGATAGTTGGGATGGAGTGCACGTTTCTGTTCAGGATTCTGTTTGCTATTTGCCAAAACTGTTGGAAACCAAGCCACTGCTCAGCTACTTTGGACTTAACGGACTTAGCATATAACTCTCTTGCATTCTTTATAACTTTTTTTACAGTGGTTGCTGGCCGTCCTGAAAGCAGCTTTAGTCTCAATACATTACGTTGGAAGCAATGGAAAAAGTGATTTCTATGCGCAATGGCAGCAGCACATTCTGGAGAGAACCATGGCTGGCTGTTAGGTTTTTGTTGGAATTTTTTCAAAGGTATGAAACGGTCTATACCTACAATTAACCATTCCATCAGATTTGATATTATAGAGGACACATCCTTTTTAAACATGGAACGCAGAGGTAGATCTGATATAAATGTACGGAAGCTATCCCAGTCAGCCATAGAGTATCGATATACTGTACGATGGAGAGGTACATCTGAGGATTTATTACATTTCATTTTTATTTTAACTGATACAACAAAGTGGTCGGAAGATCCAAGTGGAGACAGAACGGAAGCTGAACACAGTTCAGGGCAAGTTTTGAGAAAAAAGTCTAGGAGACTTGGTATCGGGCACACGGGTAGGTTCATGAACAATCTGAGTGAGGTCATAAGCAATGGAGAAATCATGACAGAATCTCCCCATATCATTGGTCTTGTTTGAGTGAGTTAACCATTCCACATTGTGAACATTAAAGTCTCCACAGACATGAATATTAGCTGAAGGATAAGCAGATAGGACATTGTTAATTTTCTCAGATATGCTTTTAAAGATAGTAACTCCGCTGTTGTGGGGGCGATAGAGAGTAAATATAAATGCAGTAGTTTGAGCAAGTGCAACCCAGAAGCACATATAGGGTAAGTTAGGATCTTCTCTGGAGATGTCCCTACTACATGGAAACCCATCTTTTATATAGGCACATATTTCATGCCCATGGCGATCTTAGGGAAGATTTGGAAGTTAAGTTAGAGTATCCTTTAATTACAAACTCATCTAAGGAAATAGTCTGTCCAATGCCAGTTTCACTAAGAAAGAATGTCTGGTTTAGTCTCCTGTAATTGGGTTTCAACCTCTGGAAGGTTAGAACGCAGACTCCTGATGTTCGAGAAGGATACATAGTAGTGGGGGTCTACTTTAGAAGTTCGAGATCCAGGTTTAATCGTGTATTTTTAATTGAAACTTTTCATGATGGAGTTTTGGAAATTGTGGACTAGGTTGACTGACTTGCTTGAAGCAAGGCAGAGAGGGAAAGTAAGAGAAATAGAAATGACAATTTTTTTTTTTTTTTCCTTTAGTTACCCATTTCTGTAAAATTTGCTTTATATGTTTTCTTTTCCTTTGTCCCCCCCCCCTTTCAACTTGTTACCATGAAAAACCGATTTTGATAACGACCCCCAAATTCCGTAAGTATTTGTTTTAATACTATACTTTATCTTTGCTGTCCTTGGTCAATGAAAGAGAAATACTTTAAAATTGAGGATTAAACAAATGTTCTCCCATTCCAGGGTCTCTTCTTAGGAATAGCAGGGTTTTCACATTAAAAACCAACCTTGTGTCTAACTTTATCATCATAGGAAAGCAAGTAAATATATAATTTTTTCACATGTTGAAACTTTCTGTTTTTAATATTTGCTCAAAAATAAACACAAACTTTGCTGAGGTCTTAACATATGCTGCGTCTTAGAAAAGGTGGTCCACGCTGACAATTAAATGTAATAATAAACGTTGAAAAAATTAGTAAAAATAAGTTCAATCATGAATGTTGGCTCTTTGGGGGTGGCAAGTAAGTAGGAACAATAGTCATTCATTAAAGTGGAGAATAGTTAATAATCAAAAAATTGTAAACAATAACAAAAATCAACAAATTCCTTATACTAAATGCAGTAAAATTCAAGTTTCCTTTTGTACGTGCTTTTTTTTACATTCTTTTTATTTCATTTCTTTTAGTTGTCTTTACAAAAAAATAACTGATCGCTTGTCGCTTAACCGTTGAGGATTTCATTCTTGAAAAATTGTATTAAAAAAATCTATGACTCCCACTAACTCTAAATTTGGGAGTGCAACTCAAAATTAAGATGAGATGTAGAAGTAATTTGTTTACAACTTCCCAAGAATCAAGCCCCGTGTAATGTCACATTTGTTTGTGGGTGATATGAGAAAAAAAAAAGTTTGTGTAGGGCGTTGCAGAGGAGAGTGAAAAGTGATAAAACCAATCGGCTGTACAACTAAAAATATTAGACACAGAGACAAAGCAAAGTGAAAGAAATGACAAACAGTTCAATTAAAAAAGGATGATAGGAAACATCTTTTATTTACAATCGAAAATGAAAGATCATATGGCAAAATAAATTGAGATAGTGTCAAGATCAGGAGCTGGACATTGGTGGACACTAGAAGGTAGGCGTCAGCAGGCTGCTGAGTTGGACATCAGTAGGCACTGGTATGGCTAACCGGACGTTGATAGAGTGACTAGCCTGATGTCAATCGGCACTGGAAAGAGTAGCTTGATGGCTGCAGGTACTAGAACGGGTAACCGGATGTCGACAGGCACTGGAGTGAGTAGCCTGACATCAACTGGCACAGGAAAGCTGGAGGAAGGTTGCCAGGGGCACCAAGGGTTGCAGGAGGAACTGAGAGCTGCTGGAAGGCTGCAGGAGGCACTGAGGGTTGCTGTAAGGCTACAGTAGATGCTGGAAGCAGTTGGAGGAGTAGGCAGGCATCTCGGAGTGCCGGCAGTGATTTGATGTAGGTGGAAAAAAAAAAAAAAAAAACTTTCAAAAGTTAGCCCTGATTATGGCTGTTTGAACAACTGCTACTGCCAAAGTTGCGTCTGGAAAGGCTCCTTCCTCCCTACCGAAAGTCAAGTCTCCCACTGCAAGAACTGTGACACCAGGATCGGAAAGTGGGATTGAGAAGTCAACGCCCCCAAGGAGGGGTACTCTGACCTGCAAAAATTGCCTGAGTAGCCCCATCAGTATTCCTTGGTGAGGACGCCTCAGGCAAGCATGGACTTCCTAGATCTGCACAGAGCTTTCCACCGCAAAATCAACATGGACCAGATTATTACTGGAATGGTTTAATCTCTGTTGAACTGTTGACTCAACAGCAGTGTACCCAATACACAAATGACTAAAATTAATTTCAGCTCGTGTTAATAAGTCAATGGCGCATTGGGTGTTAGTTCTTATTTACAATCATTTTAGCTTGGAATTAAAGTCTTTTCTTTTTATTTCATGGAGAAAAAATTGAATTTGTGTTTTTCTTTTCTGTTTGAAACGAGAGAAGGGTTGTTACTATTTTTAGCATACGGCAGTAATGACGGTTGTCTGCTATCAGGCAGCATATATGAGATGTTTTACAAATGGTTGGCATACTAAAAACACAACAAGAATGCATTAAAAATGTATCTTATTGCAAGCATTATTACATGAAGAGTCGTTTCGAGTAAAAAATTAATTTATTTTACCCATAACAAACAGAAGGAGTGCAAATAAATTTAGCAAAATCTGTTTCATTTTGTGCACGTATTCTACATATAAAGATTTTTAAAATTATTTGTAATTTTAAATTAAAAAAAAAAAAAAAAAAAAAAAATGTTAAAAATAAATGTTTAAAAGTGTTTAAATTAGTTTTCATGTTTTTTTTGCATGCATTTATTTTACATAAGTAAAAATAAAAATTTGCCGAAATTATTTTCCTTTTAATTTCTTTTTACTTACAGAAAGTGTCAGAAATTGCATGACTTGAAAAGTAACTTTCATTGGTTGATAAGAAATTTGATGTCATGTTTTTATTACGACCTTTCTCATTCGTTGATTTTAATTTTAACCTGTAATAAATGCTATTTTTCTACTTGAATAAGTTTGGTTTATGTTTTAAAGTATTTTCAAACACTTTTCATTTTTTAATATAAAATTGTGAGTGTGTAGGTGTCAAAAAAAAAATCTTCAAATTTTCTAGAAAAATACTCGCTAAATCAAAATTTTACCCACTAGATTGCAAACAAAATCTCCAGATCTAGCGAGAAAACTGCTAATTTGGTAACACTTGACGCTACGCAATTCAATTTATCATTATACATAAATTCTTAATTAATACTGCAATATTTTAAGTTATAAATTTATTATATTTTTTACTAGAATATCTTGTTTTTTTCTTTTTCCAGTTTTAACAACTAGTCCTTTTACTTTACCATGTTTAAGCTTAACCATATTACTTTTTCATGCTTGCATTTTTCTATTGTAATCCATGATTTTTCCAGGCTTTGCTTTGAAATAAATTTTTCTCCATTTCACTTGTTACCTATAAATTATTAGCAACAGTACAGCTGAACGACAGATTGGGACAGCGGGGAATTATTAGCAAGTTTTTTTTTTTATATCTTGTTATGGCATCTCCGCCATTTCCAGCTGATTTGGTTGCTATGGTAACCAACAGCCAATAAAAAAAAAAATTCAACTGTCACTATGTTCCTTACACATTCTGAGAATTTTTTAACACAGTAATTTATTATAATTAGTTTTACTGAACAAAAATTGAACATTTTTATTTGTCAAAATATAGCTGAGAAGGTCACCCATGAACTGTAAAAATTTTTTACTCCTAGTAGGTGTTGAAAAATAAAAAATTTACAATAAAAATGTGGCACAAGGCCAAAAAGGGAGGGGGTTGATGTTGATCTAACATAATGTTAACCAGTATTCTTGTAAACTGGTACCACAGAAGTAGTTTTCCAGCAGTCAGGAAAGCAAGCTTTGTTAAGGGATTTGTTGAAAAGTCTGGAGAGAATAGAGCAACCGCAGCAGAGCATTTTTTTGTTTTTTAATAGTACAGCCAGGATGAGATCAAACCCACATGCTTTTGATGTGTCTAGGGTTTTTTATGATATATACTTGAGAAAAGGTGATTTTAAAAAATCATCTAGTGTGGTTTCCGTCTGTAGAGGAAAATCTGGGAGGGAGTGGTTCACTGGATCCAAAGTAGAGTTGGAGGCAAACCGATGGGTAAGCAGGTTAGCCTTCTCAGTTGTGCAAACAACTTCAAGATTGTTGGATAGTTGGGGAATTGTTGATTGCCCATTATTTACTATGTTATTTTAGATTTTCCAGAAGTTACGAGTTCCTAATTTTTGCGTTTCAATGCGTTTTCTGGTGGTTTCAATATATTATCTCTTAGCTGTGGGTATTTCTTTCTTACAATTACTTTTAGCTTATATAAAATTTAGTCTATTTGTACTGAACTTATGTAGGATAAATCTGCAGTATGCATGCTGCCTTTGAGCAATTGCATAAGTAAACCATTGGGGGAAATAAAGTTTTCTATAGAAATTCTGTATGAGAACAAGTGCTTCAATTGCCGTTTTGAAACACTGTTCTGCACGAAGGGAAAACATATTTCCTCTGATGTGATCCTTGGTGGCATCCCAGTCAGTCTTATTAGAATACCTTGTTGTTTTGAGCAATGACTCTTTAACTTGTGGTTGAGTTTAGGATGTCTATCATTATCACAGCGTGATCAGCATTCCTGAGAGGGCAACGAGCATTTGTTACACAATCCTCAGGAACTATGGTCAGAAATAAGTCCAGAAGTGAGGTTTGCTGGAGGTTGATGGTTCAATCTTCAGTGTGGGCGATATCCAATTAGAATTGCAAATTGCTTAGGACTTCTATTCAGTCATGGCTAACAGAATGAGAGCATGTATCTCCATGGATTAAGTAAAGTGTTTTGGTTGAAATTCAGAGTTCAACAAGATACACCTGAAGAGGTTACATCGACCGAAATGTGAAAATAACACTCGAGATGGGAACAGTAGTTCGATGAATCTACATACTAATTTTTTTTTTTTAAATAGATATTTGCATAAAATTGCTATTTTTGCCAATTAGTCTGATCACTTTATGTAAAAAAAAAAAAAGATGAGCATGCGAGGGTCCCCCTTCACAAGTAAAAAAAAATTTACTTTCATCATGACTAATGTTTATATAAAATTAAAAAAAAAAAAAATCCAGACATGTTTATTCGAGAAAAGTGTGAACAAACAAATGGGAGTAAATTACTAGGTCCAATCTCTCCTTGTTGGGAGGGGAGGGAAATAAATAAGTGAACCAATTACAAACACTGAAAAAAGACTGACATTCCTATTACTAATAATAAAAAAAAAAAAAATCAAAAAGAAAATCCAAACACAACATTGAAATGAAATGTTTAATTGCAAAGATGATTTGTTTCATGATCTATAATACAACGACACACAAAGAATAAAACTTTTGCTATCACCTTTCATCCAAGTTTTCTATAAGTGAATAAGGTATTTCATTTGATCGCTGGTTGGAGCCAGCGTATGAAATTTTAAAACTTTGTGAATTATCAATTACCAAATTATCTGACAGTTTCATTTGTTTGGATTGAGATGGATTTGTGAGATTATCATTTCCGTTGTAAGAATGTGGTGGCCAGCTTTCACGCATATTATCATTTAGAAACGATTCCGGTTGTCTTGACTGTAGAAAATTGTTTTCGATGTGTCGCCGCCTCCTCTTTCGGACTGGATTTTGTTTGATGTTACTAGAAACAACAGTCAGATCAGAATCTGAATCCGACCCGCTGATTGTGACACATGTCCGATCATCTGTAGCTCGGTTCACACCTCCTATAGACAACTGGTTACTCGAATACTCAAGTCGAGGATTGTTGGATTCTGGCTCCATAATTTGTAAACGCTGGACAGGCCTCGATACACTCTGCGTGATACTTGGGAGGCTAAAGAAAGGTGCTCCACTTGCTGAAGAATCCGATTTCATAGATGCTGGTAAAGGATCTAAATTAATGGGTGTATCATCTGTTGGAGTTAAGTTGTTTGTAGCCAACGACTGCGACAGTGAATTGTTATTTGGAAGATTGACTTGATTACGATATAAATTACACATATCCTTCAAGTCTTGCAAGTTAAGGATTGAGGAGATCCGTTCCATATCTTCAAGCACACCAGAATTTAGAGAAACAACTCCTTCGTACATGTATTTAGAAAATGCCCACAATGCATCACCACCAATTTCCTGTGGAAAGGTTAACTGGAAAAATCCTGACGTCAAATCTGAATTTGCTAAACTGAGCAGCTGAGGGCTGAGAGCCAGCAGTACAATTTTGTGTACCTACATTTAAAGAAAAGGAGAGAGAAAAAAAAGACATCATTATGACAGGCATTTATAGAAAATTTACAATTTCAAAGTTATAAAGAAAGAAAATTGCTTTTTTTTTTATGTACACAATTTTACACAATTGGTAAAATAGAAAATTAGATGGATCAGGTCCTGACAGTGACAGAGAGAATAATTGGGTCGCAAATAAGTCAGATAAGCATAGAGGAAACAGTTTGGTTTTATGCTTGGTAATGCCACTGATATTATATTTATCCGAGACAATGGAAAAATATGTAATATCGCCCCCACTCCCTCAATGTTAGTAAAAAAGAAGAAATAAGTTTATCAGAGAAAGGTATAGGAAATGGGGTTGGTGGAAAGACGAAGGCATAGGAAGTTATTCACCAAGGCACACAAAGAGCTGATTTGCAGGTGTAATACAAGTGTGGCAGATGAGGGGAACAAAAGGACTGGATATTTTATTTATTTATTTATTTTTTTTTTTTTTTAGAGTTTTCTGAGCAACTGGGTTTTCTGACTGGTTGGAATGATTTGCGATGGTCGACAGCAGTTAGAGCGGAGAACAGCCCCCAGTTAGACATAGTTGATGCCAGTCAAATTTAACTCAGTTGATTAATTGATTGATTGTTCGGTTTATTGGCCTATCAACAGCTGCATGGTTATTTAAGTCCAAATAAGTTTTTTTTGTTTTGAAAGGGGGGGGGCAGTCTTAATAGAATAGGCATTCTTTACTTTTCAATATGTCATGGTGATTTTGGAAGGAGTTTTGTAAAGAATTGGGGTTGAAAAAAATTTTGGAAAAGTAGATTTAGATATTCAAAAGACATCTTTAATGTTGTTAATGCTTTAATGTTTTTGATGTAATGGGGCTAAGTCAATGCAGTTTATTAAGGAATGTTTAAGATGCAGTTTATTAGGAAATGCGTACATGTTTAAAATGCGTAATTTTCTTAGCAGGGTAAGCATTCTGGTGGGTTTTCTCCTTTCAATAGGAAAGGAGAAGTGATATTTGTGTGCCCTGTTCTTAATCTTGTAATGATCACCTCTTCTTTCCAATTTAGTTTCAGCTTGGGACTCCATTCTCCAAGTGTGGGTTTGATTTCTTGTAGCTTGTTTTTTTAAGTGCTCAATTGTTGTTGCCATGTTTTGATGTATAGGTTTATGGTTGGTTTAAAGTCGGTATACAGGATTTTTATGTTGGAAATTTTCAGGTTTAGTGATACTTTAGCGGCTATGTTAGTTTTGTGTTTCCTAGGATGCCAATATAGATTATGATCCAACATAGAATAATTTGTTTTAAAGGTAATCCAAGTTTGTTTAATAGGTTTGTATTTGTTTAAGTGGATTGTAAGGGGTCTTTTCTTTTAATGAAGTTAGAACTGATAAACGAGGGAGGGGAGGGGGATTTGTTTTAGATTTTGCAAAACACGATTTAATTTTGTAAATAGTTAAAAGAAAAAACAAAAGGTGTTAATGTAGGTGCATTTTTGAATCAGGGAGTCATCTTCCGACAGCCTGATCTAGTTGCACCAGTAACTCAGTTAAATGCAGGTGGTACCAGGTCAAGAGAACTTTATCAACCAAGTGACGAACGTAGTCTTGGCAGAAAAACTAAGATATGGATGCTACCACTTACAGGTTAGTTTCCCACAATGGTGTTACACACACATCAAGAGTGCAACTAATATTTACAGAAAGTGTTAGAGTCTTGCATTTTGTTGTATTTTATTTTTATACTTGCAAACACGTGCATGCCCCATTCAACAACTGTCAACGCAAGAGATGACACAGCCAAAAGAGAAGATGAAAAGGAAGATACCCACTGCACACAACATGAGGTCAGCAAGCGATGTTGTCAAGCAGAAAGTGTGTGGTTTTATCACAATGTACCTTAGTGAGAAGAACGTATTTTATATTTGTGGATCTGGAGAAAGCTTTTAAGTTGTCTGGTGGCCTTTGCATAAACTAAGGGCAAATAAGTGGTTGGTGAAGATTGTTCAAGCAATGTACAGAAATGCTCACAATCATTAGAATTAACAGCACATTTATTGACAGCTGTAACGTTTCAATAGGAGTTTATTAATGGTTGGTAGGTTTATGGCATATCAACCTTAGTGGTCATTTAATGTCAGTTTTTGTTTTTAAACAACTTTGGTTATATAACTATATACATTATAAGTTTTATGCATCCAGGTATCTGGTGTTCAGTGTCTGTTTATATAGTTAAATAAGGTACTTTTTTTTTTTTGTTGAGTAACCCTGTTATCTTCAGATATTTGATGAAGATAGTTGGGTCTAAATGAGTGAATATGTCCTTTAAAGTTTTTCATTATATAGATTTAGGCGGCTTATTTTCAGGTTTTCACATCTTATCAGTATATGATTCACTGTGTATGGCCGCTGGCAGATTATGCAAAGTGAGGCTTCTTTTTTGAGTAGGTAGAAGTGTGTGATAGAGGTATGACCTATTTGGAGTCATAACTTCCACCTTTCTGGTCATTCTTTTGTTTGGTTTATGGTTTCCTCAATTTGGTACAGTTTGTTTTTAGTACAGGAGCTCCACGTACTGTGCAGAATCTGTTGCTTTACATTTCTACCGTCACATTGTCCAGAGAATTCTGTATTGGTTGTCCGAAAGGGAGGATATGTGCAGATGATTTAGTACATAACTTTGAAACAATGGATGACCTACTTATTAAGTTAAACATTTAGAAGACTTCAAAAGTAATTGTTATCAAGACCAAAGTGATCATCAGCATAATGTATGTTGGAAAGCTATATATATATATATATATATATATATATATATATATATAAAAAAAAAATTTTTCTTGGTCAGTTAGTGGAACCTGAGTAAATTCAATTTGTCAAAAGCATTGGATACACAAAAAACGTGGTGGATTACTGTTAGATTGAGAAAGACTAACGAGTGTGCGTGTGTAAGACGATGGAGAAAGAAGTGGAGAAAGTATGTCTGAATGGTGAAGCTATTGAGAAGTTTTGCCTTGGTGATAATAAAGCACAGGGTGGAGCAGGTGCTATTATTAACCCAACTGTCGACTATAGGCATGTGTACGCAACATTATTCTCGAAGTGAAACCTAATCAGTAAGGGTTAAAGGCATGACTGCCATGATAGAAGGCTATTTCACTAAAAGTCATGTGACTTGCTAACGTCAGAATAAAGTACAATGGCCATGATACTATGACCAAAAGTTATTTTTTTTGTATTTCATTTTTCAAATTGCAGATTCATGAACTTAGAATTTTAGATCTGATTGTGACTTTACGATAAGCGTTTTAACTTCATTTCTTTCTTAAATTCATTAAATTCTGTTAAAAACGTGTGTATAAAAAGAATGTTCCAAGTTTATTTTTTCTGCCAGGAATTTTTGTTTTTGTGTAAAAATAATTCATTGTTTGATTTTAATTTGTTTATTCCTTTATTTCGGAATTCCGTTTTTGCAGTATTTAATTGTCTCTTGATTCAAGCATAATTTTACATACAGAATTTTAAAAAATTATTTACATTGGATAAATTTCAGTTTCAGTAAATAATCAAATCTCATTCCTTTTTTTAAATGCAATTTTTTTTTAGTAAATAATAAATAAATTCAAGTCTTTAAAGTTCATGAAACAAAACGTTTATGTATTTTTAACACAGAAACAACTTTTTCTTCTAAATTAATTGTTGATTTTCTTTAATTGGATAAGTTCAGTTTCAGTATAAATAGAGTTCATTTTTTTTTTTTTTCCTCTTTTGTAATGCATTTTGAAAAAAGTTTTCTAATTCTTAAAAATTCTTATTCATTACCAACAGTTTGACTATTCAGCAAATCTTGCTTACTTGTACCTAAGGTATGACGTCATTTTTCAGTGACCAGGCCTGCTTTATAGTGGTTGCGGCCATGTATTGCATGGAGTGAAAGGATAATGAGAATAATCTAAGATTTAATGAACTCAGAGGATGATTAAATCCTAACAATAGGAAATGCGTGCAGAACATGAGACTTTGATCCATGGTCACGCTGAAAGAATGGATAACAGTTCTTGGATTGCTAGATGTAGAACAGTTGAAATGACAGGTTTAGTTTGCAAAGGAAGGCCAAAGTAAAAAGTGAAAAGATAAAATGGATCTGGGGGAAAGAGGGATAAATAAGGACCTGGTCAGAGATAGATTAGTTTGGAAGTCAACCTCATAAACTTGTCCTATACATGTAAAATGGACATTAAACCAAATATGATGAGGAATCTATTATATAAAAAGAAGTTCTAACACTGTCGACACCTGGCTAAAGTCAGCTCTGCCAGATATACTTACAAACCTCAAACCATTGGATTCAAAGTGACTATGACATGGTTATGGTAGCAAATACATCCTTTGAGTTACCAGGGACAAAATTTATGCATAGAGGGAAGGAACCTTTTGTCATCCTTACTAATAGATGACAAAAACAACTGAAATTAGTTCAAACAGCAGTTAATCAACTTTTTTTCGTTGCCAAGTCATACAATACACTTGAACATAATATTTTAATTTATGAAGATTTTGTTAGTATTATTATAGAATCAATCCTCCATTGAATATTATATTTTACGAGGAATAATTTGAGCAATTGACTAATTTGAAGAAAAAAAAAAAAAAAAAAAAGATAATGTCGTTCATCAAATGCTATTTGTGTTTGTTTACCATATCATGTCAGCTGATTTTTTTGTTTGATGACCTTAAAAAAAAAACTCTTTCTTCTCTTATAGATGACAAAGAAGAATTTTTATGGACGAATATTTTACGTTATACCAATGTAACATAAAATATTCTCCTGTAAAATTTATTTGTGATCTATAAGAGAAGACCAAGATTGATTTTTTTTTAAATTTTCAATACTTATCGGATGAATTTGTGTACAAAACATATCTAAGAACACTGCCAAACATAAATTACCCTTATGTGAAATTTTGCAAAAAATAGGCTCAGCCGTTTCGGAACATATCAGGAAAGGACTCATACACACAAAGTGACTTTTATATAATACTAGCGGGGGTACCCGGCGTTGCTCGGGTGTTTAGAGGTGCGTGTGGTTTTGGGTAAATCAAACCAAAAGAATAATAAAAAATCGTTGCCCGGGTGTTTGTGTCGTGGGGAGGGGGGGGGGGAGGTAGGTAAGTAGGAAGGATTGAACCTGAAGCTTTGATGCGAAGTTGGAAAATAAAGTGTGGAAAAAAAAAAAAAAAAAAAAAAAAAAAAAAAAAAGAAGAGAAGTGCAACATTAATCGCTGGGCCAGCAAGAAATAGTAACAGAAAGATGTTTGAATTTATTTCAGTATTAAGAATTGGCAGGTGCCCGTACTTAATGACTTAATGAGGTCAACTTTCACTGCAGGGCAATTTTTTTTTTTTTTTTGTTTCCCCAAGATGTTGGGAGGTGGGGAAACCAGTTCCCCATAAAAATGGGGATTGTCCAAATCAGTCAATTGTCTGATATAAGAAAAAACTCCGCATTGATCAAAGCTGATTGCTTTTGGACGTTACCGGCAATTGCGCCGAGAACAATGTCTTATATAAGCATCGAATTAGTTTCGCTTTTATACGAAAAGCCAAATCCACAAGCGGCGATCCAAAAATGTGGAATATTTAGCTTTTCAAAGTCGGGCAAATTAAATAGACAGGTGACCCCCATTGTTATTACGATTTAGACATGGTATAAGTTTTAAGAAGGAGCGAGTCGACCGATTGCTTCCCGGAAAAAAGCCTTTTGCAGACATACACAAAAATGCACACACACACATTTTCGCTTTTACATTTATAGATAGACTAGTCTGGGTGCCGGTGTTGCCTGGGTGTTTGGAAGTGCGTGTTGCGTAAATGTGGTAGTAGGCAGGCAGGCTCGAACTCATTTTGTAAAGGAGAAAAGAACGTAAAAAAAAAAAATAAAAAAATTAAGTGACGTCTTTGCTGTTGCGTCCATCGCCAAACCAAAAGTGGCAAAGATTTAAATCAAGGCTAGTCAATCGAAAAGAGGGGATGACTTGAAAATATCGGTGAAAAAAGCGACCCCTCCTTGTAGAAAAGTGTCCAGTTGAGGGTGAAGGAATAAATGTTTTTAGCAAAGTTTTCAATATTTATCATCCGAAGGGTTGAGCTTCAAAATGATACCGATCTAATGAAAATCACTCACCTCTGTTAAAAGTTTTAAGCAGACATACAAACAAACATACATACATTTAAACAGACACATAAAATTTATATTATAGAAGAGATAGAGATATTGAACCAATTACCAGAGAAGGTAAGGCAAGTACTACTCTGGTTCTAATAACCAGTTCAAAATAAAAAAAAAAAAAAAAAAAAAAAAAAAAAAAAAAAAACTGCCTGACGGCTATTTTTTTACGACTAGCTATCTATACGACCTGATCCTCCTCCCCTTCCCCATGCACTAATTTGGTCCCTGATGACCCTAAAGAGGAAAAATATCACAGTATTTACTTTTAACAATAAGTATGTTGAAAAGGTTATGCTGAATCTGATGATGTAAAATTTATAAATATATCTTGTGTAGTTTCTGACTTTCATCTGGACAGACAGAATTAGGAAATAAGATTATTCTGACATGATGCTTCTCTGAATTCCATCTTCAATGAATGCAAAACTATGCCCATCAACAAAACAGAAATCCTTACATTTTCATTAAAGGCTTAATACACAATTATTTATTCGTCCATTTCAGATTTCAAATATTAAAAAAAAAAAAAAAAAATGATATGCAAACCTTATCTGCACGAGATCTGAAAAAAAACAAAAACAATGCAGATGCAAAAAATATCAATTTAGTTTTGCTTCGATAATTACATCATTTGGATCAGCTGAACTACTTTTCTTATCTTGGATGTTATTCTTGCATTTCCGTCGATGTAACAACCGACTTTGTCCAGTTGCATTTTGTAAAACTCTAGAATATTTGTTTAATCCACAAGAGTACGTACTGTGTGTTCTGTCAGCCATGACCAGGTAGAAGTCTTAATTCATAATCAACGACTCATAAAAAAATGCTATGCAAAATCAGCTCTAAGTGACACTTCTAGAGGTTGAAGGTTCAGTTCTTAGTATGGGCAATATTAATACAATTTAAAATTACTTAAAGACTTCTATCCAGTTATAATTGATGAAACGAAAGCAAGGTACCTCGATAAATAACATCCAAGATGAGAACTGTAGTCGAAATAATCTAAAATACTAATCGTCGTTTCAACAATTTCAAAACAAAATTTTCATCATTACACGAATGGTCATGTGACAAATGATGCAGCGATAAAAAACTGAAAGACAAAGAATTGAAAATGGTGCTACTAACCATAATCTTCATCGTACCATTTCCGATTGTTGCATCGCAAAATTTTCCTTTCTTCCACAATTCTGCCATATTTGCCAACATGTTGCTCTGATGGTTATGAATGACATAAGAATGAGTCGGAGTCTCAACCGGTTTTACGATGGTTTTAGCAACATTCCGATCCCTGAAAAATAATTTAAAAAATAAATAGTACAATAGTCAGAACTAATTAAAAAAATTTTTTTAATCTATATATTAATACAATAGCGTGTTATTTTGCATGTCACACATACATTTTTCTTCCGAGTGATTGTCATTTAATTGTTACTAGCATTTCAGCCCGGCGTTGCCCAGGTGTTTGGATGTGTCTGTTGAAAAAAAAAAAAAAAAAAAAAAAAAAAAAAAAGTGGTAGTAGGAAGGCAGGCTCGAACCCGTACAGCGAAGGAGGAAAAGAAAGGGGTAAAAACCTGACGTCTATGCTGTTACGATCACTGCCAAACCGGAAGTGACATTTTTTAAAATTAAGGCTAGACATAAAGGAGAGGATAACTTTAAAAAATATTGGTGAAAAAAGATTTTATTTTAGGTAGGATTGCTCCTAGAGTAAATGTGGTATTGTGGTGACTGCAATGATTGTAAGAGTGGGATAGACGAAACAGGATAGAAATGACCAACAACAGACCCACTTTCCACACTTCTGATCTCCTTGTGCTTAGTTAAAAATTTTAATTTTATTTCATATTTTGACAAATAATTCAAAGTGTCGTATCTGTTCTAATATTTCATCTTTTGTCCTCAGTCAGTGAAGGAGACAGTCTTCTATCGTGAGGGTCATTTTCATGTTTAAACTATAACTCAGCTTCAGAACACAAGACAAAGAGGGCATTAGCTCATCAAATACAAACGCTATTACAACCAGTAGAAAACATCGACTACATACTAAAATCTTAAAGAACCTCGTCCTCTTCCTGGAAAAGATATCACGGACCGATGACAAAACCTGAATCCAAGAATACCTGGATATATCATAAGAAAGAATTTAAGGTCAGGTTTTGTCAAATAAAGAAATTGGAAAATCTGAAAGCTAAGAATGTAAACCTCCATGTCTACCATTCATCAATAAGTACCATTGTCAAAAATAAATGTCAGCTTACTCCCTCTGATGAATGAGTTCTGAACAAAGGTCTTAACTTCATCACAACCATCAAGCAGATTCCATATGTAGATATGATAGCTCCAACAGAGGAGACAAACTCAAATCCAAGGCACAAGTAGATAAGCTAAGTAGAAAGTGAGAAAAACACTGAGAATTTAAAGCCTCCAAAAACCTAAGTTCTCAAAGGAAGAAGTATTGACTATCACAGTGATGATATAATTCTACCAACAGACAAAGGCAATGCTACACTTAACGGATAGAGCTAAATATTCCAAGAAATTGGTAAAACTAATAGGATCTGGTGGTTACTGTACAAAAAATCTAACTCTGAAAGTGGAAAGCCGTCACAGATCCCCAGAAAAAGCAAGTAATTAATACCACCTGCAAAATGCAGACAGCTAGTTCAGCTTTACAGTAAGCTACCAAATCTATGCAGTCTTCCTAATATTCATGAAAACGCTATTCCATTTGGGTCCATTGTCAGCGCCCAAGATTCAGCATGCTATCCATTAAGCTAATCCTTGGAAAATAGAAATCGCCCCAATCATAGGCAAATCTCAATCATATGCCAAGAATTCAGCTCACTTCATGAAAATCATCAAAAATGCTTTTGTTCATTCCAACCAGATGGTGAGTCTAGATGTAGTGAGTCTGTTCATGAAAATACCCACCGACGAAATTGATTGCGATACAGGATAAACTGACTTCAGATACTTCACTGAAGGAATGTACTTGCATCCCAATTAACAATATAATGGAGATATTGTCCTTCTGTGTAGTAACTACCAGGGTTGTGGAGTCGGAGGTTTTAGTTAGAGTCGGAGTCGAATTTCTAAAAGTACAAGGAGTCAGAGTCAGAATTTTTTTTATCCGACTCAGACTCCTTAAGTCCAATGAATTTATTTTTTTTTTTTTACATGTTTTCCTGTTTGATTTTACCAGTTTTAGTTTTATTACATTTTCTAACCAAACCAGGCACATTGCCACTTTGATGTAGGGGGCTACTATGAGAGACCTAAGTTTCAGGGGTACTATGTAGGGAGTTTAGCAGTAAGATGGCTGTTTACATTACACTTGAACTTCTGCATGTCAGTACAGTTGGGGAAGCAGGAACCCAGAAGAGAATTCCAAAGTTTAGCAGTTCTCGGGGGGGAAAAAGCTATTAGAGTAGAAGGCTTTCTTACATCTGGAGATCTCTACTGTGTAGGGGTGGCACTTCACTGCTTGGGTTTGTCGAGGGTATTTTCATCGAGGGGGTACAAGAGCTTGTAGTTCGTCAGAGCATCCACCATTAAAATACTTGTAAAACAAGCAGAGGGATGCAACATTTCGTCATTGGGACAGGGGCTGAAGCTTAGATAACAGTTCAGGACCTGATGGAGGTTAGCGACTCTTTTGAACACTGTCCAGGAGAGAGAGAGACTAGTAGCAGATGCACCAGCCCAAATGTGCCAGCAGTACTCGATACATGGGTGAATGGTGGCCTTATAGAGATACAGGATACTTTCAGGAGTAAGTAACTTTCTAGCAGCAGCCTTGGCAATGATCTCAATGTATTTATTCCAACTCATTCCCTGTGAACGTTAAGCCAAGGAGTTTGAATGAAGTACTTTCAGGTAAAGTATCTACGCCATAGCTACTGGTGTTTGGTAAGGTTTCATGTAGTTATTAAAAGAAACGAGCTTTGTCTATGCAGCTTTGAACGTTACCATCCATTTCTGACCCCATTCCACTACAGGTCTTCCTCTAGGGTTTCTGCAATTGCCTTAGATATGTGCTAATTAGTTTTCCCCACATGCCTGCTATAGAGCGTGGTGTCATCGGCAAATATACCCATGTCAGAGACAATTTTATCAGGTAAGGATCTATCCCTGAGGTACACTTGCATTTATATCATTGTTTGGATGTACACCCATCAAGGACAACCTGAATTCTCCTCTAATTTAAGAAGGATTTAATTATGTTAAGCATTCGTCAAGTAATACCATAGATTTTATTTTCATGAGAAGACCATCGGGTCATACTCTGTCAAAAGCCTTAGATATATATAAGCTTACTGACCTGCCCTCCACTGCCTTATTCAGTGCTTAGTATATACGTTCAGAGATTACAGTTAGTATATATGCAGTAGAACGGGCTTGCCTAAATCCATATTGATTGTCAAACAGAAGTTTAGCAGCTGTAAGGTTGTGGACTAGAGCTTGATTAATTAAAGACTCAAATATTTTGGCGAAAAGCGGGAGGAGGTTAATTGGGCAACAATTTAATGGGTCAGTTTGTTCGCCAGAGATTTTGTAAACTGGTACCATAGAAGCAATACTCCAGCTGTCAGGAAAGACAGATTCATTAAGACATTTCTCGAGAAGGGGTGATTTTCAAATCATCTAGTGTGGTTTCTATCCACAGAGGGAAATCAGGGAGGGAATGGTTTGCTGGGTCCAAGGTAGAGTTTGAAGGAAAATAACAGGCAAACATGTGAGCTTTCTCAGTTGATCATGAGTTCCTAATTTCTGTGCTTCAATGCGTTTCCTGGTGGTTTCAGTATATTCACTCTTAGCTGTTGCTACTTCTTTCTTACAATTACTTCTATATACTTTGTCTGTTTGTACAGGACTTATGCTGGATAAATCTACGGTATACATGTTACCTCCGTGGCAACTACACAAGTAGAAGTAAACCATTGAGGAGAGTGGGGTTTGCTATAGAACTTCCATGTAGGAACATGTACTTCAATTCCTGCTTTGAATCATTCAGTAGTTTTATATGCGCACTATTCTGCAGGAAGAGAAAAGATATTTCCCAATGGGGCGTCTCTGATGTGATCTCTAATGGCATCCCAGTCAGCCTTATTTTAGTACGTTGTCGTTTTGAGCAATGGCTCTTTAACTTGAAGTCGAGAGTTTAGAGTGATTCTATCATTATCACAGCATGATCAGCATCCCTAAGTGGGTAATCAGCATTTGTTACACGATCCTCAGGATCTCGTCAGAAATAGATCTACAAGTGAGGCTTGCTGGGCCTGGCGAGCTGGGAGATGGGTCGGGAATGTTATTTTCTGTGTCAAGGAATGGGATGTAGCAAAGTTATGGACGATGCTACTAGCTGTGTCAGTGTAGTTAAAGAAGCCAAGCAAAATTTCTGTGGTGGGCGTTAGAGTCACTAAATACATGTATAAGAGAGAGTGCTACATCTACGCTGTCAGAGACATGATTGATTATAGTACAGTCCTGAGTTGATGGAGAGCAATAAAGAAAATACTAATAGCTAACGCTGTGTTGTAAATTTAGTTTAAAGCACACGAAGGCCTGGTCACCTGATTCTAGTTTAGATTCCTTAGACATGGGGAGGATGTTACAAATATAAACTCCAAATTTAAGATAAAGTTGAAGATACCAAGACATGTTAAAGATGTTAGAGGGGATGGAGGAGTGTAAATTAGTTTCACGTAGTGTTAAGATATCCTGGGAGTTTGCTAGAAGAAATGATTCTACCTCATTTAAGTTAGTTCTAAGTCCTCGGATATGTGTCAACTCAAGCCTCAAGGGAGGCATGAGTGTGTGTCTGGTTTGAAAATTTTTTGGATTGAGCTGTCATTTCATTCTATTACGTAGTTTCAGATATGGTTTGAGGTGCTAGACAAAACGGATGTGCATAGCCACCATCATGCAACACAAGTAGATCATCAGTCGGCTCCTCATCCACAGGAATGTGGCCTCAGGAATGCCCACCAGAGATGAGTGCAGGTGCCTTTCCATGTGTGACATGGCACTACAAATATCCTGATATTACACAACTGATGATAGAACAGCCGCTCTACACATTATCAAAGAGTTAGGGCTTCTGTACTGTCAGTTGGAAACAGCAACCAGCAACCGTCAAACTGGTACCCTCAAACCTGTCCGACAGGAGTGGGCCAGTACAATCATATTAGCATATATGGTAAATAAGCACTTCCAAGATGCCCAGGTATAGGGGAAGGGAATAAGGCAAATGTGGGGGACGGCATTCATTGCCCTAGTCAGGAAACAAGGCTAAGCACTAGGCGTCTCTAATGCGTCCTTGTGGCCGCATCTCTGCTCCTAGCTAATAGGCAAAGAAGGAGTATGGAGTATAGATATGCAGAGTCTATCTACTCCTTAAGCAGTTTAGGTCTGCAAACCGGTGATTTGATCAAGTCATCAGCTCTAGGGAGGTTGTTGTCTAGGAATGAGGAGGCCTCCCTCTCGTGTTTGGTGCAAAGATGTATGAGGTCAGTAGCACAGGTTTTTCCTTATCCTAGATGGATGACCTAACCAGATCTACTGGTTCATCAGCACCGAGAGGGTTTTCCCTGCACCTGGTTTCAAAGCTAGGTATTTCTATGCTCCTGCATAGATAGTTCGGATTGATAGAGTTAGTATCAAAGAATTAGTATCTTCTTTAAAGTTACACTCCTCAGAATAGGATTAAGATTGGTTACGTTTTTAAAGGAGATATGTATAAGTATGGGGTGTAGATTAAAAGGTGAATATCTACTAGGGTTAAGAAAAGATCAAATATGGTTTGTGGATTAGTGACTAATTGGAAAATTATAGTATAAGGGTTAGAGTACATTTCGAAATGTGCTTTAGGTGTTAGTTTCAAGTACAGATAATCACCAGTACTTTATCCCATCTAATGAAAGAAAGATATAGTTGCTAGTTAATACAGATCACTTATAATCTGGGCACAAACTGTGGCTATTAGTTATCTATTTTACAGATATTCTATAAGTTAAGCTAATGCATCCCTTAGCAATAGAAATCTATAAATTTTTAGTATTTACGATTTTGAAAAGGTCAGCCTACTAAAGTTTAGGACCGGAAGTTAAACCCTCCTCCCAATGTACGTGCAAAGTATGTGATTTTATATCAGCTTGAGAAGAGCAATTGGTTTTTTGTCGGGTTGAAACAGGAGAGATGATATAACTTACAAGCATACAGAATTAATATACAATATAGATATACAGGGATTTGGGGAAGATTTAAGAGTCTAAGGATTTAATGTTTATCATGCAAAACAGGAAGGCGTGTGGAGGCAAAGCATTATTCCTTTAAAAATAACATTTGTGCTAGTTCATACTGAATATCTTCATCCATGCAGGTGCACAGAAATACCTGGTGTAGAAACCAGGCGTATGATTAACTTTCTTGGTGTGATGGACCCATAGATCTTGTCAGATCATCAATCTAAGAGAAAGAAATCTGATAACAAAACTGAGAGAAGGAGACATCATCAGTCATGGTTGACAACCTTCGTGGAGCTGGTGACTCAAACAAATTCCCGGCTTGCAAACGTAACTTGCTTAAAGAGTAGATAGGCTCTTCCTATCGCCAGCTTTCACACATCTTTGCCTATTAGCCAGGCCAGAGGTACAATACCAGGGACTCACCAGAGTCACAATGTGCTTGTCTTATTTCCTGACTAGGACATTGAACACCGTTCCCCTATTCCCGATTTTAAATTTCTCTCTTTCTCTCAGAAACTGAGAAAATTTGCTTGCATGCCACTTGTGCTCACTAGACTTGTTTGGGCCGGTCTTGTCTGAGAGGTTGAGGGTAACTGATTGACAGCTTGTCTTGCTTCTGTTTCCGACTGACCAGGAGCCTTTGGTAACGCTCAGACTGGCTGCTCTATCATCAGATGTATAATATCAGGATAGTTGTAGTGCCATGTTGCCCATGGAAAGGGACCCTGCTGCTATATCTGATGGACCACTGTGCGTATACTTAGCTACAAAACCTAACATTAAATAAAAACATAATTAAATGACAACTCAAACAAATATCACGATAAAACCAGACAACCACCCAAACAAAACTAATTTGCCTCCACCCTTGAGGCTCGCTTTCACAAATATCCGTGGCTTAGGGGTAATCTAGATGATGTAAACTCCCCGGATATATTAGCATTAAGTAAATGAAACTTGCACTCCAACTACGTTAACATGACAGGATACCTCCCTCTTTGCCATAAGGACTCGGATAGATGTATGCATGCGCTTAGAGTTTATATTTGTAGCAACCTCCCTTAAACTACAGAGAAATCTTGAATCGGATGACCAGGCTTTTACGTGCTTTCGACTAACATTTCATCACTGCGTTACTTATATTTTCTCTGACGTTTTTCCTCAAGTCAGGATTGTACCCTAATCGATCATGTCTCTGATAGTATAGATGCAGCACTCTCCTTGGATAGTAACGCCCAAATACATGCGTTTGTTGACTTTAATCTCCACCATAAAAATTGGCTTAGTTTCTCAGGTTACCCAGATGCAGCTGGATGCTCCACTAATAGCTTCTCTATAGCCCATTTCCCATAAACAGTAATGTTTCCAACTGGCCTATCAGATCGTGAACCTCACCAGGCTTCACTTCTAGACCTATCCCTCACCACAGTACCTGAGGATTGTGTGACTAATGCCCAGTCAACTTGGAAATGCAGACCACCTAGTGGTATCAGTTGACATACCATTTAAATCCCAACCTCAAAGTGAGGAACCATTGCTCAAAACCACAAGGTACTACAACAGGGCTGACTGGGAAACCATTAGAGAACACATCTCAAAAGTGTGTGGGTCTGATCTCATCTCTGCTATACTAATTTAGATATGTTTAACTGAGCTAGGCCCCATACTTTCTAAGCTCTACAATAAATGCCTTGCTGAATCTTGCTTCCCTAATAGCTGGAAGATGGCCTCTATGGTACAAATATACAGGAATTCTAATGAAAGAACGCTCTCAATTATCTCCCATTATCTTTTCCCCGTCTTCACTAAAATCTTTGAGACCTTAATTAATCAAGCACTACTTCACCACCTGGCAAAGCAAATCCAAACAGTATGGATTCAGGCAATGTCGTTCTACTGCACATATTTTAACATTTATGCTAAAATTAAATTGTACGTTATAACTGGACGTATACTAAATATAATTAGATCCATCTTAAACAATAGAAGCATACAGGTTGTCATTGATGGATATACATCCAAGCAGCATAACATTAATGCGGGAGTGTCTGAGTGTCTCAGCGGTCGATCCTTGGACCATTATTATTCCTGATATTCAAAAACAACCTCCCTGATAATATTGTGTCCGAGATGGGTATATTTGCTGATGATACAATGCTCTATAACATGCATTAGGGAAGAAAAGATGTAAATAAATCTAAGACAATGGCAGAACCATTAGAAAATGACCTCTAGACCATAGTTGAATGGGGACGCAAATGGATGGTAACATTTAATGCTAGTAAAATTAAGCTGCTCTCTTTTAACAATTACAAGACGCCTCTTGAACCGCTTATATCGATGAAAAATAACACCCTACCTGAGAATTCTACCTTCAAACTCCTTTTTTGAAACTGTTTTACTACATTTTACTTTGTGGGCAATATGAACTGGAACAAATACATAGAGGACATTGCAAAAACTGCTGCAAAGATGGTGGGTTCCCTCTATCGAGCTAGAAGACTACTCACACCTGAGAGTATCCCGTATCTCCACAAGGTCACAATTCGTTCATGCATGGAGTGTTGTTGCCACATCTGGGCTGGTGCATCTACCACTAGACTCTCCATCTTGGGTAGGTTCTAAAAAAGTGTTGTCAATCTAATCGGTCCCACTTTATCAACTAAGCTCCAACCCCTGTCCCATCGTCACAATGTTGCATCTTTGTGCCTGTTTTAATGGAATGTGTTCTGATGAACTCGTCGTACTTAAACCCGTTTAGCAATAAGCTCTCACGCCTTCACTGTTGAGGTCCCTAGATGCCAAAAAGCTTTCTATTCTAATAGTCTCTTCCCTTGAACAGCTAGACTTTTGGAATTCCCTTCCTGCTACCTGCTTTCCTGGTCGTACTGATATGCAGAAGTTTAAATGTAACATAACCCGACGTCTTGCTAATCTTTCCTAGACATGGTCTCAAAAAGTAGCCTTTTTTGTTCAAGTGGTGATATGCCTTGTTAGGAGTTAACGTTAAATAAATAAAGCTGGTCGAGTGTATGTGTGAGTATATTTATCATACAAGTGAATGTTAAACATAAAAAATGATGTACATGAAAAGTAATTATAAAATGCTGAATAGGTGTGGGAGGCTGGTGTATGGATCTGCAGAATAGATTTCCACATAGGGGTTAAGGAGTCGGGAGTCAGAGTCTAAGATATCAAAGGAGTCGGAGTTAGCATTCTAGAAATTCAAGGAGTTGGAGTCGGACTTTCATCATCCGACTCCACAACCCTGGTAACTACATACTTCATGAGAGGATCTGATTGATTATATATATATATATATATATATATATATATATATCGGTAGGAAGAAGGTCTGGCGATGGGATTACCACTGTCCCCAGTACTGGCATATACAGAATACTTTGAGTCAATGGCGTTACTAAAGCCAACAGTATGCCTGTGATATGTGGATGATACATTCACACTCTGGTTCCACCAGGAAAATGTTTAAACACCACTGGACCATGTGAACTCCATTTATCTATACAGTTCATGATGGAAAAACAAAAATTATTGTTCTTAGATGTACTTATAACTCACACTGATGCCATCTGTATACCAACTTTCACTGGATAGTACTTACATTTCAACACCCATCATCCATATAAACTACTTAATTGGTGTGATTTTTGGAATATGAACATGATCGTTTGCTACAAGTGCATTCATATTCCAAAAAGCACTCAAATTAATCAAATAATAAGCACCAAATTTTTTTATATAAAATTGATGTGTTTATTTCTGAATTCCGTTAAGACTTGCTAAATGGTCACAAGGAATTAAAACTTTTTTTTTTTTTTAAAACAAGACACCACTTATTAAGGCCCGAACGCCACTCAGGAATAAGGGCTAATGAATGCAAGAATGTGCAGTAATTGTTAATAGTGTATATTAGGTAGAATTTGGATTATTTAAGGGGACGGCTCAACAAGAACTTGTTTACATTGGACTTTAAGGCTATGATATTGTAGTCAGCTGGGAAGCAGGCCAATGCAACATTGTTCCATAGGTGGGCAGTTCTTTAAAAAAAAAAAAAAAAAAAAAAAAAAAAAAAAAACTTTGTTCATAGACTGCGTTTAGATTTAGGCACAGAGATAAATTGTCGATAATGATTGAAACTAGTAGAGTTTTTTTGTTTTTTTTTGTAAAAGTTTGGCAAGGAGGGGGGGGGGCTATATACTGGAGCTCAGATAGGCATGTCATGAAAATGACGATAGAGCAGAGAGACTCGCAACATCTCTTCTGTGGGAAAGAGGTTGCAGGGCCTCATCATCTAAGTTTCAAAGCTGGTTTTAAACTCAAGGATAGGACACACCAAGCAACTCCTCCTCAGATGTAGCAACAGTACTTCATTTTAGGACGTACTTGGCTCTTATACAGATAGAGAATTGCACCGACAGTGAGATATCTACTGGAGTGGCAGAATGATCCAACCATTTTTCCAGTAAACTTGCCTACAGATTTGATGTACATATTCCATTTCAGATAAGGAATGAAGGTCAATCTCAGAAGCTTATCAAGATATGGTGCTTCCCCAAGACAGGAGCCATTCATTTCAGTTGGGGCCAGATGGGGGTCAGAGCAATTATGATGGGGGGAAAAAAAAAAAAAAAAAGAGAAGCTTGGTTTTAGATGCATTAAAATTAACCAGACACCTTTATATCACATGCTAAATATCAGGAGAGAGAGAGAATCAGAAATATTTTGATTGTCAGCCTCTGAAGTGTTGTCATAGATTGTGATTTGGGAGATCATTGATGAAGATTAAGAGATTTTTTTTTTTTTTACATTTTCACCCCAAACAAGGCACATTGCCACTTTGGTGTAGAGGGCTACTATTAGTAATACACACGGACGAAAAAAAAAACGCTTTGGATAATCACAGATTTCAAGGTAGTTCTACTAAAATAGCCATATTTTTTTAAACCAAAGCACTTCAAGTCTTCAAATTACTACTGTTTTGTTCAGAAATGAATATACTTTCAAATGAATTAATAAACATGAATGTACATTATATATGTTAGGAGTTTTAAGCAAATAAAGTGATAAAAACGTGAACCTCATAAAATGGCGTTTTCGGTAAGGTTTTGTAATGACCCTCTCTGGTTTCTAAAGGCCCCTACCATGATTGTATGAAGAATTTTGTCATGAAATTTGAGAACCAATCAGAAGAGGTGTTAATCTTAATACTGTCAAGTGTCCGAAATATTTTTGACCATTTTTTTTTTTTCGTGTTAAAAATAAGACTTTAATACGACGAGTATCGAACATTTTGAAAAAAATTTCATCGGACACCCACTAGTAAATAAATCATTCTTTTTACTATCTTTATCAATTAAAAGTATTATTTTATGTTGAGTAGGACCGCGGTAATTGATAATAATTTAAAAGGACCTACCCCCCAAAAAAAAAAAAAAAAAAAAAAAAATGTTTCTATTTCTCGAGTGGTTAAATTAAGTTAGTATTAGCAGCAGCAGCTGTAGTATTAGTCATAGCACAGTATAAACAACACACGTTCTTTAATTTTTATTCACAAACGAATTAAGAAAAACATGAAAATATTAATATAAATGTTCTGATATGTTTAATTAGAGCTATTTTGTTATCAGAATAACATTAGTTTAGAACTATTTGGTTTTCAGAATGTATAATCACAACAATCCCAACCAATTCGGCATTATGAATTCTTTATAATTTCTCACATTTCTGGTCAAATTTAAAAACATGGTTAAAAAACAAAATAAACTTTTGTAGATATATAGCTTGCATGCACTTTTATTCATTGCATTAGTTTTGAACAGCAAATTAAAACCTGTTTTACTGCGAATAGCCACAAATGTTTTTTTCAAAATCAAAAGATGTATGAAAATCTCGTTTGTATTACTATACACAGATTTGAAAAAGTTGTTAAATATATAACAAATAAAATTTTTTTTATTACATTTTCACTCCAAACAAGGCGCATTGCCACTTTGGTGTAGGGGGCTACTATCAGGGGCAGCAACTACTTGGGCACTATGTTGGGATTTGGGCAGCAAGATGTTGGTTCACGTTCCACTTGAACTTCTGCATGTCAGTACAGTTGGGGAAGCAGGAACTTGGAATGGAATTCCAGAGTCTAGCGGTTCTGGGGAAGAAACTACTGGAGTAGAAAGATTTTTTACATCTAGGGATCTCTACTGTGTGGGGATGGGATTTAGCTGCCTGTTTGGTTTGTCGAGAGTGTCTACGTTGTGGGAGCACAAGTGTCTGCAGTTCGTCAGAGCATTCACCATTAAAATACTTGTCGAACAGGCAGAGGGATGCAACGTTTCGTTGACGGGACAGAGGCTGAAGCTTAGATGCCAGTTCAGGGTCTATCAGATTGGTGACTCTTTTTTTAACCTTGTCTAGGAGCGAGAGACTAGTAGCAGATGCACCAGTCCAAATGTGACAATACTCCATACATGAGCGAATGGTGGCCTTATAGAGGTACAGGATACTTTCAGGTGTCAGTAGTTTTCTAGCACGGTAGAGAGAGCCTACCTTTTTCGCAGCGGCCCTGGCAATGTTTTCAATATAATTGTTCCAACTCATGTTTCCTGTGAACGTTAGGCCAAGCAGTTTGAAAAATGTACTCTCAGACAGGGAGTCACTGGCCATTGCTATTGGTGGCAGAGAAGGTTTCTTGTAATTATTGAAGGAAACAAGTTTAGTCTTGGCAGCATTGAATGTGACCATCCATTTATGTCCCCATTCCACTACAGATTGGAGGTCATTCTCTAGTGTTTCTGCCATTTCTTTAGATATGTGTTCATTTGCTTTCCTGTCGTGCCTGTTATAGAGTGTGGTATCAGCATATATACCCATCTCAGAGGCAATTTTGTCGGGGAGGTCATTTATGAATATCAGGAACAGTAGAGGTCCAAGGATAGACCCCTGAAGCACTACCGCATTTATATCATATTGTTTAGATGTACGACCGTCGAGGACAACCTAGATTTTTCTCTTATCTAAGAAGGATTTAATTATGTTAAGTATTCTACCAGTGATACCGTATGATTTAATTTTCCTGAGGAGACCCTTGTTCCATACCCTGTCAAAAGCCTTAGATATATCTAGAGCTACCGCTCTGCCTTCCCTCGCTTTGTTCAGTGAATGGTATATACGTTCAGAGATTACAGTGAGGATGTCAGCTGTGGAACGGGCATGTCTAAATCCATATTGTTTGTTAGTCAGAAGTTTAGCATCTTATGTTATCAAAGGCAAGATAAGTTACTTTTCTACCTAACTGGATATGTTTTAAGTGTTTATATTTAATGTAACATGTTTATTCAGCTCGAAAAACAGTGTTTACCGATGTATTCGAAAATTTAAAAATGGCGTCCAACTCTCTTTGAGGCGGTAAGTTTGAGAAACTGAGTTATAAATAAAAAACCAGACAAAATACTGTTAGAAACTCGCTCAATATATGTTACCGTGGCATAGGCGGATATATATTCCGCGGATTTTTAACAGTATTTTGTCTATTTTTTTTTTATTTTTAACTCATTTTCCCAAACTTATCGTGTGAAAGAGATAGTCGGCCGCCATTTTTAACTTTCCAATACATCGGTAAGCACTGTATGTTTTTCGAGCTGAATAAACATGTTACATTAAATAAAAACACTAAAAACATATCCCGTTAGGTAGAAAAGTAACTTATCTTGCCTTTGATAACATTTATTTATTATGTATTTGCTTTTTGATAACTTTTTCAAATGTGTGTGTACAGTAATACAAACCCAATTATTTTTTTTTTCTACTTATTAAGCGAAAGGTATTTTTACCACCTGCTCCAGCGTAGTATAAACAGCCTATGGAATAAACACCTTCAACCTCAAAAATAGAAATCAACAAATTTATGGAATTTTCTTCAAAATTTCGTAACGCAGTTTCTTATTAAATTAAAACTAAATATAACATTTGCTGACTTATTTACCTGCCGAATACGCATATATATAACTTTGTAAAACACTCTTTAACCCTAACAATAACACTAAGTTCGAGTGGCAAGCCCCCCCCCAACAAAATACCTCTGTAAGCCACATACAAGCGTCTAAAACAAACAAAAAATAGATCCTTCCTTAAAGAAAAATGCACATAAAAAATAAATTGGTTAACTGCCCCAAAATGCTAGAATGGCCTGGAAATGGTGAATTATTTTACATTGAATTTTTGTGAAACTAACCGCTCCCCGCCTCTAATATTGTTTTTATTTCTGTCAAGTCTTCAGTATGTTCACACATAATTTTCATTAGCCCTAAAATTAATTCAGTCCGAATGGCAACCCTCCCCATATTCTCATTGCATAGAAATCCTCTTAAAACCACACATAATCGTCTTAAAAAAAGAAAACAAAAAGCATACAGGATTTATCTTCCATAAAAAAAAACAGTTAACTGCCCTAAAACGCTAGAATCACCTGTAATGGGGAATTATTTTACATTAAATTCTAAAATAATTTGTTTATCTTTCATTAAGTTTTCCATGGCATTTGATACATAATTGCCTAAAAAGGTAGAATCACATTTTGGAGGGATGGTCAGAAGGGGTTGAGTGGGGTTAAACAGAAGGTGTTAATCTACAATAATACCAAAGAAATATTGCAATATATTCATTTTTAAATGGTCCTGTTTAGATTTAAGTTTTTTTTTATCTAAAACACATTACAATTCAACTTTGAGTTCTCCAACTTCTTTTCCGTTTATGGATACATGGCATTTTTAAGGAATTGCAGCATATTTATGCACATTTACTGCAGATTATTTGGAAACCATGAACTTTCGGATATTTTCAGTTGCATATTCTTATTCCTTGTACAAAAATACACTTATATGGTAAATTTCATTTCTTAGTCTTGTGTTTTAACAAAGATATAACAATTTCACTGAAAAAGTAGTGTAAAAAAATGTGACGAAACGCATATGGTCTTAAAGAGGGGAAAATATCCAACCGTGCGAGGCACAAAACGTCATAACTTCCTTAATTTTAATCAGATTTTTTAAATTTAAAAAGATTCTTTCTTAGCTCATCAAGCTCTTTCTTTGTATACCAATATTGAAATATTTTAAGCTATTTCAATTTTTTCATGTGTATTGCTACTACTATCAGGGACATAAGCTACTGGGGTACTATGTAGGGAGTTGGCCAGCAAGATGTCGGTTCACGTTATACTTTAACTTCTGCAGGTCAGTACAGTTGGGGAAGCAGGGACCCGGAATGGAATTCCAAAGTCTAGCAGTTTTGGGGAAGAAACTACTGGAGTAGAAAACTCTTACATCTAGGGATCTGTGTAGGGGTGGGATTTAGCTGCTTGTCGGGTTTGTCAAAAGAATTTGTCATGGGGGTACAAGTGCTTGCAGTTTGTCAGAGCATTCAACATTAAAACACTTGTAGAAAAGGCAGAGGGATGCAACATTTCATCGGTGGGACAGAGGCTGAAGCTTAGGTGACAGTTCAGGACCTATCAGGTTGGAGACTTTTTTGGATCTTGTCTAGGAGCGACAGACTAGTAGCAGATGCACCAGTCCAAATGACAACAATACTCCATACATGGGCGAATAGTGGCCTTAGGTATAGGATACTTTCGGGCATTAGTAGCTTTCTAGCATGGTAGAGAGAGCCTACCTTCCTCGCAATGCTCTCAATGTAATTGTTCCATGTTTCCTATGAACATTAGGCCGAGGATTTTAAAAGTACTTTCAGATAAAGAATCTTTGGCCATTGCTATTGGTGGTAAAGAAGGTTTTTTTGTAATTATTGAAGTAAACAAGTTTAGTCTTGGCAGCATTGAATGTGACCATCCATTTTTGTCCCCATACCACTATAGATTGGAGGTCATCCCCTAGTGTTTCTGCCATTTCCCTAGATATGTGTTCATTTGCTTTCCTGTCGTGCCTGTTATAGAGCGTGGTATCATCAGCATATATACCCATCTCACAGAAATTTTGTCGGGGAGGTTATTTATGAATATTAGGAACAACAGAGGTCCAAGGATAGACCCTTGGGGCACTCCCGCATTTATATCATATTGTTTAGATGTATGGCCGTCGAGGACAACCTGGATTTTTCTCTTATCTTAAAAGGATTTAATCATGTTAAGTATTCATCCAGGGATACAATATGATCTGATTTTCCTGAGAAGACCTCATGCCATACCCTGTTAAAAGCCTTAGATATATTTAGATCCACCGCTCTACCCTCCCCTGCTTTGTCTAGTGAATGGTATATACGTTCAGAGATTACGGTTAGGATATCTGCAGTGGAACAGGCTTGCCTAAATCCATATTTAGGGTCGGTCAGAAGTTTAATATCTGTAAGGTGATGGACTAGAGTTTGGTTAATTATGGACTCAAATATTTTGGCGAAAAGTGGGAGGAGGCGATAATTTAATGGGTCAGTTCTGTCGTCAGAATTCTTGAAAACTGGTACCATAGAAGCAGTTTTCCAGCAGTCAGGAAAGCAAGATTCATTAAGGCATTATTGTAAAGTTTGGAGAGAACTGGAGCTACTTTGGAGCCGGGACGAGATCAGGTCTACATGCTTTTGAAGTGTCAAGGTTTTTTATGATACCATGCACCTGAGAAGGGGTGATTTTCAGATTGTCTAGCATGGCGTTTGTTCGCAAAGAAAAGTCAGGGAGGGGTACTTAGCAGGGTCCAGTGTGGAGTTTGAGGCAAACCGACTGGCAAGCATGTTAGCCTTCTCGGTTGCTGAGCAAACAACCTCATGATTGTTGGTTAGTGGGGGAATAGTTGATTGCCC
This sequence comes from Euprymna scolopes, assembly GCF_053919585.1. NCBI lineage: Eukaryota > Metazoa > Mollusca > Cephalopoda > Sepiida > Sepiolidae > Euprymna > Euprymna scolopes. The sequence goes on from NC_136501.1 coordinate 15,287,157, forward strand.
ATTATTTAGTTTGGGCCCAAGATGAAACCCTGAGGGATGCTAATGTTGATACTATGAGTTTCTGATTTCTGCCCATCGATGATTACTCTTATAAGCCTAAAAGGATTTAATAAATCGAGAATATTTCAGCTATTAGATAGCTGGAAGTCTTGTGAAGTATACCTTTATGGCATACCCTCTCGAAAGCCTTGAATATATCAAGAGCTATTGCTCTAGAAAATAAGCCCCTGTCAAGAGACTGATTAATCTCATGATATAACAGTTAGCACATCAGCTGTAGATCTAGCAGAACAGAAACATATTGCTTATCACTGAGTAGGTTATTTCTGCTGAGGTGGTTGACCACTTCTATCAGATTCCAGCAACTTACTCATGACATACGAGAGACCAATTGGTCTATACTGAGAGGCAAATGACAGATTACCTGAATTTTTGAATAGAAGGTAGTGGTGAGGTTTTTTTTAAAAGAAATTACGAGTTTTTTTATATTTTATTCGCAGTTTTGTGTTAGGGGTGTCAAAAATTCCAAAAGTTCTGATACACCTACTGGGCCAGCCATTCAACATTGTGAATATTGAAATCTCCATAGATGCGAATGTTAGTCGAGGGATAAGCAGACTAAATTTACCGCATTTTACAATAAATTTAATTAAAAAAAAAATATTGAGATCACATGCCTAAAGTGAATGTGAAAAAACAAAACCAAAAAAAAAAAAAACCATTACACAGATTGTCATTGCAAATAAAAATCTACTTATCACGCATTTAATCTGAAAAAAAAGTTAAATATGTTACTAGAATAGATGTTTTGGTACTTATGTATTTTTAGGTACCGCGCTGAAATAACCTTATTTCGAAAGCCATTCTTAACATGAGGGGTGGGGAGGGTGTTCTGTAACTATTCCATGCTTCCACCGTACAACTTAAAAGATTACCTGAAAATTTTTTTTTTAAAATAGCGCGGTACCAAAAATACATCAGCAACGAGTTTTTTTTTTTTTTTTTTTTTGGGGGGGGGGGGGGTCTTTTGTTTACGTATTTTAAACGATTTTTAATTGAGATATGCTAAATAGATTTTAACTCAAAATTGTTTATCGTGTAATATTACCAAAGAGTTTAGCAAACCGGAATATTAACCGACACAAAAACGGAAGTTTTACGGAACCAAACGATGATTGCAATGTATTAATAAAAAAAAAAAAAATATTTATACTAATTTTTATTTTAAATAATTTCTTTTAATTGATCGTTTAATAAAGATCGTAGCCATGGAAGAATAATAGTAAATATCTATTAAAAATAGTTTTATGTTGTTTTCGTTAAATATTAATTTATATTAATAAATATTAAATGAAGAATTATCTATCCTTAAAATTGGGGCTTCGTTTTTATATAAACACATCGAGCCACATTCGGTGGCCATATTGGTTTCCATGTACCCGCCGATTTTTTTTTTTTTTTTTTTTTTTACTTCTGTAGCTTAATATCTGGAAAACTACTTATTTACGGAAAATCTTAATGCAATATTCGTTTTCAGCACACCCAAAAACCCTTAAAGTTTTTACACACAAACAAAAAAAAAAAAAAGTGGCCATAAAGTGGGTGTTCATTTGACGTTAAATTAATATAGAAAAGTGATCCCCCACTTTTTGAAACTATTTTTCATATCTTAGAAATTATTTGGGTACTTGTGTATCTTTGCAACCGTGCTAACATTTTGAAAGCCTTTCTTAACATGGGAAGGGGAAGTGTTTTGTAACTATTCTGTGCTTCCACTTAACAATAATGATTGGCCCTGGCCTTCGGGACAAGATCAAAGTGTAGTATCTGTTCTTCAGTGCTCCAATGGAGCACTGAAGAACAGATACACTTTGCTCCATTTCTTGTTCTCTGTCATTGGAGGAGAAATCCTTCACGATTGAGACAATTTTTATTTTTGTTCCTTTTCTCCACGTTAAAAAACGACCTTGGTGTCTAACTGTCCCGTGGGGAGGCATTGTAAATAGGGACAATTATATATATATATATATATATAGCGTGAAGCTAAGAAGCTTGAATTTAACTTGAAAATACTATTTGAAAACCAAATAAAAATAATAGCACATTTAGAATTGTCGCCGACAAGTATTTATGTTCCTATTTACTTGCCTTCCCACGAGGGCAGAGTTAGACACTTAGACACAAGGTAGGTTTTTAATATGGGGAAAATCCAGCTCCCAAAAAGGGGCACTCTGGATAAGGAACAAAAATAAAAATTGTCTCAGTCATGAAGGATTTCTCCACGAACCGAAGACAGAAAAGGTAAAATGTATCAGAACAGATACACACTGATCTTGGTCAGAGGGAATATGCATTTCCTATTTGTTTTCACCGGTTGTCATGGACAATAAAGGTGTTATAACGGGTTTGTATTACTGTACAGATTCGAAAAAGTTGTCAAAAAAACAAATGTTATCAAAGGCAAGATAAGCTACTTTTTTTTTTTTTTTTCTACCAAACTGGATATATTTTTCGTGTTTTTATTCAATGTAACATGTTTATTCAGCTCGAAAAGCATACAGTGTTTACCGATGTATTGGAAAATTCAAAATGGCGCCCGACTCTCTCTTTAACGCGGTAAGTTTGGGAAAAGGTGTTATAAATAATAAACTAGACAAAATACTCTTAGAAATTCGCTCAATATATGCTACTGTTACCATGACATAAATGACATATTCGGTGGTTTTTAATAGTGTTTTGTCTAGTTTATTATTTATAACACCTTTTCCCAAACTTACCGTGTTAAAGAGAGTCGGGCGGTCGGGCGGGCGCCATTTTGAATTTTCCAATACATCGGTAAACACGGCATGTTTTTCGAGCTGAATAAACATGTTACATTGAATAAAAACACAAAAAATATATACAGTTTGGTAGAAAAGTAACTTATCTTGCCTTTGATAACATTTATTTGTTATATATTTGTTTTGACAACTTTTTCGAACCTATGTTTACAGTAATACAAACCCGAAAAACAATGATGTACAATGCAATTTTTTTTTAATCTCACACAGTTTGCTATCAATTTTGAGTCGCTTATTCTTCTACATCACCAGAACTTGTAAGAGATGTTTGAAAAATGAGAAAAAGAAATACTTTCTTCGGCGCTTTTGCAATCGCCGTCGTTGTGTTGAGGGAGAGAACTCCATTTTACTAAGAAATCAATTCAATTTTTCATGAGTATTTAGGACGCTAAATTGCATAAAATATTTTTCGACGAAAAACAAAAAAACTAATTTATTTAATATAATAAAGTTTTATAGCATTAATAACAAAAAATATAAAATGCGATGATATTGTAATCTTATAAAACAAAACGACTCTAGACCAAATATAATGAGCATCTTTATCACCAAATTTAGGAAGATGTTAGCTAAGAAAGAACGATAACTCAAGTCTTTACTTTCTAGTTAAATAGAAGAGGCTATAAACGAGCTATAGCCTCTCGATTTGTTTATAAACTATTTTTCCAGTTTAATTTTTATTTCGGCATTTCACATGTACGATGAAACTTGTTTAAGTATATATAAAAAAAAAAATATATATATATATAGGAATAATTTCCTAAACCCATTGCACTCTAAAGAATTTAGGTGACTAAAATAGGAATAAATATGTATAAATTCAATATTATGCAGAGAAGTACCGTGCTTTTTTCTTTTCATAGTATTTTCAACGGTATCTTTAGTTTATTAAATTGTTAGGTGAAAGTAAAGAATAGTTATAAAAAACCCTCCCTATGTTAAGAATAGGTTTTTAAATAAGGCTATTTCAGTACAGTACCTTCTCTGCATAAGTACTGATATTAAAAATTTGGTACTTATGCACTTTTGTTACCGTGCTGAAATAACATTTTGAAAGCCATTGTTAACATGGGCAGAGTGTTTTGTAACTATTCTGTGCTTCCACCTAACAATTTAATAAAGATATCGTGAAATTTGAATTTAATCTGAAAAACTATTTAAAAATAGTGCGGTAACAAAAGTGCATAAGCACCAAAAATTCTGTGAAATTGAAAACATTAACATGTTATTTTTTGGTAATCCGTGCTGAAATGTTATTTTGAAAGCCATTTTTAACATGGGGAGGAGAGTTTTTTTGGGTTTTTTTTTTTTTATCATTCTGTGCTTCCACCTAACAATTAAAAAAAAAAAAATAATCGTGAAGCTTGAGTTTAACCTGAAAAAAAAAAAAAAAAAAAAAAAGCGGTGGCAAAAGTGAACAAGCACCTTTCTTTTAAAAAGAAAATTTTTTATGAATTAACGTAAAAATTCAGTAGCTTAATTTTTTGGTAAAATAGATTTTAACTTTTAAAAGAATAACCTTTTTTTTTCTTTCGTAGTGAAGGGTGGATTTTTTTTTAGAATGATGGCAATTTCTAAATGAATAATTAAAAAGAAAAAATTAAATTTAAAAAAAAAAAAAAAAAAAGTGAATTTTTATAAGATCGCAACGTGCTTACGCGAAGAAACTACCACAGGAACGAACATCCGTAATCATAAACGTTGAACGAGAAGAGGGTTCTCTGTATTCGTCTACAAAAACAACATCATCGGCTCTGGATTGTCGAATATTTTGTACATTTACAGATGAAGGGGTTTCTGGGTATCCACCTGGAACAACTTCGTCAGTTCTGGGTGTCCAAACATGTTGTCCAGTTGCAGGAGTTTTTTTGTATCCGCCTCGGAGAATCTCAACCGTTCTGGACTGCCGAACATTCTGAGCATTTATAGATGGAGGGGTTTCTTTGTAACCACCTCGGAGAACTTCAGCCGTTCTAGGTGTCAACACATTTTGTCTTTTTACGGCAGAAGGGGATTCTTTATACCCACCTCGAAGAACCTCACCAGTTCTGTTTTTCCCAACATTTTGCCTTTTTACGGAAGAAGAGGTTTCTTTGTACCCGCCTCGTAGAACATCGCCAGGTTTGGATTGACTAACATTTTGGCCAATTACAGTAGATTTTTCATTGAGTTTTATCGATTGATGCATTGAACATAGAGTTTTATTCGATGTCAAAATTTCCGATTGTTTGTTATTGTTTGAAGTGCTATAACTCGTCCCACTTTTGGAGGGGGGTTGTTTTGGTGGCGGTAAAACCTGTCTATGAGATAGAGCAGCAGCCGAAGCAGCAGCACATGGCGCCTTGTTCACCGAAGAAACACTTGGAGCGGATTTATTTGAGGGTAATTTTACGCCCTGTTCTTGGGAACTTTTCATGAATGGCGGGGGATTAGCCAGGCTGTTATCGGATTTTAACGGAGATTTCTCCTGGTTTAATAATTCGGCAAGGTTGTTTTTATTATTATCATATTCATTGACGCTGGTAATCTGGGACTTTTGTGGTCTTCCTCGTTTCTTTTTGACAATAGTAATACTCAGGGGCGATTTCATCTTTACCTGTCTGATCGTTTTAGTCTTTTCTTCGCGGGTTGAGGACTCTGGATTTGATGGAGCATCTTCCTCTAAATTTTCACCCCAGATCAATTTCGCTGTGGTTGCACCTGTGAGACTCTGGTTTGGATATTTCATAGAAAGGTTAGCGTTTTGACTCAATGTTATCATCATTTCCTTTATCGACGACTTACTGAAAGCGATCCGATCAAACCAGAACTCTTGCTGCGGATCGACTTGTTTCTTGGGTTTTTGAAATAATTTGTCAAAGTCTTTATGTATCTTGGATTTATAAAGCTCAAAAGCTGTGACAGGACAAAGCACATCACCCTTCATGGCTGGAATCAAACTACCTGAAAACCCCGCGTTGCTACCTCCTTTTCCATCCGAAGATAAAAATTCGTTTGGAAGAATACACTTTTTCCCTTCAGCATCGGTTCGAATAATAAAACGAGTCATCGTTAAATTGTCGTAACTACCTGGACCCAATAGACGCTTATAATATTGTAAAATAAACCAAATATATTCTAAAAGCTGTTCAGGAGTCGGATTTTTCATATTATTTTGAAAATATTCCTTTAGAAGCTCCAAGTCTTTTGTCGAAATTTGTCGTTTCAATACGACTTCGGCTTCAATACGATTCTCCATAGCAGTAAAAGCTTTATTCGCCTCCGCAAAGGCCTCGTCTTTGACAATGTCGACTTTGAGTGTCTCTCGGAAATGTTTTTTCAGCGAATAACGAAGCGCGCGGAAAGCTGACATTTGATAAAGTTGATGTTTTTTCGTTCTCGCACCAGCGTACAATCGCATCAACGCATGGGCTAATGATTGCACGTCGTTACTTGCAACCTCTACAGAGATACCGACTTCGTTGCAAAAATCGTTGAACAGTTTAAGAGCCCATTGTGTGGTATCCCTCTTTTTCGGTTCGGGGTCATCTTCGAATAACGCATTAGTGTAATCAATGCGATGGACTCTAACGCGCAATTCTCTGGACGACGCCATTTTGTTCTCCTCTGCGCATGCGCATTTGAACAACCTCACACGTGGTGGGTTTTCCTAGTCAGATTGGCCGTTTTAAAGCCAAATTTCGTTAATTTGGCCTTTTTTATTAGGCAGTGTAGCTTCCAAAAGTTACATTTGGCTTTTTTCTTTAAATTTGGCTTAAATTTTGTTTTTGATTATTTTACAAAAATATTTTTAATAGTAATTATTAAAGAAAACGTTCAAATTAATTTTTTTTCAGTTTAGTCTTCAAATATTGTGTAGGCCTTTTCTTAATTTTGGCTTTTTTCTTTATTATTTTACAAATATATCTATTTGAAAGCAATTATTAGTGAACTATTCTTGAAGCAATTTAGGTTTTAAAATCTTTATTGCCTTTTTTCATTTTTTTTTTGTTTTCAAATATTTCACATAAAAATATATTTGAAAGTAACTATTAAAACGTTATAATTATGTATTTTTAAGCTGCTCAGAGTAACAACGCAGTAAATGTGATATTTGCGCAAAAACTCTTCATTGGATAAAATCTCCATTAATTTCTTTCAGCTAATCAGAGCAAGCAAGTGTATATAATATAAAAAGAGAGAACACACATGTTCCTATTTACAATCTTTCCCCACGGGATAGAGTTAGACACCAGGGTCGTTTTTTAATGTGGAGAAAAGGAACAAAAATAAAAAGTGCCTTAGTCGTGAATATTTCTCCTCCACTGACAGAGAACAAGAAATTGAAGTGCAGCATCTGAAGAACATATACTACACTTTGATCTTGACCCGACGGCCAGGTATTTATTTGCTCCCCCACCGAGCAAATTAGGCACAAGGCCAATTTTTAATGTGAGGAGTGAAGGGGAAATGGGGACCAACTCCCCGGGGAGTAGGGGAGCTGGATAGTGACAATTGGTATGAAGGGTTGCCCCTACATTGACCAAGGTCTTATATGTGGGGTCTCCCCCACATATGGTCTTTCCTTGCAGTATCTGCTGGAACAGATACTACACTTTGATCTTGACCCGAAGGCCATCATACATACATGTTTGCCTTACAATCCAGCCCGTACCCTTTGGATATCGAAAGTTCCTCAAAAAGTGTCCATGTTTAAAAAAGATGTGTCCTCTAATAGTATCAGACTTGACCGAATGGTTAATTGTAGGCATAGACCAATTTATACCATCGAAAAAATTCCAACAAAAACCTAACAGCCAGCCATGGTCTCCCCAGAATGTGCTGCTGCCATCACACACAGAAGTCATTTTTTCCATAGTTACCAACGTAATAAATGTACTGAGACTAAAGCTACTTTCAGGACTGCCAGCAACCACTGTAAAAGAGTAATAAAAAAATGCAAGAGAGCTATATGCTCAGTCCGTTAAATCCAAAGTAGCTGAGCAGCGGCTTGCCCCCCCCCCCCAGTTTTGTCAAATAGCAAACATGATCTTGAACAGAAGCCTTCGTTCTATCCCAACCATCATCAATGGACCTGAGGTCATCTCGTCAGCATTAGACAAGGCCAAACTATTTGCCAAGAACTTTGCGGCTAATTCTACGCTATGCAACGAAGGTCATCAACTCCCCGTACTTCCTTCTATAACACACAACACGCTATGCAACATACAAATATCTGTGTGTGAGGTTGCCAAGCTAATCAAGAACCTTGATTCCAGTAAAGCAACTAGTCCTGACGGCATTCCAATTATAGTGTTGAAAAAGCTTCAACCAGAACTTGCACCCATATGACAAAAAGCTTTGCCTTAAGGAGAAGTGCTTCCTAACACCCTGGAAAACCTCATCAGTATGCCCTGTATTTAAGAATTCAGGTGATAAGTCATCTCTCTCTAAGTACAGATCAATAAGTCTCCTGTGTATCATGAGTAAATTGCTGGAATCCATATTAAATAGAGAAGTAGTCAACCACCTCAGCAGAAATAACTTCTTAGAGACATGTAATATGGTTCCATTCTGCTAGATCTACAGCAGATGTGCTAATGGTTATATCTCATAGGATTAGTGAATCTCTCGACAAAGGCTCCCTTTTTAGGGCAATTGCTCTTGACATATCAAAGACCTTTGATAAGGTTTGGCATAAAAGCCTACTTCACAAGATTTCCAGCTACAGTATAACTGGAAATGTTTTTTCAATTATCAAATCATTTCTCTCTGATAAGCTCATACGAGTAGTGGTTGATGTGCGGAAATCAGAGGCTCGCAGTATTAATGCTGGAGTCCCTCAGGGGTCTATCCTGGGCCCAACTCTCTTCCTGATCTACATCAATGATCTTCCAAAACACATACTTAAACCATTCGTTGACATCTATGCTGATGACACGACTATCTATGGCAACACATCAAAGGCTGTAAATGACAAAGTTCTCTCTGATTCTCTCTCCTCTGATCTTGAGCACATAGTATAGTGGGGGAAGAGGTGGCTGGTTACTTTTATTAATGCATCTAAAACCAAGCTCCTATCTTTACATCATCAACGCTCTGATCCCCATCTGGCATCAATTGAATACTTACAAAGTTCTTGGGGAGGCTCCATGTTTTGACAAGCTTCTGGGATTGATCTTTACTCCTGATATGAAATGGAACATGTACATCAAGTCTGTGGCCAACGTCGCTGGAAAAATGGTAGGATCCTTCTACCGCTCCAGAAGACATTTCACTGCTGATGCAATTCTCTATCTATATAAAAGCCAAATACGTCCAAGGATGGAGTATTGCTGCCACATCTGGGCAGGAGCTGCTAAAAACAGCCTATCCTGCTTTGACAGAGTACAAAATAGACTTTGTGGCTTAGAGGGGGATGCCCTCTTCTCTTCCCTGCAACCTCTTTCCCACAGAAAAGACATTGCGAGCCTGTCTTTGTTTTATCGTTATTTCCATGGCAAGTGCTCGTCTGAGCTCCAATCTCTGGTCCCCCCTTGCCAATCTTTCACGAAAAACACCCGTCTAGCTGAAACCACTGTCAATAATTTTCCCCACTCTTTATCTGTGCCTAAATCCAAATGTAGATTCCATGAACAAAGCTTCCTACTTAGAAGTGCACGCCTGTGGAACTTTCTTCCGTTTGCCTGTTTCCCACCTGACTACAACTTGGATGTCTTCAAATCCAACATAAACAAATTCCTGGCAAACCACCCCCTTAAGTAAGACACTTTATCAAATCTCCATTATTAACGATTACTACGATATTATCCCATTGATTACTGTACATGCAATAACCCTTATCCCGAGTGGCTTCCAGGCCTCGATAGTGGTGACTACATTGTAGCAAAAAAAAAAAAAAAAAAAAATTCAAATCACTAACCAAACTCTCTTTATATATTATTATTTATTATTGGAATCCTTTGAGATGAGTAATTTGTATATTTATTTATTTATTTGCGGACTGTTATCCTCATCTTTATAGTTGTTGTTTCACAATGTTTTGGCCAACTCATCCTCTGGCCTTCTTCAGGTGATTAACAACAACGAGATAGGAATGCTGAGTCTCGTAATTGCATCCCCAGTGATTACCTTTCATAGTTGTTGCCTCACTACGTTTTGGTCAGCTAAACCCTGGCGTGCTTTGAGTAGGATTGAAACCGCTATCTTCAGAGTACGCTCACCTGGAACCATAGAAACTCGCTTCTATCCACTGCACCACAGGCCCCGAAGGCGGTGAAACAACAACAATGATGAAGATGAGAATAACAGTCCGCGAATAAATAAATAAATAAATACACAAATTATTCATCTCAAAGGATTCTAAAAAAAAAAAGACAAAGATTGTTCTACAAAAAAAAAGACAAAGATTGTTCTACAAAAAAAAAGACAAAGATTATTCTACAAAAATAATGTATCAAATTGGAAAAAAACATTAGAATCCATGTATTACCATTGAGAGAGACTAAGTTGATATATCAGGTTGAATTTTAGCTAAAATTTGTTGTTTTATAAATTAAATCCGAGACTTATTATTGAGTGCATGTGTTAATAATTCCTATAAAAAAAACTCCTGATTTGAGCTTTTTTCTAATCAAGAGTCAAGAGCTAAAACAACATTCACTGTCGCTGCTACTTCAAATAATATAATTAGTACAGTAAGAAATATATTAGTATCATTCAATACTTTTTGATGCATTTAATACCATTTTCAATATGAATGAAACGTTCATTTAATGTCAATGTCATTTTCAAATCAGCAAAAGTAACAAGAGCTACTGATAACGCATCCACAATGTGTTGTCTACTCTCCATTAAAAAAAACAAAAGGTTCAAAGGACTTATTAATATTTACTTAGTATAAGTCCGTAGCTCTAATTCGAAATTAAAGGTATTTGAAGATAAATTCCCCTCCCATATTTACGAATGAAATGAAAATAAAATACATTACTGTAATTTCTGTTTAAGGTATTAAACTTTTTTCTTCTTATCCAAGAGACACCTCCAACAAAAGAATTATAATAAGGACAATTTAGAACCAAAATAATTTTTAACATACTGCTGTGGAGTTATCATGTGTTGACATATTCATCAAACTTATTTCTTATTCAAAAGACACCTCCAACGCATTTGAAGGCTTTTCATTCATTTTCAAATAATGAATTTTGCAATTTGTAAAAGAAAAAAAAAATTTTTTATTTGTTTGAACTGGTTCTTTTACGAACAAAAAAGTTAGACAATTTTTTTTTTTTTTTTAAGCGTTTTGTGAAAATAACATTCTACCTAAAAATTTTAGAGATTTTTAAACATTTTCACAAAACATCAATTGTACATAAAACAAAATTATAAAATGTAACACAATTTCAAATTTATTAACTTATTAAATGTTGATGAGTATCTTCAACTAAATCACATCCCTTCAAAAACTGAGATTATACATTTTTATGGATGAACACTCTGAAAGTACAGACACACACAAAAAAACAATTATTTTAGAATTTAGATTGAGGAATCAGTATTAGAATTTATGCCCCCCCCCACACTTCTTCCTCATTTACTTGACTCTTTCGGCTAACACGATTTCTGACCCCTGCTGCTTTAGGGGTCACGTGAAGTGGCTTATAAAAACCCTCGCTGAATGTACCCAGCCTCTTTTTCATCTATTTTTTTTTTATCCAGCAGTAGGATGCAGCTGAGGCTTGGTAATACATACTCAAGATAGCAATCACAGAAACCCAGTCCTCTTCCTACCATTAATGACCTGAACTGAAGACTATTTGTGACAAACCCAAGATGGCAGTTACAAGTTAGCCATCATTTATCGATAAAGTCTTGCTGGATTGCAACCAAACCAGACACGAAAAGATCCAAAATTGAGGGACGCACACGTACAACCTATTATTTGAACTTTTCACCCCCATATAAGTTCTCGCAAGCATGTTTTTCGCAAATTTTCTTTCATGTACAATTAACTTTTTCTTGTATCATCCATTTGTCAACCCAGTAAAATTGATTTTAAGATTGTACACCCTTGTTGCGTTCCTTCTCGCAAACCAACTATCGCCATATTTCTGTTTCAGAACTTATCCTCAATTTGTTACCGCATTCTCACAAGTGAAAATTGAACTTTTTCTCAAGGGACAAAAAACAAAATAATCTTAATATTACTTTTGCATATAAGTTTAACATGAACTGATCACTCACTTTTTGGCCTGATAACATTTGAATAACATCTAATCATTCTAGTTAAATCTTAGATGTAAAGTATTCTCTTTTGGGAGGAAGAATTATGGACTTGAATGTAAAATTAATGATAGGATTAAGGGAGGGATTTGAGAGGGAGTCTGTTGTCACCTGGACAGCGTTTGTGGCAGTTTTCACCGCCACCCGCACCAAAAGCACACACACACACACACACACACACACAATTCATCTCCCTTAGCTAAAAAAAAAAAAATATGGTGATTTATTCTTAAAACGCTATTCGGGTAGACGATCGGCCCAATATGAGTGATGAATTTATATTGAATTTACTGCAAAACTAATCCCCCTGCTCTAAATTCTGAAATAAATGTTTTTTCCCTAAAATCGCCTTAAAAAAAGGAAGACTCATATTTGGAAGAGTGGGCACTCATCTACAAATTTATCAACAATCTATATATCTATAAAAGTGAAAGTGTCTGTCTGTGTGTCTGTGTACATTTCCCTACGCAATAACTGACAATTTTCAGCCTACAGACTCGAAATTTTATATACAGGGTAGTGAGATTTGGGAAGATCTTTGTAATCCGTTTTCGGCCAGAAATTTGGCTGTTAAGGGGTCAAAGTTCAACAATTTCACCATTGAGAAATCTACCAAACTCCTCCGACAATTTTGGGTATAAACAATTGAAATTTTAGATATAGGTTCCATGGACATGAATCTAACTTAATAACTTGATTTGAGCACAAAATAAATGTTAAGGGGTCATAATAGGGGTCAAAGTTTAAAAACATTTGATCTCTGCAGTCTTTACCAAATTACTCAGACAATTTCTGGTCTAAACATTTGAAATTTTACATAAAGAGTATTCAGAGATAGGGCAAGCTTTTTAATCGATTTGGGTCGAAAATTTGAGCTACCAATATATAAATGTATGTATGTATGTTTGCATGTCTGCCTAAAACTTTCGACAGAGGTGACGGATTTTCACATGATCAGTATCATTTTGAAGCTCGCTCTTTCAGACAACAAATACCGAAAAATTGGCTAAAAACATTAATTTCTTCACCTTCAACTGGGCACTTTTCTACAGGGAAGGGTCGCTTTTTTCACCGATATTTTCGAAAGTCATCCCCTCTTTTCGATTGTCTAGCCTTAATTTAAACTTACGTCACTTCCGGTTTGACGGTGGTCGTAACAGCAAAGACGTCACGTTTTTTTCCCGTTCTTTTCCTCCTTCGCAGTACGGGTTCGAGCCTGCCTTCCTACTACCACTTTTCTTTTTTTTTTGCTCAACATAAACCCCAAACACCCGGGCAATATATATATATATATATATATATATATATATATATATATATATATATAATAAAATAAAGATACCAGCGATGGTTGACGTTATGCTGTTTTGAAAAAAGAAAAACCGAATGAATTTATGAAATGATCAACGTTTCGTCCCTTTTCCAGAGGACATCTTCAGGATATTAAAAAGAAAAATGCAAAAAAAAAGAAAAAATGGTATATGATCGTTTTCTTTTTGTTTTTGTTTTTTTTGCATTTTTCCTTTTAATATCCTGAATATGTCCTTTGCAATAGGGACGAAACGTTGATCATTTCATAAATTCTTTCGGTTTTTCTTTTTTCAAAACACACACAAACACACACACACACATATATATATATATATATATATATATATATATATATATATATATATATATATATATATATATATAATTTACCAATATTCTTTAAAAGTCCTTTGGTACATTTTAAAAAATAGTGTGTAAACTATAGAATGCATTATCAATGCTCCTTAGCGCAAACATATTTATCTAAAAGAAAAATTGAATTTCCCCAAAAGCATATATATAAAAAAAAACATGATTTTAATTTCACAGGGAACTGCTAAGAAAACAATACAAAATTAAAAATAATTAAAAAAAAAAAAAAAACCGACGTAAACATTTGGAAGTTAGCATCTTCAATATAGCCATTTTCCTAAAGAATAATAATAATAAAGAAAAATTGCCATTTGGCTCTTTTGTATTTCAAAAAATGTGGCTTCAGTTTTCAATTTGGCCTTTTTTGGCCTTTTTTCCTGAACCATTTGGCTTCAAACATTTATTTTTGTTGGACAAACAATGTAGTCTTCAGAAAGGCACTGGTCACCTTTTTTTTTCTTTTCTTAATATATATTATCAAATATTAGCTTTCGTATTTTGCTTGTAATACATACATATAAGTAGTTAATTTTAAAACGATTTTTTTTTCGTCGCAGCTAACAATCCGTTACAGTTGTTGTCAGACGGTCTGATGGTAAACAGAACCTCCGGTCCTGACTCCTCCTGCGCCCCTCGCTGCGGTCCTTATCCATCTTATTTCCTTGTTGTCCTCTTCTCTTTCGGCTTCTACTATTTTTATTTCCCTTTTCTCTCTCAACCGACCTGCAAAACAGTAGGGGAACGAAACCCAGAGTGGCCGTGATGAAAACCGAGCCAAGACGGGAGAAAAACACAACAAACCTCCTATGTTCGTTGTTAATGATACAAAAACGGTTCTTTTCTAGAATAGCATTTTGTTGAACTTGCGGAGAACGCTCTGTTTTACGGTTGTTTTAAAACTGGAACGGAAATTTAAATTTCGTTCCGTTTTAATTTTTTCTTTCTTTTTTTTTTTTTAATTTCGCACGCCCCCCTCCCCCAAATCGAAAGTAATTGATAAAATAGTAAAAATTAAGGTAAAAAAAAATGTTTTAATGGATAGTAGGACCTTCGATATGTGCACATGCACAATTGCAAATATAAGAATTTTTATGTAATAGTAAAATTTCGGGGCAAGAAGTAAGTAGGAGGTTTCTCGGCGCTCTTTTACAATCGTTCACTGTGCAGAAGGAAACAACTCTCCTTTATTAATAGATTCGTTCATTTTTTTTTATCTCATAATTTAAGACGCTCGATGCAACAATATTTTTTATTAAATCAAAGCATTAAAAAAAAAAAGAATGCTGCGACGAATTTTTTTAACATAACAAAGTTGATAACAAAACGTAGTCTGTACGCGACTATTAAGAGAGTACCACGATATTTTCATTAGATGAACACATTTAAAAAGGAAGCGGCAACTTTTTTTAATTAAAAAGTAAATGTTATGATAAAGTTTTAAAAAATAGTCTTTAACTTTAAAAAAAAAATACAAAGAATGAAACTCTGATAAAACAAGCCTCCGTACTTTTTTTTGAAAAAAAGGCGCCAGAAAATAAATATCACCCTCTAATCAATTTAAATAAAATCAAAACGAATTTTGGGGGCTGATTTTAGATTTGCAATTTTTATTATCTCCCGAGTCAGTCACATATTCTATTATATGAATATATTTTTTAATTGGAAACCTGTTATAATAAATCTCTGTTTAACCCTTATATCGCGTAATATTTGAATTTAATATAATTTAAAGCATTTTTTTTTAAATATTTATTTTTTAGAATTCTGTGTTTGTTGTTGTTGTTGTAATTCAAATAATTATATTACCGAGAAAAAAAATTATCAAGACAAAGTTTGTATTTTTTTGACAAGATGATATTGATTTTATGTCCAATTTTATTTACAACTTTAAGGTGAGTGAAATTAATAACGGGATTTTATAAATATATATAAAAATAACTTTTTTTTAATTATTTGATCTTTTCAGCTTTAAAAAATGTTGAAATTTTTATCGACCTACATTTATTTTGTTTAGTTTTCGTAACATGAAATATGGGGACGGAGGTAAAACACCTAAAAAATATTTCCTCTTATATATATATATATATATATATATATATATATATATATATTATGTGTGTGTGTGTGATTCCAACCTTGGACCTTATGTATTTCAGTCCAGCCAGCGCCCTAATCCACTGTGCTATGTTGCCATAGACAATTTACTGCTTCGTTTTTATCGTTCATCTGATTAAGTGGTTTTTTGTTTTGATTTTTTTAAACGATAGTAATGTTTATATCTCCGCCTCGGAGAACCGGTGTTTTTCTTAAAAAGTCGCCCAATTTTATTTGGACGTATTATTTATTTATTTATTATTTTTAAAAACAGTAATCTACGGACACGCGTGTTTCGGAGCCCTACTTCTCTTCAGCGTACTGTTGGTAGGATTCGAACTTAGGACCTTATGTAAAAAAATTTAGATTACAGTGTGTGATCAGCAAATATACCCATCTCTGAAACAATTTTATCAGGGAGGTCATTTATGAATATCAGGAATAATAAAGGCCCAAGGATAGACCCCTAAGGCACTACCGCATTTATATCATATTGTTTAGATGTACGACCGTCGAGGATAACCTGGATTTTTCTCTTACTTACGAAGGATTTAATTACATTATGTATTCTTCCATATGATCTAATTTTCCATAGAAGACCATTGTGCCACACCCTGTCAAAAGCCTTAGATATATCGAGGGCTACCGCTCTACCCTCCCCTGTTTTGTCTAGGGAATGGTATATACGTTCAGAGATTACAGTTAGGATGTCTACTGTGGAACGTGCCTCCTAAATCCATATTGTTTGTCGGTCAGGAGTTTAGCAGCTGTAAGGTGATGGACTAGAGCTTGATTAGTTAAGGACTCAAATATTTTGGTGAAAAGCGGGAGAAGGCTAATGGGGCGATAATTTAATGGGTCAGTTCTTTCGCCAGAATTCTTGAAAATTGGTACCACAGAAGCGGTTTTCTAGCAGTCAGGAAAACAAGATTCGTTTAGGCATTTATTGAAAAGTTTGGAAAGAACTGGAGCAACCTCACCGGCGCATTTTTTTAATAGCACAGCCAGGATGAGATCCGGTCCACATGCTTTTGAGGTGTCTAGGTTTTTTATGATACCATATACCTGAGAAGGGGTGATTTTCAAATCATCTAGTGTGGCGTCTGTCCGCAAAGGAAAGTCAGGGAGGGAGTGGTGTACTGGGTCCAATATGGAGTTTGAGGCAAACCAACTGGCAAGTAGGTTAGCCTTCTCGGTTGCCATGCAAACAACCTCACGATTGTTTGATAGTGAGGGAATCGTTGACTGCCCATTATTTACTACACTGTTGTAGCTTTCCCAAAAATCACAGGTTCCTAATTTCTGTGCTTTGATGTGTAAGTTTATTTAATAATGAATAAATATCGAAAATTTCAGGAAGATATGACTATTATTTGATTTTTGCTAGATTTTTAAAACATGGGTATGTTTACGGCTTCAAAAACGTTACTGCATAGGAACATTGTTTTCAAGCGTCGATAATGTAAACACGCTTTTGTCTCGCATTTTCATTATTTTTGTATGCTGTAAATTAATTTTTTAAAAAATATTAGCAGTTTATTTGAAGCTTCTTTTAAACTAGCATGTGTGCCTGGCGTTGGTTGCCGGGGTGTTTGGGGAGAGGGGAGGTTGAGCAAAAAAAAAAAAAGAAAAGAAAAAGTGGTAGTAGGCAGGCAGGCAGGCTCGGACCTGTACTGCGAAGGAGGAAAAGAATGTGAAAAAAACCCCGAAAAATTTAACGTTTTTGTTGTTGCACCCATCGCCAAACTGGAAGTGACGAAGGTTTAAATTAAGGCTAGTCAATCGAAAGGAGGAGATGACTTTCGAAAATATCGGTGAAAAAAGCAACCCTTGCCTGTAGAAAAGTACCCAGTTGAGGGTGAAGGAATTAATGTTTTTAGCCAATTTTTTTATATTTGTTGTCCGAAGGGTCAAGCTTCAAAATTATACTGACTTCGTGAAAATCTGTCGCATCTGTTGAAAGTTTAAGGCAGACATACAAACATGCATAAATACATTTAAACAGACAGGTGAGATTTGTATTATAGACTAGCCTAGGTGCCCGGCATTGCCCAGGTGTTTGGAGGTGCATGTTGAGCAAAAAAAAAAAAAAGTGGTAGGAGGCAGACAGGCTCAAACCCATACTGCGAAGGAGGAAAAGAATATGAAAGAAAACCTACTCCATGATGCGACCGGAAGTTCGCAACGTTGGAATTGGTAAAGTCATTCCAACCGATACGATGACTTGCAAAAATGGCAACGCAAAAAATAAACGACCCTTCTTGTAGAAAACTGCCCAGTTGAGGGTGAAGGAATCAATGTTTTTAACCAATTTTGGGATATTTGTCACCCGAAGGGTCGAGTTTCAAAATGATACTGATCTCATGAAAATCCATTGCCTCTGTCGAAAGTTTTAGGCATACATACATACATTTAAACAGACAGGTGAGATTTATATTATAAACTAGCGGGGGTACCCGGCGTTGCCCAGGTGTTTGGAGGTGTGTGTTGTGGGGGGGGGGAGTAGATTAAAACAACCCTGTTAAAAAAAAACAAAAAACGTTGGCTGGTTGTTTGGCGGTGTAAAAGAAAAAAAATAGTTTTAGTATAAAGGTAGGCTTGAACCCCGAACGTTTGACACGGAGGTGGAAAGGAAATGGAAAAAAAAACCCTGCGACCTAAGCATCTCGACCACGGGAACAGATGAATTGATAAGTGTGTTAAGTTGACGTTTATAAACCGAAATTAGCAGGTGCGACAACGTCAAGTTGCGGAAGCCAGTTTCTGTTTTCCCCGCTATGCGGTGATCAAACAATAAAAAAAAAACTAACATAAGGCAAACGAACGATGAAAACAGAAAACGAACACGTGAAAAATGGCTTGAATAAACCTGTTTCGATATTAAAATTTACAAATCGGTGGGTACCCGGGTGTTTTTGGGTGTCGCTAAGAATAAGCGAAGTAAAAAAAAAAAGCAGAAAAACAAATGTTACGTGAAAAATGGCTTAAATAAAACTGGTTCAATATTTAAATTTAAAAAATCGAAAAAAAAAAAAACCATCTCACACCACGATTCGAACCCAAAACGTTTAGATGATGAACCAAGGCCTTAACCAACTGAGCTAACCCGACGTACATGAAATTTGTTCGGTTTTTCAACTATTTAAAGTAAATCAGGTCATGACGTCATCTGACGCATGCGTAGAATCGGTCATTGTCACGAGAGGACCGTTTTTGTTGATGTCGAAAATTGTCGATTTCGGGGTGAAAAAGTTAACGTTTTTGGCCAATTTTTTTATATTTTTCGAGCAAAGGATGGAGCTTCGATGTGATACCGAGTTTGTGAATTTTCGTTGCATCTCTCGAAAGTTTTTAGCAGACATCCAAACATACACACATACATACATACATTTTCGCTTTTATATATATAGATTAGTCTGGGTACTCGGCATTGCCCGGGTGTTTGAAGGTGTGTGTTGAGCAAAAAAAAAAAATTTCCACACTAACGTATTGTGCTTGCAATAACCCTTATCCCTGAGTACTTGCAATAACCCTTATCCCTGAGTACTTGCAATAACCCTTATCCCTGAGTAGCTGTACTGTACTTGCAATAACCCTTATCTCTGAGTACTTGCAATAACCCTTATCCCTGAGTAGCTTCCGGGCCTTGATAAGTGGTGACCACCGTGTAAAAAATTTAAAAAAAAAAAAAAAAAAAAGTGAACCCGTGCCGCAAAGGCGGAAAAGAAAGTGCAAGAAAATCTGACGTCTTAGCCGATGTCTCCATGACGTGACCAGAAGTCAAAAGCGTTGTAATTAACCAAAGTCAATTTTTACTCATTGCGGACTATTATTCTCATCTTTATTAGTTGTTGTTTCATGACGTTTTGGCCAACTATTCTTCTGACCTTCGTCAGGTGGTAACTGCGACGTGATAGGAACTCTGAATTTCCTGATTGCATCCATTGCAATTACTGCCTTCTGTAGTTGTTGTCGTCTCACCACATTTTGGTCTGTATCAACTGTGCTATGGGCCCTGAAGGCGCCTGTGGCACAGTTGATAGAGACGTTGAATCTCTACGGTTCT
>NC_136501.1:15312100-15459600 GCF_053919585.1 Euprymna scolopes
AATAAAAAAAAAAAACAGGAACGAGTTTCCAAGATATAAAGAAATTGTAGTTTTAAAAAGTGAGAGATCACTTTTCTATATTAATTTAATGTAAAATCAACACCCACTTTATAGCCACTTTGGGGGCGGGGGTTATTTGGTGATTGTGACCTAGGAGACCAATACGAAACCTACCTTAAAAAACTTGTTTTCTGTAGGTTTTCTGAAAACGAATATCGCATTTAAATATTCCACAAATAAGTATTTTTCTGGGAAATAGGCAAAAATATGCATGCGCTTATAACATAAAGAATTACATTGGTTAATACTCGGAAAAATACTTATTTGCAGAAAATTTAAATGCAATATTCGTTTTCAGCACAGGGAAGATATAGGAGAAATATTTGGAATCAAGTCTCCCCTTGATGTTGTTTCAGATCATTTGAAACCGTAGCAGCAAGTTTTAGTGTCCCCTCCATCAAGATTTTGGAGAAGTATCAGATATTTTGTAATTCATATGCAAAACTAGGAAAACAAATGACTATGATTGAAATATTGGTAAAGGTGCAGTACCTTTCCACCTACAAAAAATCCTTTAAAATTACCACCATTGTAAGTTTTCAGGGGTGCTGAAAACGAAAATAACAGCTAATATCCCAGGAAATGAGTAGTTTCCAATATATAATATATATATATATATATAAGTTAGAAAAATCTCAAAAAAGAAAACACGAATAAACCTAGAACCCCATCCTCCTACGTAGACCCCTACTACCATGTCTCCTTCTCCAACATCAGAGGTCTACGCTCTAACCTTCCAGAGGTTGAAACCCAATTACAGGAGACGAAACCTGACATATTCTTTCTAAGCGAAACTGGAATAGGGCCGACCACCTTCCTAGATGAGTTCATAATTAAAGGATACTCTAACTTAACATCTAAATCTGACCTCCAAGATCGCCACGGGCATGGAATATGTGCTTACATTAAAGATGGCTTCCCGTGTGACAGGGATATCTCCAGAGAAGACCCTAATCTACCTAATATGTGCTTCTGGGTTGCACTTGCTTACACCACCACATTTATATTTGCCTTCTATCGCCCCCACAACAGCGGAGTAACTGTCTTTAAGAGTATATCAGAGAAAATTGACCACATCCTTTCCGCTCATCCCTCAACTAACATTCACATTTGCGGTGACTTCAATGTCCATAATGTGCAATGGCTGACCTACTCAAATAAGACTGATGATGAGGGGAGGTTCTGTCATGATTTTGCCATTGCCTATGATCTCACTCAGATTGTTCGTGAGCCCACCCGTGTGCCCGATACTACCGGTCAGTACGCAAGCCTTCTAGACCTTTTTCTATCCACTTCCCCTGAGCTATGCTCATGTTCCGTTCTATCTCCTCTGGGATCCTCTGACCACAGTGTTGTATCAGTTAAGATAAAAATTAAATACAATAAGTCTTCAGATATACATCTCCACCATACTGTATACCGATATGGCAGACTGGGATAGCTTCCGTACATTCATATCTGATCTACCTCTCCATTCCATGTTTAAAAAGGATGTGTCCTCTATAGTATCAGACCTGACCGAATGGTTAATTGTAGGCATAGACCAATTTATACCATCCAAAAAATTCCAACAAAAACCTAACAGCCAGCCATGGTTCTCTCCTGAATGTGCTGCTGCCATCACACACAGAAATCACTTTTTCCATAGCTACCAACATAATAGATGCACTGAAACTAAAGCTGCTTTCAGGAACGCCAGCGACTACTGTAAAAGAGTAATAAAAAATGCAAGAGAACTATATGCTCAATTCGTTAAATCCAAAGTAGCTGAGCAGCGGTTTGGTTCCCACCAGTTTTGGCAAATAGCAAATAGGATCCTGAACAGAAACGTGCATTCTACCCCAACCATTATCAATGGACCAGAGGTCATCTCGACAGCATCTGACAAGGCCAAACTATTTGCCAAGAACTTTGTGGCAAATTCTACCCTGTGCGACAAAGGCCATCAACTCCCCGTATTCCCTCCTATAACAGACAACACGCTATGCAACATACAAATATCTGTGCGTGAGGTCGCTAAGCTAATCAAGAACCTTGACTTCAGTAAAGCAACTGGTCCTGACGGTATTCCAATTATAGTGTTAAAAAAATTACAACCAGAACTTGCCCCCATACTTACAAAACTGTTTAAGCGTTGCCTTAAGGAGAAGTGCTTCTCAACACCCTGGAAAACCTCTTCAGTATGCCCTGTATTTAAGAATTCAGGTGATAAGTCATCTCCCTCTCAGTACAAACGAATAAGTCTCCTGTGTGTCATGAGTAAGTTGCTGGAATCCACAATAAATAGAGAAGTAGTCAACCACCTCAGCAGAAATAACCTTCTTAACGACACGTAATATGGTTTCCGTTCTGCTAGATCTACAGCAGATGTGCTAACGGTTATATCTCATAGGATTAGCGAATCTCTCGACAGAGGCAACCTTTCTAGGGCAATTGCTCTTCGATAAGGTTTGGCATAAAGGCCTACTACACAAGATTTCCAGCTACAGTATAACTGGAAATGTTTTCTCGATCATTAAATCATTTCTCTCTGATAGGCTCATAAGAGTAGTGGTTGATGGGCAGAAATCAGAGGTCCGCAGTATTAATGCTGGAGTCCCTCAGGTGTCCATACTGGGCCCAACTCTCTTCCTGATCTACATCAATGATCTCCAAAAACACATACTAAAATCTTTCGTTGACATCTATGCTGATGACACGACCATCTATGGCAACACATCAAAGGCCGTAAATGATGATGTTCTCTCTGATTCTCTCTCCTCTGATCTTGAGCGCGTGGTACAGTGGGGAAAGAGGTGGCTGGTTACCTTTAATGCATCTAAGACCAAGCTCCTATCTCTACATCATAAACGCTCTGATCCCCATCTGGCATCAATTGAAATGGATGGCTCTCATCTAGGGGAGGCCCCATGTTTTGATTAGCTTCTGGGTTTGAACTTTACTCCTGATCTTAAATGGAACACATACATCAAGTCTGTGGCCAACGTCGCTGGGAAAATGGTAGGATCCTTCTACCGCTCCAGAAGATATCTCACTAATGATGCAATTCTCTATCTATATAAAAGCCAAGTATGTCCAAGGATGGAGTATTGCTGCCACATCTGGGCAGGAGCTGCTAAAAACAGCCTATCCTGCCTTGACAGAGTACAAAATAGACTTTGTGGTTTGGTGGGGGAAGCCCTTTTCTCTTTCCTGCACCCTCTTCCCCACAGAAGAGACGTAGCGAGCCTATCTTTGTTCTATCGTTATTTCCATGGCAAGTGCTCGTCTGAGCTCCATTCTCTGTTGCCCCCTCGCCAATCTTTTTCAAAAAACAGCCGACCTGCTGAAACCACTGTCAATAATTTCCCCCACTCCTTATCTGTGCCTAAATCAAAATGTAGATTCCATGAACAAAGCTTCTTTCTTAGAACTGCACGCCTGTGGAACTCTGTTCCGCTTGCCTGTTTCCCTCCCGACTTCAACCTGGATGTCTTCAAGTTCAACACAAACAAATTCCTGATGAACCGCCCCCTTAAGTAATGACACTTTATCAATTCTCCAATACTATTACTACACTATCCCATTGATTACTGCACACACAATAACCCTTATCCCCGAGTGGCCCTTGGGCCATGTAAAAAAAAAAAGAAAAAAAAAAGCATTTTATCCAAGGCATGAAAATTGTTAAACTTTTTTTACTATAGGCTTTAAAAATAAAGGTACAAGATTCAATTTGAAATTTATTTATCTTCAAAATGCACTTTTATAAATTTTACAAAGTAAGGTATAAAAATTTAATCTAAATTGAATCAAAAAATTACCTTGGATTTATTTTATGTAATGTACATTCTGTTGCACTTTTTAAAAAAATCATTGAAAATTTTATATCTATATCATTAATTGCTAGATGAAAGATAATGTTTTTAAATTGCAACAAAATGTACGTTACATAAAATAAATCCAAGGTAATTTTTTGATTCAATTTAAATTAAATTTTTATACCTTACTTTGTAAAATTAATAAAAGTGCACTTTGAAGATAAATAAATTTCAAATTGTATCTTGTACCTTTATTTTTAAAGCCTATAGTAAAAACATTTTGTTTAACTATTTTCATGCCTTGGATGAAATGCTTTTCTAACTTGCATTTTATCTTTTTAAGATTATATTTTTAAACTCTCCGTACAGTACAAAGAAAATATTAGAATATCACATTTTAAATTTTCCTGGAAAATGTTATGATTAAAATCATATGAAACAAATTTTTGCAATTATATTAGATTTTTAGTGAAAACATTGAATAAACAATGCTTAATTCAATGATAATATCGTTAGTCTGAGAAATTAATTTTTCTTTGATGTATAATTACTTCATTAACGTAGACTTTGTGTTTTTTTACAAGTATATAAGAAATATTAAAAAAAAATTTTAATTTTTAATATCTATTTTGCTTTATTTTCAAAAAATAAGCAAAACTAATATCATGCATTTTTTTTAGTACTTAAAAATATAAATTTAGTAAAGGTGTTTTTTTATTTACACACAATAATACATTTTCACTTCAATGTTTCTGAAATAATGGGTTCATTAGATTCCGAGGTCGTTAATTAATAAATACTTAAAATTTCATTAAAGTTGGTTGAGTAATTGAATTTTGGTGAACTTTCAATTGAAGGGAGGCGTGAAATTTTTTTTTTTTTAAATTTGGGAATCGGCCATTCATTTTGCACATACTTAGAATATAAAGAATTCCTTAATTACAAAGAATAACATTTAATAATAAAAAAAAACATTCTAGACATCAAATTCTAACGCAAAAGCATAGCTGAGGTGTTCTTTAATACCAACAGTGTGTTCACTTTGTCGGCTGAAACATCTTCTGTCGTTAGAAACGTTTTCTTATTCTTTTTACTAAAATCTCTCATAAATCTTACTATTTACTTCCCCTCTCCCGCCCCACAAGGATAGAGTTAGATACAAGGTCGGTTTTTAATGTGGGGAAGATCCAGCTCTCCAAAAAAAGGGGTACTCTGCATAGGAACAAAAATAAAAAAATTGTCTCAGTCACCAAGGATTTCTTCTTTACTGACCAAGGACAAAAAATCTCTCATAAATGTTACTAAAAGAAGAGGACAGTATAAATCGTTTTGATGTTTTATTTTTTTTTTTCTTTATGATAAAATATAAAACAAGCCCCCCCCCCCCAACTAAAGCCAACTGTGATCTCTGGTGATGCAGAAGGAAGAGAATTATCTCCCTTTCTCATTTATCATAACTGGTGGCTTTCTGTCTTTATGATGTCACTCACTGCTGAAACAGTAGATTTACTTAAATTCTTATGTTAAAATTCCACTTTCACCTAATTTTTAAACTTACATGAAGATTTACCATACAAAACCATTTTTACACACCAGCCATTAGCTGGGTTTTTTGTTCCTTGGAACCAAAGCCAAGCATCTCCAAAGTTTTTGAATGAGGTGTGTGTGTGGATGGGGGGGACGCATTGCTGACATTTTAGAGCTACACAAGTCAAAATAAAGAAAAAATGGCTAAGAAACATCGGATGAATAACTATAAAATAAGGTCAACAGGTCTTTTGTTTCCAAAATTTGAATCAGTGCAGAATTTCCTGTTTAAAAATTGCCATTCAAAAGTCCTTTCAACTCTATCCTTATTCGTTAGTATTATTTAGTATAATTTAATTAATTCAGAAGCATGAAATTGAAGCATTTCTGACATAATCCGATCCAACTGCAGTTCAAAGTGAATGGTTCCAATCATAAACAAATTCAAATGTTCATCAATTGTGACCTGTAACAATGATTTTGTGTTCTTCATTTTTGAAAAAGTTTCTCACAGAAATACATAGTGCCGAAAGCTGCAATTAATTCACAACCAAACTTTTTGAGACAATTAAATTCGTCAGATAGAAACTTTTTGAAAAATTCAATTAAATTTCTTTCCTTAAATTTGTCTTTCAGAATTTTATTTGATTGCAAATCAATAATTTCCATCTGTAATTCAGGAGTAAAACTCCAATGACAGAATTGAAAGGATTTTCGAATGTTCTTAATTTAACAGGACATGCATCAAGATCAGAGAAACGTTCCTGAAATTGTTTTCAATCAAAAACAACATCTTGAGCAAACAAACTTGGGAAAGGAGTTACAGATTCTTAGTTATACTGAAACCACCGTCAATAATTTCCCCCACTCCTTATCTGTGCCTAAATCAAAACGTAGATTCCATGAACAAAGCTTCTTTCTTAGAACTGCACGCCTGTGGAACTCTGTTCCGTCTGCCTGCTTCCCACCGAACTACAACTTGGATGTGTTCAAGTTCAACGTTAACAAATTCCTAATGAACCGCCCC
This sequence comes from Euprymna scolopes, assembly GCF_053919585.1. Lineage (NCBI taxonomy): Eukaryota > Metazoa > Mollusca > Cephalopoda > Sepiida > Sepiolidae > Euprymna > Euprymna scolopes. The sequence goes on from NC_136501.1 coordinate 15,318,515, forward strand.
CTTAAGTAAACACTTCATCAAGTCTCCACACTAACGTAATGTACTTGCAATAACCCTTATCCCTGAGTGGCTTCCAGGCCTTGATAAGTGGTGATCACTGTGTAAAAAAAAAAAAAAAAAAATTCACACCACCAGAATCTTCACCGGCTCAGTTAATGTGCTCTACCAAGCCTTTTCCTTTCCCATACATATTTCTGCCACCATCCATTGTTATTCAATATAATATAATATACGATGAGAAGGAACATAGGTCTATATACCAGAGATTACGGTCTCTCAATACACATCGACAGGATTTGTAGTCAAAGCGAAGCGGGTGATTCCTCCAATGTTTGTCTAAGCTGGCTTTGAAGGTACTGAGTGACTCTGCAGATACCACTTCTTCCGGCAGCTGGTTCCATACATTGAGAGAAGTGTGCTGGAACAGACCCAGCTTCCCCCTTATTAAAGCACAAGGTATTCCTACACATACTACAATCTTGTTTCAAAAGAAGCATCTTGAAACAGTCGACGTTGTATCCCCCATGCAGATATCTGAAAACTTGAATAGCATATCTTCTCATTCGATGGAACACCAGAGTTGGAAGATCCAGTTGCTTCAATCACTCCTCGTAGGACGGATCATGCAGATTTGGGACCAATTTCATAACCTTTCTCTGCACTGCTTCTATGGTTCCAATGTCACGCATATATTGCGGTGACCATATTGATGGAGCATATACTAGCTTTGGATGGATCAGTCTCTTATAGAGAGTCAGGAACATAACACAAGTTCATGTACATAAACGAACGATGACATATGCTGTTTTGGAAACACACGTACATCAAGTCTGTTGCCAAGGTCGCTGGAAAGATGATGGGATCGTTCTACCGCTCCAGAAGATATCTCACTACTGATGCAATTCTCTATCTATATAAAAGCCAAGTACGTCCAAGGATGGAATACTGTTGTCATATCTGGGCAGGAGCTGCTAAAAACAGCCTATCCTGCCTTGACAGAGTACAAAATAGACTTTGTGGCTTAGTGGGGGATGCCCTTTTCTCTTCCCTGCAACCTCTCTCCCACAGAAGAGACGTTGCGAGCCTATCCTTGTTTTATCGTTATTTCCATGGCAGATGCTCGTCTGAACTCCAATCTCTGGTCCCCCCTCGCCAATCTTTCACTAAAAACACCCGTCTAGCTGAATCCACGATGAAAAATTTCCCCCGCTCTATATCTGTGCCTAAATCAAAACGCAGATTCCATGAACAAAGCTTCTTTCTTAGAACTGCACGCCTGTGGAACTCTGTTCTGTCTGCCTGCTTCCCTCTGGACTACAACTTGGATGTCTTCAAGTCCAATGTTAACAAATTCCTAATCACCCGCCCCCTTAAGTAAACACTTCATCAAAGCTCCACACTAAGGTAATGTACTTGCAATAACCCTTATCCCTGAGTGGCTTCCGGGCCTTGATAAGTTGGTGATCAATGTGTAAAAAAAAAAAAAAAAAAAAAAAAAAAAAGTCAATGTGTACCCCGAGATCTTTTTCTGCTTCTGTGGTTGCTAAAGAAGTTGTGCTCATCATGTATTCTAACAGATCCTCTCGTTTCTTGCCGAGATGTAGTGACGTAGTATATGGCATATGTCTGGGTGGAAAATTATCTGCCATTGTTGTGATCACTGACGTTTCAATTCCTTCCGATTTATGTTTTTAATTATTCCTGAAAAGAATCGAGTCAGATGTTCTTTTCAGAACCACAAATGCTCGCTCCGTCTCATGATGTTAAACCATTAATATGATTTTGCGTGCCATGCATCTAAAGCTCCTTGAATTAATTATCAAAAAAAAAAAATAAATAAATAACTTTGTGTTGCATTAGACATATTCATGGAACTGATTAAAACAACCAATTTTATTTTCTTTTTCATAAAAAAAGAAAGAAAGAAACATTTTTCTACAAAAAAATGACATTCTGCCTCAGTCAGAGAAAGATTTCTCTCCTGTTTTTCACTACATGTTTTAATTCAAATCCTATCAAACTCTTTTAAAAGTCCTAAAATAAAAGTCCTAGCGACCATACATCAAGTTACAAACATAGCATTTACGCCAGAACACTTCTTTCAAGAACAATTTCACATTCTCACAAACATCGGACGATTTTTTTTTTTACAAGGTGGTCCCCACTTATCAAGGCCCAGAAGCCACTCGGGGATAAGGGTTATTGCATGTATAGTATGTTAGTCTTGAGATTTGATAAAGTGTCTTACAAGGGGGCAGTTCATCAGGAATTTGTTTATGTTGGACTTGAAGACATCCAGGTTGTAGTCAGGTGGGAAACAGGCAAATAGAAAAGAGTTCCACAAGCGTGCTCTTCTAAGAAAGAAGCTTTGTCCATGGAATTTACGTTTTGGTTTTGGCACAGATAAAGAGTGGGGAAATTTTTGACAGTGGTTTCAGCTAGACGAGTGTTTTGCGTGAAAGATTGGCGAGGGGGGTACCAGAGAATGGAGCTCAGACGAGCACTTGTGATGGCAGTAACGATAAAACAATTTATTCAGTTATTATTTTTGAATCGGCACACACGCATAAAAAAATATGGCAACAATAAAAATAAAATTTATTGTTTCGTACTCTGTTAAATAAAAACAATATAAATTTTTATATTCGATTTTGTCTTGATGCTGATTTTGACACCTTCTGATGTTTTTGTTTATGTTGAGGAATTAGACAAAAGTTATTCAGTTATCGATTTTTTATACTTATCAGAGGCATTCTCTTAAAAAAAACTATCTAAGAACACTCCCAGACACATAAGGTATATTTGTGTGAAATTTCATAAAAATCGACCCAGCCATTTTAGAGTCCACAGACAAAGTTCCTTTTATATAAAAGAGATACTACATATTCCTTGCTGCGATCCTGTTCTCTGAGGAGTATATGATCTGCTTGCATTAGATCTGCTGTCTACTCACCGGAATGTAACAGTTGCAGCTGTTGCCTATAGATTATTTCATGGTTCTTGCCCCATTGTAATACTTAAATGCTGCTGCTGAACAGACCCAACCTGTGACAATATACATTCACATTAGACCCTACATAATCACATTGGTGTTTGTTCAAAGATGTACTAGCAGTTTCTTTCATATTGTGTTCTGCAATATTAAACGTCCTTCCCCCAAATTGTGCGAATGAATATGTATCACTGTCACATTTTCGGGGTTCTGTATTGTCCAACTATCATGATATGCCTAAGTTCTATGCATTCTCTAATTAACTTAGTAGCCGTTGTCTATTGCTAACGGTTTTATGATCATGGTTTAATAAAGGAAAAAAAAAATATTAACAAACAATTAAAAATTTCAAGAATATTTTAATAAAAATTTTTTAATCAATAAAAGTCAAAAATAGAATATGAAAATGTAAAAAAAAAAAAAAAATGAATACGAAAATGTAAAAAAAAAGAATGAATATGAAATGTAAAAAAAAAATCAACAAAAAAATATGACTGAAAATGTAAAAATGAATAAATAAATAAATAAAAACAAACAAATAAAGGGTTAGTCTTCAGATTGCTGGACAAAACTTCCCTCAAACTAGATCATAGAAGCTTCACTTGTATGCAAAGTTGATATTAAAATGAGAAAAGTAAAAGCCAATGAATTTTTAAAAATCAATTGCCATCAATTGTTAAAATAATCTATATATTAATATGATAGTGCGTGTGTTATTTGGTGTGTCATGCTTACATCTTTTTTCTTCCGAGTGACTGTCATTTAATTGTTACGACCTTCCATTTCTTAATTTATTTTTATTTCGGACTATTATTCTCATCTTTATTAGTTGTTGTTTTTGATCTTTTTACTGGTTTTGTTTATTCACAACGTTTCGGCCAACTATTCCTCTGGCCTTCATCAGGTGGTAACCGCGACGGATAGGAACTTCGAATCTCCTAACTGCATTCTCAGCCATCATTGCCATCCGTAGTTGTTGTTGTCTCACCACATTTTGGCCAATTAACCTCTGGCACGCTTTGGGTGGGATTGAAACCGCTATCTTCAGACAATGTTCATCTGGAACTGTAGAGATTCAACGTCTCTATCTACCTGATCTTCTATATATTTATCTGATCTTCCAATTAAGGAATAATATATATATATATATACCAATCCGTACGGACCCGACTATAGAAGATCAGATAAATAAACGTGGATTTATAAGATCAAACAATCCAACCTTGATCGCCCTTCGGGGCCCGTGGCGAAGTTGATAGAGACGTTGAATCTCTACAGTTCCAGATGAACATTGTCTGAAGATAGCGGTTTCAATCCCACCCAAAGCGTGCCAGAGGTTAATTGGCCAAAACGTGGTGAGACGACAACAACTACGGAAGGCAGTAATTGCAGTGAATGCAGTTAGGAGATTCAGAGTTCCTATCTGTCGCGGTTACTACCTGACAAAGGCCAGAGGAATAGTTGGCCGAAACGTTGTGAATAAACAAAACCAGTAAAAAGATCAAAAACAACAACTAATAAAGATGAGAATAATAGTCCGAAATAAAAATAAATTAATATATAATGCTCATCTCAAAAATGAATTCCAATTAAGGAATAATATATATATATATATATACTTCCATTTCTTGTAATAAATAATTTTACCCAAAATTCTTCATAAGTTTTGGTTTTGATTATAGCCGAAGGAACTCAAGTTTATATATATATATATATATATATATATATATATATATATAGTAAAAATGATAATTAATAAAAACCTGAAGAAAGTGCTCAATGCTGTTGTAGAGCAAATATGCGTTTTATTTTTTATTTTTTATCAGAAAAATATGGTAATAAAAAATAAAACGTATATATATATATATATATATATATATATATATATTTTTTTTTTTTTTCCTCATAAGTTTTAGTTTCAATTTAAGCTGATTCACACAAGTCATATGGATATATTTTTTTTATTTTTGAAATAACAACTTAATAATATATAAGAATCGATAGAAAATTAACTATAATAATATATACAAAATCTGCATAAATTAACATATCATATTTAAGTGTATTTTACGACCTGGCTATGCCAGGCATCCCTGCTAGCTTAGATAAATACTTTTGCAATATTAACAAAAGAGGTACAATATCAGGGTGTCTCCATTTATGTTGAACATTCACAGAATGCCGACATCAATATATCACATATGAAAGAGTCTGCTGTGGAACATTCACAGGTCCCGCTGGTTTATTATTAAAATTTATGTCTGTAATTGTTTCTCGTTTCTTTGAGATTAAAGTTTTATTTACTATGACTACATTATTAATTCAAATAAAAAAATATACAGCAGCAGAAAGTACTAAAAACAAAGTTTTTGAACTTTTGAGATGAGGATTGAAAATTTGGATTATTTGAACAACTGTTCTATTTTTGAGTGTTATTCGCATAATGTTATGGTTGATATAATCTCTGACGTTCTTCAGGTGTATCTTGTCAAATTCAGGAATCTGCACGGAATTTCTAACAGAACCCTTTATTTAATCCATGGGATTAGCATGCTCTCGTTCAGTCAACCATGACTGGGTAGAAGTCCTAAGTAATTCGTAATTGTATTTTGAGTGTCACCCACACTGAAGTTTGCACCTTCGATCTCCAGAAGATTGTAACTTACAACTGAATTTTACCAAGTACTTTATCCACTATGCCATAGGTCCTTATGGTCGGAGGTTGCATTATCCAAAATGGTGTGTGAATAATATTCAAGATGAAAAGAGTAGTTTAAATTATCCAAATAATCTATATAATTATAAAACTCAAATGACCTTGTAACGGGTGTTGTAACTCAACATCTGGTTTACGACTTCCTGTTGCGCATGCGTACATAAACATAAACCCATAACGTAATACGGAAATGAATAATGTAAAAAAAACAAACAAAAAAAAACAGAAAGTATTAACAATTGTTTATTTGGATAATTTAAACGCGAAAAAAAAAGTTGGGACGCTGAAAACTTACACAGTAAAGCAATACATTTTATTGTCGCATTAATTATTTATTTGTAACGCAAATTAAAAAAATTTGGTGTTGACTTTCAAGGTGACTTTAAAGACGTGAGGTGGCATAATGTAGCTCTCACTTGGAATCACACCAAAGACCATAACCTTGGCTGGAAACTCATCACCATGGGCATGTCCCTGTTATTCATGGCAATCCAGTGATGCATTTTGAGGGTGCTGGCAATGGTTCTGTTTTCATAACTTGGATCGGTGCATCTCCGATTTCATTCGTTGAACATGGTGTCACTTTCAGACATGATAGAAAGCTCCTATCGCTCTTGGGATTTGTACACAACTAGCTAACTAGTAGATGTAAATAGTAGCTAGCTAGTAGATGGCCTGCAATAAAAACAGAAAACTGGTTTTCAGCAAATGGAAATGGAATCATGTCGTCTTTTCTAGGTCGAAAATTTTATTGTTCCACACTGTAGTTTTATAATAGTTAAGTTCAATGAATAATTTAATTCTCAAATCATCATATTCAATTAAACGTCTGCTTTACATGCTTTTAAGAAATCAACGTCTAAACTAACCTATCTCTGGCCTGGCCTTTATCTATTTTAAGTGCATTTTTATTGGTTCCTCTCAATATTTTCCTTAGCTTTTCTCTGTGAATTAAAATTTGAACTTGCGACGTCACATCCCATACCTCTACTAAACAATGAACTCTCATCCATTCTTTCAATATGGCTTCACCATTAAATTCTTCTGTTGTGCAGACATCTCCCTATACTAAACTTGTTTCACCACCAATAGCAATTGCCAAAGAGTCTTTATCTGAAAGTACATCTTTTAAACTCCTCGGCCTAACGTTCACAGGAAACATGAGTTGGAAAAATTAAATTGAGAGCATTGCCAGGACCGCTGCGAAAAAGGTAGGTTCTCTCTACCATGCTAGAAAGCTACTAATGCCCAAAAGTATCCTGTACCTCTGTAAGGCCACCATTCGCCCATGTATGGAGTATTGTTGTCATATTTGGGCTGGTGCATCTGCTACTAGTCTCTCATTCCTAGACAAGGTTAAAAAAAGAGTCGTCAACCTGATAGGTCCTGAACTGTCATCTAAGCTTAAGCCTCTGTCCCATCGACGAAATGTAGCATCCCTCTGCCTGTTCTACAAGTACTTTAACGATGAATGCTTCAACGAACTGCAAGCACTTGTACCCCCTCGACATAAATACCCCCGACAAGCAGCAAAATCCCACCCCTTCACAGTGGAGATCCCTAGATGCAAAAGAGCCTTCTACTCCAGTAGTTTCTTCCCCAGAACCGCTAGACTTTGGAATTCCCTTCCGGGTTCCTGCTTCACCAACTGTACTGACATGCAGAAGTTCAAGTGTAACGTGAACCGACATCTTGCTGCCCAACTCCCCACATAGTACTCCTATAGCTTATATCCCTGATAGTAGCCCCCTACATCAAACTGGCAATGTGCCTTGTTTGGGGTGAAAATGTAATAAAATTAAAAAAAAAAAATACTGTTCATATTTAATCTTCCTTTGAGATCATCTGAACTAGTTTGTCTGTAAGATGTCCATAATATTGTAATGAATGTTTAACTTTCAAAATCGTATTAAAAGAAATAATAATCTTATCATTGGAAGCCTTTGAGATGAATAATTTGTATATTTATTTATTTGCAGACTGTTATCCTCATCTTTATAGTTGTTGTTTTCAGAACGTTTCGCAATGGATAGAGGCGTTGAATCTCTACGGCTCCAGGTGAGCATTGTCTGAAGATAACAGATTCAATCCTACCCAAAGCAGGCCAGAGGATTAGTTGGCCAAAACCTGGTGAAACGACAACAACTATGGAAGGCAGTAATTACTGTGGATAGTTAAGAGACTCGTCATTCCTATCCGGTCGCAGTTAACTACCTGAAGAAGGCCAGAGGATGAGTTGGCCGAAACGTCGTGAAACAACAACTGTGAAGATGAGGATAACAGTCTGCAAATAAATAAACAAATAAAAAAGAAAAAAACTTTTAAACAAAAAATAAATTTCATTAAAAAAATGAAACAAAAAATGTAAGTAAAAAGTTAGTTATAGAAAAGTGTTGTTTTGCTTTATGGCATATCAACCCTTTTTGGGTTATTTAATGCTGAATATAATAATTTTGGAAAACTTATGCTTCATGTTCTTTACATCTTCAAACATTTATTTATAGTGTTTGGTTTGGTTGTTTTGTTTTGTGGCATATCAATCCTTTTCAGGTTCAATCATTTTGGCAAAAGTTTTAGGCTTCAAGTTCTTTATATATTCAAATATTTATTCATGTAGTTTAGTTTGGTCGTTCTAGAGAGAAAATAATTGTTTTTGTTTTTTGCTTTGCAGAACATCATTGAGTTTTGCAAAGGGAAATTGGCTCTCTGACCTAATATGCACCAAACATTAATATCATTGTTTTTTTCTCTTCTTTTGCAAAATCCAATAATGTTCTGCTAAGCCAGAAACAGAACCAACAATTTTTCTCTCTAAAACAACCAAACCAAACCAAACACTATGAATAAATATTTGAAGATATATAGAACTTGAAGCGTATCTTCGGACAGCCTGATCTGGTAGTATCAGTTATAGAAAAGTGCATCCACATCTAAAAATATGAGGGCATTGTGCACAGTAATTTGAATACTAACTAAAACATTGGTGTTACCTTGGCTTGCTATCTACAAAAAAAAAAAAAAAAAAAAATACACGTCTCATTTTTTTTTTTTCAATATACGAATTTATGCATCAACCCATGATCTTTAAATTCCTTATGTATGAGTTTCAGTGTTGGGATTGATGAATTTATGATGACTAGGGCTGTGACAACAGAATATTCTTTTCATTCTTTTGACTCTCAGGTATATATCCGACACAATTAGACACACTTAATCAACCGAGAACCACATTCGTCTATATAAAAACATATAAGATATTAACGGATATATACTCAAGAGTCAAAACAATGAAAAGAATATGCTGTTGTCACAGCCCTAATGATGATTTATGGAAAAATAGCTCTCCATTCTTCAGAATAGATTATTCAGCAACTTCTTGTTGAATATCTGACTGAAATGTCGTACAGTGTATTCTTTGAATGTTTGGATTAGAATTCCAAGTTCGATAACCGCATATTCTTAAAAAAAAAATAAATAAATAAATAATAAAAATAAACAATTAGGAGAAATGTTTTTCTTGCTTATACTCATGCGGATTGCAATCGAATAAATAAAGCAGATTTATGAAAAAATAAAGCAGATTTATGAAAAATAGACAACAGAATAAAGTGGTACCAAAAAAATCAAACAAGGGAATTCTTCAAATATTATTTCCAGCAAAGAAAGAGGAAATCAACGTTTCACATTCATAAAATCTCCACAAACATAAGTCTGAAAATACACACGTACATTTCTGGCTTAGCCTTTTTATTCGTTTTTCTTCTATCACAAAAATGTCAACAAATCGTTTTAAAAAAAAATCATTATAAAAGCACCGGAATAATAAAAGTATTATTTAGGATTTATGTGGAATCATCAAGAAAGCGCAAAACATTTTAAACATCAAGTAAAACACGATCACGTGACATAAGGAGAAACGTAATAATTCTATAGGATGACCATTACTATTTTAATTAAATTATTTTATTTGAATTATTTTAAAGGAAATAGAAATTACCAAATTAGTCGAAAACAATTCTAGTTTTATTCCTCATTTGTGATGGATTTCCATACAAAACATTTATATATAAATCTCACCTGTCTGTTTTGAATGTATGTATGCATGTATGTATGTTTGTATGTATGCCTAAAATTTTCAACAGAGGCGACGGATTTTCACGAGATCGGTATTGTTTTGAAACTCGACCCTTCAGACGACAAATAGCGAAAATTTGGCAAAAACATTAATTCCTTCACCCTCTACTGGGCACTCTTCTACAAGGAGGGGTCGTTTTTTGAGCTGATATTTTCGAAAGTCATCCCCTCTTTTCGATTGACTAGTCTTGATTTAAACCTTCACCACTTCCGGTTTGGCAAATTGTTTTGAAGTGGTCAAAAATGGGTCCAAATTGAAAAAAAAATCTTTAAACATTTTGGACATTCATCCTAGTTTATTTTTAATCGGTTTATATGTGTGTCACCTTGGTAGTGGTAACGTCACCAGCTTTGAATGCTACAGTTTTGGTTTCGATTCTAGCTGATGGCACCTAAATACTTTTTTTTTTACTTTTGAAATCACGACTCTTTAATAATATATATGAAATCTGAACTAATTAAAATATCATATTTAAGTGTATTTTACGCCTGGGCAAAGCTGGGAACCCACACTCGCTAGTACAAAATAAAAAAAATATATATATATTTAACAGAAAAGTTAGCATAAATATTTATTACTTACAGGGAGACCCAACGTGGCCTAGGACTGAATGATAATCAGCAAATGTTTCACACTCCCATATTTTTATCGAAATTAGTGAAATCACCCATTTTCCAATCAAATAATTGATTGCCTGCTCTAGTTGGGGACCCATTGCGGTGCACCGAGAGGAAGGTTCACATGCCTTCTCACAGTGATTTAGTCCACAATAGATTGTAGTCTACCTTGCACTGTAGAGAACCTACTGTTGAGTTTACAAAATTATTTTTTGTATATAATAGCTTGAATTAAAGTTTAAAATGCAAAAGTCAAGTATCATGCTTCAATTGTGCTCTAAACAGAAATATTAATTTTGAATGTGTCCCTGTCATATCAAAGAACCTACTGTTGATTTTATGTTAGGCCTTTCGGCTTGTGTGATAATAAAACTTCTCAAATGCACTTGTGATGTTAGGTTGTGTAAAGTGTAAACTTTGGTCGAATTCGCCTGTTCCATCCTTCATCGGATTATTTCGATTATTGGTACTTATCAAAGACATTCTGATGCAAATCCTATCTAAGAACACTGCCAAGCACATAAAGTACCTCTGTGTGAAATTTCATAAAAATCGGCCCAGTCGTTTTGGAGTCCATAGGGAATGAACACACACACACAGTTTCTTTTATATAAAAGTAGAGATAGTGATAAGTGGTCAACCATATTTGTTCTTGAAACTATATGATAAAGTACAAAAAGATGACTGAGCATTTGGTTAGTTTTACGGCATATCAACCCTTTTTGGGGTTATTTAATGCCAGTAATTTTGGAAAAATGTTTTCATACTTCAAGTTAGTTATATGTTTAAATATTTATTCATGATTTTTAGTTTGGTTGTTTTGTTTTACGGCATATCAACACTTTTTGGGTTAATTAATGCCGAATTCAGTTATAAAAAAAAAAAGATTTTACGCTTAAAGTTGTTATATCTCCAATTATTTATTTATGATGTTTGGTTTGGTTTGTATTGGAAAATTGTAGTTTTTGACATTTTAGAACATGATTGAGTTTTGCAAAGGGAGAAAAAAAAAAACAACATCGTTTGGTGCATTTTAGGCCATAAAGCATGGCTGATAACTTTACTCACAACCAATATTTGTTTTAACACAAATCCATCACAAATGGGTAGGTAAACCAAAATAATTTATTTCGCCAATAGAAATATATACCTAATATTTTATCAGTTATTAGGACATTTTAATGTTAATCAAGCAACGGACAGTGATTACTTCAATGGAAAAAATGACATTTTGTTGGCAGAAATATTCTAGATTTGAAATCCAAAAGCTGATGTGTTTCGCGGATGAATACGATAACTGTTCTTGTAACTTCTCAGATCCTGAAAAAGATTAAAAAGAAAATAATTGTTATAAAAAATAAAATTAATACATTTTTATAACTCATTGAAAAAGCACAAAAGAATATGGATATAATGAATAACGCTACACAGAAAATAAGGTTGTAGTTATATAAAATTTATTCAGCTATTTCCTAAGTACATTTACAATATGGTACTGAATACACACATAAAGTTTGAGGTCTATTAAAGAGTTATGATAAAGGAGAGGTAATTAGAACAGTCTTTAAATACAACCATTTTAGATCATTTTTTTATTAAAAAAAAAAAAAAAAAAAAAAAAAAAACAGCTTTAAAAAAAAGTGTGTTTTACTATTAATGCTCATTAGCATACATCTATTGGCAGCACAGTTACTGCCAATTCCCCAATGCCCTTCACACATACCAGTTGCAATTATGACATTGTATATTTTCATTGAGTCTCTCCAGGATAAATACTAAATAAACATTTTTCAGTATTAACATTTGTGTTTCAGACTTTTGCACTGAAATAAAATCAGTCCAAACTGTTTACAGTTCAGAATTTTTGAGGTCAGGATTGATTATTCGTACTATTTGGATTTTTCTGACTACTGTTCTCGTTGTGAGTGTTATTTGCACAGCGTTTCAGTTAATGTAACCTCTGACCTTCTTCAGGTATATCCTGTTGAACTTAAGAATCTTTCTGTCAAACTCAGAAATCTTGATAGAATTTCAAACGAAACCTTTTATTTAATCCATGGGGATAGTATGCTCAGCCATGACCGAGTAGAAGTCCTAGATAAGCCTCAATTGAATTTAGAGTCATCCACACTGAGAAGCAAATTTTCAACCTCCAGAAGAGTGTAATTTTCTCAACTGAATTTTACCAAGTACTCTATCCACTGTGCCATGGGGTTTTGTGGACAAAATGCAATTGGGAATTACTTTGGACTTCTACCTAATTATGGCTGATGGAACAAAACCATGCTATCCCTGTGGATTAAATAAAGAGTTCCATTAGAAATTTTGTGTAAATTCTCAAGTTTGACAGAAAGAGTCTTGAGTTCAACAAGATATATCTGAAGAAGGTCGGAAGTTACATCGACCGAAATATTGAGCAAATAACACTTAAGATGAGAACATTAGTCAAAAGAATCCAATTAATAGGAATATCTGAACTGTTTGTTTTTATGTTTTTTCAATAGATATGAATCTGCCAAAAAAGAAAAACTATTTTTTTTTTCAAACTTTGAAGTCTGAATAAAAAATTAAAAAAAAAAATTAAAACGTAAAGGTAAAACTATTTTATAAAAAGAAAATGTCTCCTTCAAATCCGATGAAAAAAAAATGTTTTACTTTTTAGTATACCAATTTACTTTTGTCTTTAAATAGTAAATGTTTACTATTTATCTTTTTCTGCGATACAAACAAGAAGAAAAGAAACAATGCAAATAATGGCAAGTAAACAATGCGATATATTCTGTTCTGATTATACTATGTACTGAACTTTTTTCATCCGCGAATATGGGAATACAGTGGTCCATTTCACAGAGCGCAAGTTCGAATGGCATTATTATTATTTTTGGCTTGTTTACGACCAACTAAATACTTGCTATGTAATAACATTAACCGCTTCAAAAAGAATCAGTTTGATGCATAAACAGTGTATCTCTTTGTCAATCTATCTAGCTATCCTTTTTTCTAGTGACAAGCCATATAGGTTCCATCTTGCAACATGGACAGATGATATGCTGACAGTAATGTAACTCAAAATCATTGAATCTATTGACAAAGGCTTCGATTCGAGAGTAAAAACTATTTATATATGATAGAACTAGTATAAGTTTTTGTATAAATCATCAATAAAGCTGGATAATATTATGTTCAAGGAACTAAAACTAGATTCAAGCTAAAATATTTTTGTCGTGTAAACATTTTCCTCATGAATCGTTGTAGAACCTATGTTTGTATATCATAAGTTTGATATCTGGCTGATAATTGATGCAGATTATGTCGATGCCTGATTCTACTGGAACAGCTTTTACTGTTGTTATTATTGATGACGTTTTGTGCTATTCGCTTCTATGTAAGTTTCTGTATATATATTTTTTTTTCAACAGATTATTTAATGAGCACCGAAAAATGAACCAGGTCATTTTATTCTTTTCACCAAGCTTTGAAGTTGCAGTGACCATTGAGAAGGTCATAACGAAAGAGCTGAGGATCACCCTGGAGAATCTTTTCAGCAATGCATAGAAATGCAGCAAAGGCAGATTGAAAAGTGTATTAGACTCTAAGTGGAACACTTTGAAGGGGAAACCATGTAATTATTTAATTTCAATAAATTTTTTTTTTTTTAATCAAGAATTCAAACCAAAGAAACTCAGAAACACAGGCTTAAATATTCTGGCATTCATTTTAGGTCCACATTTCAATGTAATCTTTATGAATAATACCATAAGAAATGTTGAAAATATTTTAATAACATCGAACAAAGAAAAGCAAAGATAAAAAGATCAATGAATACAATGATTGTTTATGTTTGGGATGATAGGCAAATATTGCTCAAATGCTGAAGGGCAAAAGTTGCTTGGGATGATAGATGAATATTGCTCAAATGTTGACGGGCATTAGAGAATCAGCAGCAGCTAACAGGTCAATGGGCATGAACAAAAAAAAAAAAAAAAAAAAAAAAAAAAAAATGGATGGATCAGGAAACGTGTATCAGGATTTGTGAGATAGTTTGAAATGGAAACCATGAAGTTTATTGTTTGAAATTGAATCAAATTGAAAGTAATCCCATTATTTTTCAGACACACCTAATAATAGTACAAACTAAATACTCTCTTACTAATCAGTAGCAGTTATATGCACAAAATCTCAGAATTCATAAACTTTTTAACACTGAATTTCATTTGGAAAAAATATTTTTTCATATATTAAAGAGGAGGGTAAGATTTATATATATATATATATATATATATATATATATATATATATATATTGGTATACTTAGACAGCATTTTTTGATTCAAGCATACATTATTAAATGCAATGGAGATACTTTGCGTTAGTATTCTTATTTTTATATTTTTTTTGATTTTCTGTATAATCCTTTTTTATATCGAAATCGAAAATATTAATGAAGGTTTCATAATTGTTACTATCATGAGCACTTTCGATTCGGCCACGAATCATTATCAGGTATTGAGGAAGTAAAAGTGAGAAGGAACAAAATTAAAAAGTGAAAAGTAAAATATACATTAAACCACATTATGGAACCTTCATTAATATTTCCGATTTTGATATAGATAAAGATTATATGGAAAATCAAAAAATTAAAAATGAATCATAAAGCAAAGTATCTCCGTTGCATTTGATATATATATATATATATATATATATTTATGCATGTCTGATTAAGCACGACTGAGTTTGTCTTTTTTCCAATTTTGCTGGTAACTTTTCTATTCATTGAGCTATGTTTCGGCTGGTAGATCATATAAATATGGCGTCCAGTGATTGTTGTTCAGCCATTTTCTCTAACGTTTTCCATCGACCATCCTCAGGAGTGGTTGTTGTTGTTCTTTATCAAGCCTTGGGTGTATTTATAGTTAATTCTATTTTATTTTATATTGGATATTTAGGTAGGTGTAAGATGGGTAGTGGTGAATTATTTTTAATTTTGATTTTCTTATTTCATTTTTTTTATTTTATATTTATTTAGTTATTTATTATTATTATTTGTAGTATACTTGTCTCAATATTCTGTTAATAATAATTAGTTTTTTAATTGGTATAGCTTCAAGTAATTGAAGTCTTTGTGTGCAGTTGTTAAGAATAGAAAAAATTACCAGCAAAATTGAAAAAAGACAAACTCAGTCGTGTTTAATCAGACATGCATAAATAATGACTTGCTGCCAAAGTATACATATATATATATATATATATATATATATATATATATATATATATTATTTTATCAACAATTCCTTTCTGTTGCAAGTTTAGAATATAATTGTCAATAATATCAACTCAATTATAATCTCAGCTCAATGAATTTTCAAAAGAATTTTCAGAGCATATATATGTAAATTGAATAAAATCACAACCTACATGAATAGAAATTCACTTATTTTGTCGTTAAGCTCTTACAGTTAAGTGAATTTCTATTCATGTATAGGTTGTGATTTTATTCAATTTACGTATATATATATATATATATATTATATATATGGTGAGCTCAAAATAAGTGGACAGTAAAAAAATATGTCATAGATATGGCAAATGGTTTGTCTTTTTAGAGCTGAAGTACCAAATGTTTCAACTCCTTGCTGTCCACCTATTTTTGGTTCACCCTGCACATATTATGGCAATTATGTAGGGAAGACGTTTTATTTTAATATTCATGATCAAAAGTAAAAAGTAATAATAAAATAAATCAACCAACCAGTTTCGGAGCTGTACTGGAGGGATTTTATTATAGAGGAAAAAACTTTGTATATTTAAAATAAAAACAGCATTATGATATATATGCATTTCCTTCATTGCATATTGCTGTTTTTTTAAATTTTTTTTTAAATATGCATAGTTCCCCCCGGTTTTTTTTTCTCCCTATAATAAAATGCCTCAATACAGCTCTTGTTAAGTGAGGAGAGGAAACCAGTTTTAATCATAATTATTAAAAGAAGTCTTCCCTTTATAATTATAATGATTAAATTTTGTATTCCCCAAAAATCATGATATCTATAAACCCTTAGGACCCTTAAAATAAAGATGGTTACCTAAATAAACACACAATGTGAATTCTGTTAGATTTTTTTTTTTTTACATGGTAGTCAGCACTTATCAAGGCTCGGAAGCTACTCGAGAATAAAGGTTATTGTGTGTACAGTAATCAATGGGATAATATCGTAGTAATCGTTAGTAATGGAGATTTGATAAAGTGTCTAACTTAAGGGGGTGGTTTATGTTATATGCTTCGTTTCCAACATTACATGGTCATGTTTGTTAGTTTTTAAGAAAAAAACTTTTTTCCGAAGAGTCTATGTAAGGAAAAATTCAATGTTAACATAAAAATATTGATTGTTCTATGTAAATGAAGATGTATCAAGCAAAATAAATATCGTTTGTACTTTTTCTATGAGTTATAGAAATGAAAACAAAATTGTTTTTCAAATTGGAAAAATTGAAGATCAAACTGGAGATATAAATATCGATAGTTACCTTTTCTTTCTTCTGGATGATTTGTAAGCGGCCATCAGATTTCCATATCAGTTCATTAAAAAGGTCAGGAGGAATGAATCCAGTTTATTTCCAATACCCCATTATTCAATTAAAATGGACCCCAAAATGATGGTGATTGACAAAGTTTGGGACTCTGTATTATTCCCATACCAGCATTCAAAAATAGTAATATTTTTCAAATTCTTTTTTGTTTTTTTTTGTTGTTGTTGTTGTTGTTTTTGTTTGTTTGTTGTTTTTTTGATTTTCAATGAAAAATGTTTGCATTTGTGATTGGCTGATATATTTTTTTAAACAAATCCATTTTTTTCCCCCAATGGCCTTTTTTTGATCTGGTAGAAATATGAAAAAGTTTATATTTTATTGATGGGCCTCAATAGTTGCTAAAGTTATATTCCAGATCTGACCAGTAGTCCCACCTAGTGGAGAAAGAAGAAATTAAACATTAGTGAAAAACAGCTAAGCATAAGCGGGGATTAATTAGAAATTACACTACATCACTTCCCAAAAATCATTTTGCGAAAAGTCAGGATTTCGGAACTTTCATTTTTTAAAATATTAGCATGAAAATGCTTAGCATAATTTTATTAGCTTCAATTAAATGTTTAAGTGAAAATCACATTACCAATGTATCATGTCGTTTAAAACATGTCTTGGGCTTAAAACAACAATTTTTAAGCAAACAGTTTACTTTACTCACAAATATGTTCTCCTTCTCGGGTTATACACTGATTCCAATGCTTTTCTAACAAGTTGATGCTCTTTTTATAGAACAATTTACCTTGGCCTCAAAATAAACCTCAGTTTTCAATACAGTAAAACCTTGAGATACGGTGGCCCTAGGATACATTTTTTTTTCAGGTTATGATGTGGAATACAATGTTTTTCTGATCCCTGATCACGGTATTTGCCTCACCTTACGGTGTTATTTATAATGTTATTTGATTATATACATGTGTATTATATGCTGTACTGTATTTTGTTATTAATTTTTAGTGCCGCATCCCGAGGTTCTACTGTATAATTTCTTTATTTCTGGAGCAGTTTTTGTAGGTCTGCAAACAGCTAGTAGTTGCTTAGGGTCAAATCTGGAGAATAGGGTGAGTGCATAATCAATTCGAAGAGCAATTTATGTAGTTTTGCCATTTCTGCAATCAACTTATGACACGGTGCATTATCTTGGTTGAAGAGCACATTTTCTTCTTCATTTCTGGCCATTTTTTTTTTAAATTTCTTCTTTCAAAATGTTAAATAATATTCACTATTGAAGGTTCTCAGTTTCTCAAGGTAAGCAATGGAAAAAATACCTTGTGCATGCCAAAATATGGGGGCCAAAACTTTACTTGTTGATGTTTGTATCTTTGGACGGCTTTTACCTGTTGTTGTCCATTCAGCTGATGGTGGATTTGACTCCAGATCGAAGTGGTAGACCCATGTTCCATTCATTTTCACATATTGATGCAAAAAACAAAAAAAACAAAAAAAAAAAACAAAAAAACTCCTTTTTATTGCGTTGAAGTTGTAAACAATACTCTGAATCATCAACGTTGTTTTAGTTCAATTGTGAGCAAACATGGCTTTCTCTTGATAAAAGTCTTTCGAAAATGGCCAATACACGAGATTCTAATATTTTCAACTCCTCTGTTATCTCACGTAAATTCAATTTACAACTGGTGAAAACGAGTTTGTGTACTTTTTTTGTTTTTGTTTTATAGAACAACTGCTAAATTCGTATGTATGATCACGTTTAATGCCAACATACCATTTCTTAACCATTGTTTCCGACAAAGCAAAATCTGTATAACATTCATCAAGCCATTACTTTACTTGAACAGTACTTTTTCTCATCAGAAAGCAATACTTTATCAACACATAAAAATCAGATTTTTCTATGGTGTTGAAAATTTGCAACAGTAGGTTTGTAACAGCACGTATGAGCATACGTGAAAATATCAGAAGGAGCTGTAGGATAGCTGGCTTGCGAAGATATTAGCAGCAGTAGCTGAAAAAAGCATATATACAAATTAGGAAGTGTGCGCGGGCTTGCGTGACAAGAAAAAGGACAGCACATGTCAAGATGGCAGTGTTGTTAATCTCATGGCAGACGAAATAAACAGATAGAAAAAACAAGAAGCAGTCAGTATTTGGAAAGTATCGGTAATAAATGCCTTTTGTTAAAACAAAAGAAAAAGCCAAGTCGGATTTATTTATTTTTGTTTTGTTTATTCTTTTTCGATGGTACTAGATGGCGTGTGGGTCTGAGAGAAATTTGAACCGTAACAAAGACAGTTTGAGCATAATGGCTCCATTACAGCTTCACTTAAATAACTAGTTTGTAAATTAATCCAATTAGACTCAAGTTTTGACAATGTGCTATTTGAAGGTTAGGGATGCCTCTATTTAGTCTCAAGAGACAATGGATATCCCCTGTAAGTTTAGCTGCATGTGTAATTTTGAAGCAAGGGTTTCACAATCCCTAACCACGTTTCTCCTGAATCGGCACTGCTTGAGTCTAGTGGCAAGGAGAAGTCCAGGACGACTGGAAACAAATGTCGAGATAAGCAGAAAGCTCATACAGCACCTGGAATTCCCAAATGGTCACCCATTTCAGTATTGACCAGGCTCAACATTACTTAACTTTGGTGATTTAATGAGAACTAGTGTGTCAACGTGATTATGTTGTACATAAGTTTAGTATTTTAGAAAAATCATATGGCAGTGGTGTCATCTATATATCAGGCCCAGGACATATTGAAAGATACGTTATTTTGGTTACAACATGTGCACAAACACGATTGCATGAAACAGTTTCGCTTTTCATCTTCGACGGAAAGGATTATTTTCCCCTCAGCACCAAAATCAACAAACTTTAGGTCATTTCTGAAAAGGTCTCTTCCCTTGTTTTATTGTGGTATATTACTGGCCCCGTGCAGTTCTAGGAGGTCTACCCTCCAAGGCTTTGCCCTTTTTCTTTTAAAACAAAAAAACGTTAGTTTATTGCGAATCGCCTGAAGAATGTCGATAGGGCTGTCTAGGCATTTTTGTAGGCCAAAGTGCTCCTTCTGGGGTGGGGTGGAGAGTGGGGAAGGCGTTACTGGCTCTTCAATCCTACTTTTCGTGTCACATCTTCTTGCCATGAGAGAGAAATAAATCTATTATACTGAAAACTAGCAGGGATAACTAGATTTGCCCATGGATAACAAAATAAAAGAGTTTAAAAAAGAGTGCAATAGTTTGCTTTTAAAACTTGTATCACTACCTTTTCCTTTGATTGGTCCTTCTCTCTTTTTTTTTTTTTTCTATTCACTATTTCGCTGTCAATTGGTTTAAGAAAGAAAAATAAACCTGACTGACTGTTTGACCTAATTTTAGTATTGTTTTTGAAATAAAATACCCATAAGGGTAAAAATAATTAGAAAAACAGAACTATTTACCCCCCCCCCCATTTCACTAATTTTACCCCTGGTGACGCAAATTTTATGAATATATATAAAATCATAGAATTATGTCAATAATTCTATTTTTCATGTATAAATTATTATTATCTCTACTTATATATAAAAGGCACTTTGTGTGTATGTGTGTGTGTGGGGGGGAGGGGGCTATGGACTCCAAAACGGTTGGGGTGATTTTTTTTTTTTTTTAATTTCACACAAATGTACTTTAAGTGCCTGGGAGTGTTGTTAGATAGGCTTTGTATTGGAATGTCTCTGATAAGTATTGAGAACCAATAATAAAAAAATCCAATTAAAGAAGAAACACTCCAATTTTGATCAAAGTTAACACCCTAATACAGTCTAACATCACAAGTGAATTTAATAAGTTTGATTACTGCACAAACAGAACGACCCAGTATATACAATCAAAAATATGTTCTTTGATAAGACAAGGGCATGTTCGAAATGTTTCTATTTATAGCACAACTGAACCATGAAACTTGACTTTTGCATTTTAAACTTTAATTCCAACCATTATATATAAAAATAATTTTACAAACTCTACAGTAGGTTCTCTACAGTGCAATGTACACAACAATGTATTGTGGACTAAATCATTGTAGGGAGACATGTGAAGCTTCCTCCCAGTGTATCACGATGGGTCTCTGACTAGAGCAGACAATGAATCGATTTAATTGAAAATTGGTTTATTTCACCAATTTCAATAACAATAAAAATATTGGAAAGTGTGGAACATTTGTTGATCCTTATTCAATCCTGGGCAACGTCGAGTCTCCCTGCTAGCCATTTATAATAACCTAATGAAAAAAAGGAGAAATGTCTACAATTTAGTCTTTTTTATTATAGAGTGAATTTCAGAATTCATTCAGACGGTTGGAATAAGTTTGCGGTGGTTGTCTGACGTGCTGTTTGCTCTCCCCCACCAGTTGAAATGGTTCTGCCCAGGTTTAGATAAAGGTACTTTTTTTTTTTTTTACTAATTTTTTGCGTGATGGTGTGGAAGTACATATATTTATCTTTTTAGCTCCTTACATCAAGTGGCTTCATGCCTTGTCTGGAGCGATTTCCATAAAAAAAAATAACTATAAATGAATACACATTGATCTTTACTATAGAGTGAAGAATACTGCTAATTGATGGAATGTGACTAACTGAATTTATTAATGACTGAAAAGAATCACAAGTACATCTGTCCTAACAAGTAACAATCTTGGTTTGCAATCAATTCTTTGGTTTACAACCCATTCTTAGTGACAGTCTTATGGAGGTTGAAGGTTCAATCCTTACTACAGGCGATATAAGAACTAAGAATAATATAAACTTAACACTTCTATTTGATCATGGCAATATGGATTAAATAAAAGGTTTGAAATTCAGTCCAAGTTTTCAAGATCAACATGAAGATTCCAAGTTTTAAAATATACACCTAAAGAAGGTCGGAGGTTAGATGTGAATAACATGTATGGCCTTATGATGGTCATTTCAACGCTCATGTTACTGTAGAAACAGCACAAATCTTAGGGATAACTTGGTCGTGCTCAGTATTCTGTCGTGACTGACTAAGGATCAAAACACTATCTGTCAATTGTTATTTCATCTTGTCAACCCCATTGACAATTTTCTTTTTTGTGTCCCATGCTAATATTGTTCTACTTAAACAGCTATTCCTTGAATATATTTATTTTCCACTGGAAAGCGGATATATTTGGGGGGGGGGGGTTCAGCTTATTTGGCAGCACTCATTTTTTCTTTTTTTTTTTTTCCTCAGCTTACGTTCACCATCATTATCTGTCACCTAGAAAGTTAACAAATTGTCATTGCATCACAGGTGTGCGGAGTTCAGTCAATTTTTTTTTTTTTATTGTGATTATATGCCTAGCTAATTGCTCCTAATGGTCCCAGCTGTGGAGGAGATAGGGGTCACATTATACAGATGAACAGTTTACGTGCTTGCAATTTGTTAGCACCAAATAAAAATAAACAAACAAACAAAAAAAAAAACATCTTATGAAGAAAGTGAAGACAAGACATTTTTTTTAATACTTTATTCCATAAATGAAAAAAATTAATAAAATTCCAAAATATTTATCCAACAGAAGATGTGTTAAATGTATTTTTAACAAAAAATCATCTACAATTGCGTTCTGTTTAAAAATGTCAAACTCTTAATTTAAGTCAATCAAGGTCAAGGGAGATAAGTCAGTTTGTCATGACAAATTGGTTGCATAGCTCTTTCATATTATAACACATAATACAAGTTGATAAATGGATAAATTCTATTTTTATTCGTAATTATTTTTCTACTGGATTATTTTCCGTGATTTTTGAAATTTATATTTATTTTACCATAACATGTAAGTATGTAATGATGTTTTCACCTGAAATGTGTCGATTTATAAGATCATCAATATAAACAAGCACTTTTTTTTTTACTTTCAAGTTTGTTTCACTCAATGGAACACCTTTGGACCGCTTGGTTATTTGATATTTTCTAGGAGCCGATTCAGTCAGTCTACTATGAATACCACACTAGGTACCCCTTTACTTTTCTCTTAATTTTTTTTTATCACATAAATATCTATATTTTTGGAAAGATAATTCAATGAAAAGAATATGTATCAGTAAAAATTCTTTTTTTTAAATCAGCTTTGTAATAAAATCGATCGGACATCTTACAAGATGTTAAAATTTAAATCCCATAAATATTTTCGTTTTTTTAAATGATGAAATACATAGTATGATATAATTTATACATTTTTTTAACAGCTGTTGAATGCTCATCTGTTTTTTTTAATCAGATTTTGGTGAAGTTTAATTAAATCACGAATATTATCATTTAGTCATTATGTTAATTGAATAAAATTCGGTAGAATTATAATATATTTTAAATAAAGACAATTAAAAAAGTTATGTTTGAACATGAATTATCACATCTATATCAAGGTCTCATGTATGATATAAAAAGAAACTGGAATCTTCAGGAGATATCAATCATACCAGTCATTACAGGTGCCACAGAGCTTATGAAGAAGAACCTGAAGTCCTACCTAACTAATATTCCTGGTGAGTCAAGTGCAAAACAGATCCAGACAATTGCACTTAAAGGAACAATGAGGATACTAAAAAGAGCTCTCGGTTGGTTTCAATAAAAAGCAGGGCAATGTTGGCAGCTGGTTTGGCTGCCACATACCCAGCATTACAATCTTCAAAGAAAGAAAATGACAAAAAAAAAAAAATAAATAAATATATATATATATATATATATATATATTGTTTGACACTTATAATTAGATTGAGGTTTAGCTGGACACACACACACACACACACACACACTCTTTATATATTAGATTAATAGTTGGTTTAAAACAAAAAGAAAAAAAAGACACCAACTTTAAAAATTTTTTATCAATCATCTTTTCTTTTTTCACAAACAAACATGCAGAATAATGTCTTACTGCCAATAAAGTTAAAAAATGATGCCAGTAAAGCAATTCAGGGTTTGTATTACTATACAGATTCGAAAAAGTTGTCAAAAAACAAATATATAACAAATCTACCTAACTGGATAGTGTTTTTATTTAATGTAACATGTTTATTCAGCTCGAAAAACATACAGTGTTTACCGATGTATTGGAAAATTTAAAATGGCGCTGAACTCTCTGCTGAACACAGTAAATTTAGGAAAATGAGTTAGAAATAAAAAATATACAAAATACTGTTAAAAACCCACAGAATATATGTCAGCCTATGTCACAGTAACATATACTGAGCAAATTTCTAACAGTATTTTGTATATTTTTTTATTTTTATAATTAAATAAAAACACAAAAAACTATCCAGTTAGGTAGAAAACTAACTTATCTTGCTTTTGATAACATTTATTTGTTATATATTTGTTTTTTGACAACTTTTTCGAATCTATGTGTATAGTAATACAAACCCATAATTCATTTCGTTAAAGAAGGAAATAGTTCAAAATCTTTATATAAAAATAGGCAGAGATTGTCATTGTTTGATGGCTAGATTGGCATGTTGCCTTAGAATGTTGGCCCATATTTCCAACTGAAATAACGTTAACAGATCAGCATCCCGATATCATTATCTGGTTTGTTAATTAAAAAAAAACATTTTGTCGTTGAACTAACAGCTCCATTCGAGGAAAGGTTAGACTGAGCTCCATTCGAGAAAAGGTTAGATTGGGCACACCAGAGCAAGTTGGAAATATATGAAGATCTGTGAGAACAATGTGTCAGAAATAGTTGGAAAACCATTGTATTTTTTTTTTATTGAAGTCAAATGTTGAGTTTTTATTGCCAAGAAAACCTTTGCATTTTTCAATAATCTGGGTCTTTCTTCATCAGAGAAAAAGAAAAAAATGCATTAAAAATATACAAGACAAGGCTCCAACTGTATCAACGTGGATATGGCAAACCAACAGAGTGACAAGAATCTAACAAAGTCTGTTAGTATTGTAATATAAGGCTGGATTGATGCTAATGATGTTTCGACTCTGAAATCATGACTGAACCCAGAGTCACCATCTGATGAAGGCTTTGTTGGAAGCAATGTTGCTAAACATTTTTTTTTAATTACACACACACACATATATATATAAGGGAATAATAGATTCACTAATTGATATAATAATTAAGTGATTGATTTTGTGCTATGAAACAGATACTGTCAAGAATTGTAAATGTCAACTGAATTAAAGGAATATGAACTTTGGAATATAGTCTTTTGTAATTTATATATATATATATATATATATATATATAAAAACAAATTTACATGGTCGTGACAATGGACATGCTAATGTTTCAGACAAATGGTCAGTTAAAACCAGAAGTTCTTGTCAGGTGATTTAATAAATGGTTGCTTTCCACAGAAGAAACAAGTTTTCAAATGAAGAAACTCCTTATTGGATAATTAAATTTTTGTATACAGGTTTGTTTTTTTGAAAATTTGAATAAATTTTCAAGAAGATTTTTTTATTATCTCTCTCTCTCTCTATATATATATATATATATATATATATATATATATATAAGCAAGATCAGTGAAAACATAACCCCTTATATATATATTCCTTTTATCAAACAATAAATTCTTAATTCGAATATATGTGTCTATATGTTGTTTTTTCAGAATTTAAAATTTAACTACCAAACTTATATAACTACCTGTGACCCATCGGGTCAATATGTTATAATAGCTATGAAATTCATGTATAAGCGTGACACTTGTGACGTAAAGAAAATAGTTTTTTTTTTTACATAACAGAAACATTTCTATGAAAGTATATTAAAATGAAAAATCACGGACAGATCACTCAAACATGAAAAAAAAAATCCTTCCTATTCATGTAAAGTTACCTATTTTTCTGAATTATTGCTCAAAAATCGAAAATTAAACATGATTTTCCTACGAATCGAACGCCGACAAAAGTCATTTAGCAGCAAAAACACACATGAACCTATCGATGAGAAATATAAGAATGAAAAACCCATATTGGAATCCTTCAACCAAGTTATAGGAACTTAAAATCTAAAAAAAAATTAATAAAACCTAAAGCAAAAATATTTGAATAGATAATATTAGTTTTAGTTGAAATTGACATAAAATATAAATAGATAATATTGGTTTTAGTTGAAATTGATATAAAATTTGAATAGATAATATTGGTTTTAGTTGAAATTGACATAAAATTTAAATAGATAATATTGGTTTTAGTTGAAATTGACATAAAATTTAAATAGATAATATTGGTTTTAGTTGAAATTGATATAAAATCTGAATAGATAATATTGGTTTTAGTTGAAATTGACATAAAATTTAAATGTATGATATTGATTTTAGTTGAAAATGATGAAAAAATGAAATCATCTCACGGTAAAATTTATAAATGAAAATGAGCACCTTCCCCTCTCAATTCTAAAGTAATTGTTTTTTTGTTTTTTTTCTCACTGCCAAGTTTTTCAGATTGTTCACAAAAAGTACGAATTTTATTTGGGGTGGGGGTGGGGGTTATTTAGATGAGAGTGTTCGTCTACAAATTTACTATTACTACGGTAGCTAAGTGGTTAACAACACAGGCTGAAAACTTGGTTGTGCCATGTTCAAATCTATACTGGGTCTATTGTCAAAAATCCCGGAGAGAAGATAAATAGATAAATAAAATAAAAAGAAAAAAAAAAAACACACACACACACACACACACACACACACACACACACACACACACACACACACACACACACACACACACACACACACACACACACACACACTGATTGATTGTTGCTATTTCTTCTGATGAGTTAAGGGCATAATAGATTCACTGATTGATATAATAATTAAGTGATTGGTTTTGTGCTATGAAACAGATACTGTCAAGAATTGTAAATGTCAATTGAATTAAAGTAATAAGTTATAAGATGGTCAACATCATGAATTTTAGAATATAGTGTTTTTTCATTTATTCACTATATATATATAAAGAGAGAGACAGACAGAGTAAGAGAGTGACAGAGAGAGACAGACAGAAAGACAGGGAGAGAGCGAGAGAGACAGAAAGACAGACAGATAGAGATTGACTAGCACACACACACATATCTGTATACCTGATACAAATATGCATGTGTACATGATGGCATACACAAAAATACATTGAAAGAAAGACTGTGAGGGTGGCTGTGGTTAAGCAGTTAACAATACAGATTAAAGACCTAAGTGTGTCAGGTTCGAATCCATTTCGTTCCACATCAAACACACACCTGTGTCTGAGTAAGTGAAATACAGAGAGAGAGAGAGAGAGAGAGAGAGAGAGAGAGAGAGACAGACAGACAGACAGACAGACAGAGAATGAAAAAGTGTGTGTGTGTGAGAGAGAGAGAGAGACAGACAGACAGACAGACAGACAGACCGATTGACTATTATATAGACAGTCACATATGTTCAACAGAAACGCTTTCATCAAATCCACTCCTGACCTTGTATCTAACCTCTTAGAGAAGAGTTAAACAAGTTGAGTATGTGCCCCCCCCTCCTCCACAAGTGAAAAATTTACTTTCATCATGACTAATGTTTGTGCAAAAATTTTTTTTAAATCCAAGGCGTGGTTTTTGAGAAAAGTGTGAACAAATGAACGGATGAACGATTTGGGGGCAATTTTACTCCTACAATGCCACCTGGGGGCAACCAAAGTTATCCTGGAAAATCCATTCTGGGAAAAATTTACTTTCACCATGACTAATGTTTGTGCAAATTTTTTTTTAAATTCAAGGAGTAATTATTGAGAAAAGTATGGACGAATAATTTGGAGGGCAACCGGATTTATCCCAAAAAATCTGCTCTGACAAAAATTTACTTTCACCATGACTAATGTTTGTGCAAATTTTTTTTTAAATTCAAGGAGTAATTATTGAAAAAAGTATGGACGAATAATTTGGAGGGCAACCGGAATTATCCCAAAAAATCTGCTCTGACAAAAATTTACTTTCACCATGACTAATATTTGTGAAAAATTTCAAAAAGAATTCAAGGTGTGGTTATTGAGAAAAATGTGAACGAACAAATAGGAATGAATTACTAGGTCCAATCCTTCCTTTGTTGGGAGACCAATAAATACAATGGATATTGAAAACCTTTATGTGGTCCTTTCTGTGAATATTTGATGCTAAATGCAACAGAATCATGCAAGTCAACATGCTGACTACAAATTAGTTTTTTTTTTTTTTTACACTGGATTCCAAACTCACACAAGACACTAAGTTCTATGATATTTACTAGTTCTTCCACTATGATTCGTAACATGGTCTCCTTAGGCCTACATGAACTTGCTTGATTATTCTTATGACCCAAACAATATTTTTTGGGGTGCTTGTTTAGATGGAGATAAATGGTATCCCATGGTATATGTGCAATGAGACCTCGGTTGCGATCTTCTGTTAAAAAGTTCATATAGGAAAACCGTTTTAAGGACGCCAGATCAATTTTTAAAAATACGTCGTTTTAATCAAAAACAATATTACGTACTTAACTATCATGTTGAAAATAGTAATATATCCCAAAATTACGAAAATTCATCATGTAAAAAGTTACTTATAGTTAAAGGTAATTTTTATGGAAAATTGGGTAAAATCGCATTCTTCTTAACTTTCTACTTGATGAATTTTCGTAATTTTTGGATATATTACTATTTTCAACATGACAATTAAGTATGTAATATTGTTCTGTTTGGTACTTGTACACTTGGACTAGTTTAGTCAAAACATTAAAAAATAAATATCAATAAAAGGTTATATTGTACGAATCCATTTTGAACTGAAGATCTCAAAAAAAAAAAAAAATTTCACTTAATTTGATCGAGTATTTTTTTTTTACAGCGGAAGTACACGTTTTTATGAGAGCGTCTTGAAGCCAAACATCTTGGACTTGTTCTAAATTTTTGTTTGGAGTTTAGAAGCGTCACGGGGAGATAACTCCAGTTAACGCGCCGACACTCCCTCCCCATCTTTATTAATAGCTTTTCTTCCTATAAATCGAACCTTTTGCTCGGTATCATAACAAATTGTTTTTTTTACTGTAAAACAAAAACTACTTGATGAAATTAAGTGAAATTCTTTTTTGGGGAACTTCATTCCATAACAAATATGTACAATTTATACTTTTTTTTTTCGGTATTTTCATTTTTTAATGTCTTGATTAAACTGTACAAGTACCTATTGTTTTTGTTTAAAATGACATATTTAAAAAATCGATTTATCTTGACAAACACCTTTTTCTTTAACCCTTGCCTTCTTTTCTAACTTTCCAAATCGAGAAGTTCCTGCTAATATCAATGAGAAATATGATAGAAATTGGGTGGGTGGATAATTTTATTATCTATGAGATGGTGAAATATTAATGCTTAAAAATGTGCACGAGTTGTAATGACACAATTGCACGTAATTAATCCATGGGTAAATTAACGTTTGTCAGTGGGACTTACATATTGATAATTTATTGAATCAGAGATGCACTGCAGTATGTGTAGTATCTATGTGTAATATTGAAAGTATGATTTTTTGATTAAATAGAAATTGTTAAAATAAATACAGATGAAAAATAAAGGTATCATTATTTACACATTGTTTTTCTTTAGAAAGAGAAGAAAGTTTTAAGACCATTTTATTTGAAAGCTACATGGCATTACCCTGGATAAAAATGTAACTTATCTCCCGCTTCCCTCTTTTTTCTTTGCCAATGTAAGGGAAATAACTGTGGAAAAAAATCAGAGTTATTTCCCTTCACATTATAACATCAAAAATCGTGTTTACTTCTTTGTGATATGAAACAATATAAATGATTATTTAACACCCAAAGTTTTAGGTATTATTTTTCTGGCGTTACACCGATAAAAAATTTTTTTTTATAGAGGCTTTTGAATATTTTTCAAGTTTTACATACATGCATACATACATTTGTCCTCTATATCATAGACTAGCCTGGTTGCCCGGCGTTGCCCGGGTGTTTGGAGGTGTGTGTTGAGGAAAAAAAAAATTTTTTTAAATAAATAAAGTGGTAGTAGGCAGGCAGGCTCGAACCCGTATTGCGAAGGAGGAAAAGAACGTGAAAAAAAAAAAATGTGACGTCTTTGCTGTTGCACCCATCGCCCAACCGGAAGTGACGAATGTTTAAATTAACGCTAGTCAATCGAAAAGAGAGGATGACTTTCGAAAATATCGGTGAAAAAAGCAATCCCTCTCTGTAGAAAAGTGCCCAGTTGAGGGTGAAGTAATAAATGTTTTTAGCCAATTTTTCAATATTTGTCGTCCGAAGGGTAGAGCTTCAAAACGATACCAATCTTATGAAAATCCGTCACCTCTGTCGAAAGTTTGAGGCAAATATACATACATACATACATGCATTTAAACAGACAGGTGAGATTTATATTATAGATGAAGTTTCAAATTAAGAAAGAACATACAAATATTGATTTTATAGAAAAAGCTATAGGTAGAAGGAAAGTTTTTTAAATGTAAAATAAAATTGGAAAGAAACTCTGCTTATTTGAAGATTTCATAAAAAATAAAAATTTTAAATAAAAAATAGGTATCACACTAAAAACAGTTGTAAGAAATATCTTTGCTATTTGAATTCATTTCTGACCAAATTCTGGATAAAGTTGGGATCAGTTAGGTTTCAAGTACCTTAAAAATAAGCAAAATAAAAGAGACAACTGAGTTGATGTAAACAAATAAATCCAAGTTACTGGAGTTTTTGTTAACAAGTCGATTTTTTAATATAAGGAAAGATTTCTTTTTGACTATGAAAATTGTCTGGTCGGTCCTGTCAGCATAAGATGAGGCCACCCCAGATGACTAGCATTAAAGCCTTAGTTATCTCCCAAATCATTATATTATGTTCAGTTTAAAACTTTTTTTATATACTAGCATCTACTGGATGAGGAGGATATAATGCCTGAGAAAAAAACCTTCTTAGACAACATAGATAATTCAGTAAATGTTTTTTTTAATTAAATTTTTACAAAGAAGAAAAAAGAGAAATGAAATTTAAAAAAAAAACAAAAAATCACTTACCCGGTTGCCAAGTTTTTCTTGGTTTGAATTTGTAAGTTTGGGTGAAGATCTTCAGTTGGGTTAGTTTGTGGTGATGTCATCGGAAATGTGTTTGGATATATATTCGATGCCAACACATCTTTCTGAACTTCTCGTCGGACTTTTCGATTGTAATGGTCATTCATTAAAAGAGTCCTTCTATGAATCTCCGCCTCAGCCTGAGCAAGTTCATGCGTAATTTGATTTTCTGTTGGGGAATAGGAGAATAAAGAGGAATGCAAATCGTTATTATTGACTGGCGTTTGCAGGAGTAATTCGGATGACAATGGAGAAGGACTGCAAAAGTCTAACGAAGAATTTGCATTCTTATTGTTCATATTTAAAGATAAATTTGTTTTGTCATCTATTAATGAAGATAGGTCCGGTTTGCTTTCGTCCGCAGAAGTTGTTGGCTCCACAGGTTCGGTCTTGATTTTCTCACATTGTGCCTAAAATAAATGGGGGAGAAAAAAAAAAAAAAAAAAAAAAAAAAAAAAAGGAAATAAAATTGTATTTTTCATGAAAACAAATTATTCTGATGCTAACAACCATAAAAAAAAACATGTAAAAAATAAATACAAATCTAGGACATTTGAGGCAACGGATGTCTTGACTAAACAATCCAAACTAAAATCTGTACATAGTTATCACAAACAAGCCAAGATTAATGCACCAAAGCGAGTAGTCGGATTCTCAGAGGGAGAAAATACCATCAACACTTTATGACCTGAATTATGATGTAGATAATTAAAAAATATATTTGTTAATTTTAGATGCTGGCATACTGAATGTAAGCAATGGACAGTTACAATCTGGAGATACCTGGCATCTACCCAGATGAAAATTTGGTGTTTACATATCTTTGATGTTAATGCCGATGGTGATGCTGAACACATAAATAAATTAACACATAAATAAAAACAATACATGTCCGACAGAAATGATACGTGTAATGGGCAGACCTCGGTCGCAATCTTCTGTCAAAAAGTTCATATAAGAAAACCGTTTTAAGGACGCCAGGTGTCTTTGATGTTTATGACGATGGTGATGATGGTTTACATATTGTTTGTTTTATGCATATGACGATAAGAACAGTAAAAAATCTCGGTACTCATGCACTTACTGATCCGTGCTGAAATAATAACATTATTATTTTAAAAAACATTCTTTATCATGGGGAGGAGAGGGTGTGTTGTACCTATTCTGTACTTTAACCTTACAATTGAATAAAAAAAACATATCATAAAACTTTAATTAAACTTGAAAATACGATTTAAAAAATGGCGCGGATCAGTAAGTGCATTAACACCAAAATCTCTAATAAGAACAATACGAAAAAAACAAATGAAGTTCATGGGCCATGTCTATGAAAAAGCAGAATAGAACAGACTAGCAGAAGGTATAAGGGGGGGGGGCACAGTCATAAAATACGCTTAAATATGATATCTTAATTTGTCCAGATTTCGTATATATTATTATAGTCGTGATTTCAAAAGTAAAAACAAAAAAAAAGTAACTGGCGAAAGACCCACAAAAGAATGGTCTATAAAAGAATCCAATCATTTGAGGCTCCTAGCGCCACTGTAACTTTTATTTTTGGAAGAGATAGAGTTTGTAAATATGGAGACAGACATGGTGAGTTTTATAAATTAGTTTGACAGGAAAGATCATGGGTAGAAGAAGCAGAGGACAACAGCGAGAAACATGTTGACAGTCTGAACACCTGGGCACTCTGTTCCGTCTGCCTGCTTCCCACCGGACTACAACTTGGATGTCTTCAAGTCCAACGTTAACAAATTCCTAATGAACCGCCCCCTTAAGTAAACACTTCATCAAATCTCCACACTAACGTAATGTACTTGCAATAACCCTTATCCCTGAGTGGGTTCCGGGCCTTGATAAGTGGTGATCACTGTGTAAAAAAAACAAAAAAAAACAATGAATTCATGAATGCACCAAAGACGAGAAACAAATGGAGAGCCACAGCTGTCAATGTCTGTATACACACCACTTGAATGAATAAAAATGTAAAGATAAGTCCTTTCTCAACGAAAAAGGAACACTCATCATTACGGTAGGTTTAATATAGGATTTTAAGTTGTCTTTCAGAAAAAAAAAAAATTTAAGTAGAAAATTTCAGTGAATAAAATGTAAAAAAAAATTTGTATTCTCAAATGTTGTTACTGTTTGTTTTTACATTACACTAATCTGATTTTCTTTATTGATTTACAATCAAAAGAAGAAGAAAAAAATAGCTTGATTTCTACAGTGTGATGAATCATATTAAGAAGATTGAATGTGTTAGCTCTTGAAATAAAACTTATATGAGCAGTTAAATTTGTGCTTTTGTGTTATTTTTGCATGTTTTATTTTAGGGATTACGAGATTTGTTCAATGTTTAGTAAGCTGATTAGGGTTAGGGTTTTTGAAAGGTTAGGGTTAGGGTTAGGGTTTTTGAAAAGTATTGGGATTTTTCTCAATGGTTAGTCTAATTAGATCTAATAATCAATAACTTCGATTATGTTTGATTTTTATTTACCACAAAACGGCATTACATTTGCAAAGAATTTTCATTAGTTCAAATCCTGCAGTTTTACAGGGGAGTCCCTACTTATCAAGGCTAAGAGGTCACTCGAGAATAAAGGTTAATTAGTCAATACTATGATAAATGGTAATGGTGGACATTGGGCAGAAATTGATTATTCTCCATGTTTCAGTTAAGAAAAACTCCTGTAGCAGCATGAACTGTAGCTTTGCTGAGGTTTTGACATATGCCGCGTCTTCGAAAAGGTAGTCCGCACTGACAATTAAATATAATAATAAACGTTGGAAAAAATTAGTAAAAACAGATAAAACACAAATGTTGGGTATTTGAGAAGGCAACAGCAAAGTCAATCATAAAAGTACAGAATAGTTAACAGCCGAGAAATCATAAACAACAAAAATCCACAAATACCAAATGCAGTAAAATCCAATGATCTATCTTTTGTACTCTCTGAAATTGTTTAAAAAATTATTTTTAAATTTAATTTCTTTTAGCTGTCTTTACAGCAAATAAATTAAGTGCTTTTAGTTTAATCGTTAAGGATTTCATTTATGAAAAATTGTAAAAAATCTATAACTACCACTAACTCTAAATTTGGGAATACAACTCGAACTTAGGGTTTGTGATCGAATAACTCATTTTGTATACAACTTTTCATGAATTAAGCCCCCTGCCTTGATAAGCAGTCATTTGTTTTTATTCGGTGTGTAAAGACCGCTTTGAACAAAACATTTTGAAATTAAAAAAAAAAAAAACTTAGTTTCAGCATGTTAAAAGTACACAGGTTGGTAAATAATTACATTCTACTGTTTTTTTTTTTTTGCAATTTTTTACTAAATTTGTCCTTTTTTTACACTCTTGGAACTGTTTTGGCCTCAATTTTTGTAATGAAAGAGCGTAAAATAGGCCAAATTTGGCCTTTAAAAGGCCAATCTGTCAAACCTTAGAAAAGCCAAATTTTAAAAACAATATGGCGGCCTCAATTATTGTACTAATAAAAAATATAATGAAAGATAATAAAAATTAATTTTTTTCTGGTTTTATTTCAGCTCTTGTGTCTAATAATGTGTTTTATATAAAAATAGTTTTTCTAATTTTTTTGTCTGTCAAATAATTTACGCTGCTAAACTACACATTTGCCCAAACTTTGTTACAGCTGGCACATTTTTGGATAATTGATACATTTTTTAAAAAAAGTCAAGTACATCTATTTTATTAATTCATAATTTTAAGACTTTAACTTAATAATTTACTTGGAAATAATTCCAGAAAATTTATCTTAATCTTGCCAGAAAAATTTAAACACAATCTTTTTCATAATGCATTGTTTTTACATGAAATGTAAGGTTTTTTAGATTTGCGATAAGATTTTTCCATGTATTTTTTATTTCACACACTTTTTTTCTTTGAGAGACTAACTTTAGGCCATAATCTTTCAAATACAATGAAAACGTAATCGAAAATTTAAAACATTTATTATGATCAGCCAGCATTCAAAACCATGTTTCCTACCGAGTCAGCCATTAAAATGCATGTACCTAAGAAATAATTGTTACCAAAGGCAATAAATGCTACTTTTTTACCTACTTGGAGGAGTTTTGTTTATGTTTTAAAGTATTTTATAGCAGTTTTATTTTTATTTTTTTATCTTAAATTGACAGTGTGTCGATGAAAAAAAAAAACAAAAAAAAAAACTGTCTCTCTGCGGTCAAAAAAAAAAAAAAAAAGAGACTCGCCTGTGCCCCCTCTCTTCATTTTTTTCACAGCAGTCATTGTCCTCATATGCAAATTAATGCTATATGTAAATTAATAAACTGTCTATAGATGTAAGTACTTTTCTCTTTCCTTTCTTGATTCAGTCACCTGACAGGATAGACAGAGGCGTCGTCGCTTGTGTAAGTCACATTTTGCATTATTTTCTGTAACATGGCTAAAATAATCAAATGTTAAATTCAACATACTACTGCCAAAAGCTTGCTACTCCAAATTTCGACACTGTGCTGTCAAAACTCAACTCTAGAACACGACGCACTGCTGGCAATTCTTGCTACTTTGACATCCAAATTTAAAGTCAACCCCGTCTCTAAATAATCGTTTTTTTTTTTGTTTTTTTTTATATTCAACCAGAAGAATTTCATTTGCATATTAAGTGACAATGTCACAAGCATAAAAAGAAAAGGGCGACCATTTTTTTCTTCTTTCTTCATTCGTTTTGTCTGTATGGAATTCAACAGATTGCACACAAACAGATTTGTACTAATTTTTTTTAAGTACTTGATTACAGAAGAGCAACTTATTTTACTTTTGGTAGCATTTTAGACCACAAAATATTATGGTAAGAAACGTTGGCCAACATCAATGTTGTGGGAACTCCAAAAACAAAGATAATACAATTTCTGTTTTTGCGGTGCTGTTCTGACTTATGAGTATGAAGACAATGGCGAAATATGCAACTTTCCACAAACGTTACTTTTATGTATAACAGATGATCTACTAGGTCAAATTTCGTCATTTTTTTTTATATATTGCTATTTTTCAAATGACCCTTATATAAATAATATTGTTTTTGCTTAAAAGGATACCTTAACAAAATTTCCACTTTAGACGAACTGTAAGCAAGCATCAATAATATCTGAAATATTTTAACAAAATATCTAAAAACAAAGAAAAAAAAGAAAAAAAAAAGCTTTTTAAATAAAGGCACTTTTGCATTACTGTCATGGAATAACTTTTTTGTTTTTATTTTGAAGATCTCAAAATGGAGACAATTCAATCAGTTTAC
Source organism: Euprymna scolopes (assembly GCF_053919585.1). Lineage (NCBI taxonomy): Eukaryota > Metazoa > Mollusca > Cephalopoda > Sepiida > Sepiolidae > Euprymna > Euprymna scolopes. The sequence continues at coordinate 15,354,904 of NC_136501.1, forward strand.
AAGAATTCTGCCAAAAGAACTCCTGCATTAAATTATTGCTCCATTAGCCTCCTCTCTCTTTTCGATAAAATCTTCTTAATTAAAAAAGCTCTAGTCCATCACCTCCCAGCTGCTAAACTTCTGTCTGACCAATATGGATTTAGGCAAGCCCGTTCTACTGCAGATATCCTAACTAATCTCTGAATGTATATATCATGCACTGGATAAGGCCTTTGACAGGGTATGGCATAATGGTCTTGTCATGAAACTCAGATTATATAGTATTACTGGACGAATACTTAACATAATTAAATCCTTCTTAAGAGAAGAATCCAGGTTGTCCTTGATGGTTGTATGTCTAAACAATATGATATAAATGTGGGTGTGCCTCGGGTCGATCCTTGGACCTTCATTATTCCTGATATTCATAAATGACCTTCTCCGAGATGGGTATATTTGCTGACAATACCACACTCTATAATAAACATGAGGTGAAACCCTAGAGGAAGACCTCCAGTCTGGTGGAATGGGGACAAAAATGGAGGATAACATTCAGTGCTGCCAAGACTGAGAGTATCCTGTACTTCAAGGCCACCATTCGCCCATGTATGGAGTATTGTTGCTACATTTGGGGCTGGTGTTTCTGCTACTAGTCTCTTACTCTTAGACAAGGTTCAAAAGAGTCACCAACCTAATAGGTCCTGCACTGTCAGGTAGACTTCAACCTCTGCATGTCCCACTGACAAAATATTGCACCCCTTTGCCTGTTTTACAAGTATTTTAATGGTGGGTGCTTTGACAGATATAAGCCATTCTTCAACCTAAATACGGCTGACAAACCTGACAAGCAGAAAAATACCACTTCTACACTAGAGATCCCCAGATGCCATAAAACCTTCTACTCTAAGAATTTCTTCCCTTGCATTGCTAGAGTTTGGAATTCCCTTTCGGGTCCCTGCTTCCCTGACTGTACTGACATGTAGAAGTTCAAGTGTAATGTAAACAGACATCTCAACTCCCTACATAGTAGCGTTGCAAATTATGTCCCAGATAGTAGGACACTATATCAAAGTGGCACTGTGCCTTGTTTGAGATTAAAATGCAAAAAAAAAAAAATTCAGAACATGATTGTTTAATCTAATAAGAGAATAGTATTTTCTATAAAAACATTATCTGAATATTTATTGAATTAAAATAAAATTAGGAAAATTCTAATGACATAATAAGTTTTTAATAAAGATTTTCATAAAAAGAGTCAATTCTCAAATGAATGAAAGTCATCTCGTTTTTTTTTTTTTTCAATTTTCTCATCAATTTGTTCAAGCTGGGGATGGGGCACACTCTTGGATGCCAGACATTTATCTGCTATCTCATATATTCCAGCTGGGACATCTTGTAAAAATTCTAACTACTCCTTTAAGTACAATTGTTTGAATCTCGATTTCACTTTAGTTCACCTGGTATATTTGCCAGGTAGATTTTGAAATTCTTTTTCATAAGTCCAGTTGCTCCTATAATTACTGGAATAATAGAGATCTTCCTAAGATTCCAGTTTCTTTTTTTTCATGTTGTCATTATACGACTATGTATGACTTTACAATTTTAGTTTTGAACAGTCACTATTGGAATGCATTGACTTTTTTTTGTTTGATTTGAAAAAACTTTTTTTTTTTACAAAGTTTAAATTTTCGTAACAAAATTAAAATAATCATTAAAATGTATAATTTGGACAGTCATTATTGGCATGCGTGTAAGTGTTTTTGAAAATTAAGTTTTTCTTTACAAGTGATATTCTCTAATTAAACAGTACTGTTCAGAAATTGAATTGTCTCCCCCTGTTCTGGACTTTTCAAAATGAAAACAAAAGTTGCTCCATGGCACAAGAGCCACTTTTTCCTTGGTATACACTGGCACGACTTCCGCTAAAAAAAAAAAAAAAAAAAAAAAAAACTTACCCACCTACAAATTCGAAAAAGGGTCTTAAGTTCACGATATACCTTTTATTTCTTTATGGGTTTTATAGGTTTATGTAGTTCAAATAATTTACGCATCTAAAGTGCCCATTTACCACTTATTTTATATTTAATTTAATTAATAATAACAATAATCATATTTATTTTATATATAACGTATTTTAACTTATTTTCTAATATATGAAAATTAAAAAGAAAGGTAATTGATTTGTTAAAAATTACCGAATTTAAACGCCATTTGCACTTGTCTTCCTTCTATGGCTGACGGGTTCATGTAAAAAAAAAAAAAGAAAAAAAAGTGAACTCAGTAATTCTTGTCGCCTTTTTGACTGCGCCGAGTAAAAATAATAATGTGTAGCTACTTTAACGAGCAATACATTAACCTCGCGTAAACCTGTTCATTGATTTAACTGTCTTCCTTAAAGATGGACTGCGAGCATTACGTTGATCTTACATAAACCAGTTTGATGATTTTTAACCACCGTACCTTTATGAATTGTCTTCATTATAAAAGATGACTTATCCGGTAGCCACTAACGTCTTGGCTACACAAGGCATATCATTTTGCAAGGAAATAAAGGTGAGTGTTTGTTCAGCAGTGCATGCAGTCTCACGACCCCTCACCTCTCTATGTGAGGAGAAATTGTCACATATATTTGAGGTTTTTACAATAAGATAACGTGGGGAATACGGTGCCCGGAAAACTCGTTCCCTTTTTTTTTTTTTTTTTGCTTAACTTAAATTAATTATTTTACTTAACATATTCACCGAATTTCACACTTCAAAACTCAAAAGCGGGATAATTAAACACAATCGGAGTTCTGATATTCAGACGTCAAAATAAGGTATGCAAACAATTTTTTTTTTTTTATCTATAATTCTGTCCCTTACAACAACACAATATGTTTTGTTCAGTTTCAGATGATTATTTTAAGCATATTTGTTCCCACTTCAAAACAAGGGGGGTTTTGTAAGCAAAAAAATATATATAAATATCGTTTATGAAAAATAAGTACACTGTTATCAAGTTCATTCTTCTCCTAATAATCGCTGAAACTTTCGTATTGATCGGATAATTACCTGATTTTTGGTAGATTTTTAAAAAGACGGTCCGTCAAAAAGTACTGACCTGCCCCCCCCCCTCCCAGTTTTGGCGGTGCCTAGTGGTCATGTGTGTGTGTGTATCTGAATTATTAAGATGGGCTGTCTCATATATGAGAGTATACCAGAGAGTATATGCGTATGTATATCTATGTATGTGTACGCCTATGTAAACTATAATAATACGCTGTTTCATATAAAGGGGTTACCGTAACCACCGTAGCTAGAAGGCACCTTATTAAATAAAATTTATTAAATAGAGTTTTTGTGTATGTACTTGTATGACTGTATATTTATGCGTTAGGGGTAAGCAGATGTGTGTGTGTGTGTGTATTTGTATATATGTATATGGATATCTATATATCTATGTATCATATTTATACATATATGTGTGTCTATGCCCGTATGTGTATATATGTTTTATTGAAAGGTGTATCCGATTGGGATCTACAGGTTTTAAGGTTCCCAATTAAGTTTTGTATTAGTATGGCTATTTATGTTAAGTTAAGTATCTGTATAGATATAACTACGTGTATGGCTATCAATGTAGATTATATGGGTGTGCGTTTACGTTTTGTGTAAATGTGTATTTAACTGTATATATAAATTATGTATATTTGTGTGTGTGTGTGTGTGTGTGTGTGTGTGTGTGTGTGTGTATATATGTACGCGGGTGTACAGTATCAGAGTATGGATTTGTGTACATGTATTGAGGTATATTTATGCGTGCAGAAGTTGAGTCTTGAATATATTTATTTTATTTTTATACTTATAATTCATATTTCTGTGCGTATATGTACGTTAGAATATAACAAACGTGTGTATCCACCCCTGAGTGTGCGTGTGTGTGTGTGTGTGTTTTATTTACTTCTAGAATAGAATGTGTATGTAAACTTAAAATGGCGGCTTAACCGAACTGGATAATCATCTGAAGCATGCAGATGCTTTGGACCACCGGCCAGGCGAGACAAAATGTAGCACAAGACGAGATAAAAAAGAATATAAGGGAATAAAAAAAAAAAAAAAAGAAGTTAAGATATGGAAAGATAAAAACCTGTGAGGAATAGATCGTTACTTATCCTCCACCACACATACACATATTAGGTGACAAGATTTCTAATTTTGTAAACGAAATAAGGATTTTTTTTTTTTTTTTTTTTTTTTTTTTTTGCGTGTCTTGAAATATCAGTATTCGAAGATTATTCGTGGCCTGAAGACGTAATCTCCTCAACACGGGTGATTACAGAAACATGCACATATGTAGCCATCAATGTTTGTATAAATAAATTATATATAATAAATGCTATTAAAGGCATGATAATGTACTCTTCTACCTACCCGGATAAGTGTCGTTCTTACTTATTTTAAAGTGTTTATTTAGTTTGAAACAAGTAGTATTGTGTTTAGAACAATAAAAAAAAATGACGGACACGAGACGATGATCTTAAGGATCTCGACAATCGTTCGAAAATTAAATAAAATACTAATAGACCCACCTAAATGTCTTGGGGGCATTTATTGGGTAGATAGAAGAGTAACATATCTTGCCTTTGGTAACGTTTGTTTTTGGTACTTATGCAGAGAAGGTACCGTGCCGCGCAAAGAACGACAATGTTATTTACGAGGGGAGGGTGTTTTGTAACTAATCTGTACTTTAACTTAAGAATAAACAAAAGATACCGTAAAACTTTAATTTAACGCGTAAATACTATATTTTAAAAAAAATCTGTAGCAGGTGTCTTTGATTACTGAATTTAGAATGCTATTTTATTTCATAGTATTTTCGATACTTGTACAGTTTAATCAAGACATCAAAAATGAAAATATAGAAAAAAAAAAAAGGTTATATTGTACGCATCCGTTTTGAACTGAAGATCACCGGAAAAAAAATTTCATTTAATTTGATCGAGTAGTTTTTGTTTTTATGACAGCACGTTGAAGTTTTTGTTTGGATTTTAAAAACTCAGTTTAAAGCGCCGACATTCCCTTCCCCATCTTTAATACTAGCTTTTCTTCCTAAAAATCGAATCTTTTGCTCGGTATCATAACAAATTGTTTTTTCGCTGTAAAACAAAAACTACTTGATGAAATTAAGTGAAATTTTGGTACTAGTGCACTAATTGATCCGTGCTGAAATAATAACGTTATTATTTAAAAAGTAGGCACCGCCAAAAATGGCCGAAAAATCAAGTTGTTTTTTAAAACGAAATTACATTTATTAAAATCCATTATTTCTGAGTAACTTTTTTTTTCCCAGAAAGATAAAACCCTGAATTTTATCATAGAAAGCAGAATAATGTAAAACTTTTTCTACTATTTTTAATTAAATTTTAAATGTTAAATTTTCCCCAAAAGTTAACAATTGGCGTTTTTTATTTTGCACAAAAAACATATATAGTTTAAAAAAAAAAAAAAAAAAGGTTTTTGAAAGAATTAATTTGTTTATTTCTTGTCTAAGATTTAGGGTGATTTTCTATGAGAATATGCAAAAATATTATAAGTACCTGGATTTCAAATAATTCCACTTATTCATATAGGCAACCAGTTACTTCGAGTCGATTTGATTACTGTTTACATTTGTACTTGATAACTACGGAAGACCAAAAAGCCAAAAAAAAAAAAAACAACTTATTTTTCAGTGACGAAAATTTCAATGTATTATTAACGCTGAGGCTGGCCAGTACCAGATGGGTGACCATTTGTATGAGTATTGTTTTTAATGTGTATGTGTGTGGGGGGCAATTTAAAGCAGAATAAAAAAAAATTATTTCAGCGCGTTTGGTCCACCGTAGTCGAAAGGCGGCAAACGTTTCCAAACTGGATCGAAAAAATAATGATATTTTTAACACAAAGGGCACAATATTTATCGAATTTTTTTTTTTTTTGTATCGATTCTACAAAGCATGCCCTGTTTAATAATGGTCATATTCGGCTCGCTAAAAAGAAATTGTTAATTTATTTATCAAAGATCTTAAAATGGCTTTTTTCGTATAAATATTAAAAAAAAATTTTTTTTGTTTGTTTTACTTAGCTTAAATTGTTTTACTTAACATATTCACCGAATTTCACACTTCAAAACTCAAAAGCGGGATAATTAAACACAATCGAAGTTCTGATATTCAGACGTCAAAATAAGGTATGCAAACAAGTTTTTTTTTTTTTTAATCTATAATCCCGTCCCTTACAACAACACAATGTTTTGTTCAGTTTCAGATGATTATTTTAAGCATATTTGGAACCCCCTCAAAACAAGGGGGAGGGTAAGAATATATATATATATATATATATATATATATATATATATATATATATTTGTTTATGAAAAATAAGTACATTGTTATAAATTTCATTCTTCTCTTAATAATCGCTGAAAATTTTGTATTGATTGGATAATTATCTGATTTTTGGTAGATTTTTAAAAAGACGGTCCGTCAAAAAGTATTTACCTGCCCCCCCCCCCTTAGTTTTGGCAGTGCCTATTAAAAAGTCATTTTTAACATGGGGAGGGTAGGGTGTTTTATACATATTCTGTACTTTAACCTTACAATTGAATAATAAAAAAAAAAAACATAAAACTTTAATTAAACTTAGAAATACGATTTAAAAAATAGCGCGTATCAGCAAGTGCTGCTACAGCACTTGCTGATCTGCACTATTTTTTTCGCTGCTACAGTGTAGCAGCAGCGAAAAAGTTTTTTCGGAACTTCATTCCATAACGGATACGTACCATTTAAACTTTTTTTTTTTCGATATTTTCAGTTTTTAATGTCTTGATTAAACTGTACAAGTACCGTATTTTAAAGTTGAATTCGGTTTTTACGATATTTTTGTTTATTAATTTGCTAGAATAACTTTTTTTAATTTAGTAATCAAGTAAAAAAAAAATGGCATTTTTACTTGATTAAATAATTTGAAATAATAAAAGTGATTTTTGTTTTAATTTGCATAATGCGTCACTGATAGTTTGAAATAACTTAAAAAAGAAAAAAAAAGCATCGTTAATGACCGTTTTATTAGAAAGAAAAAAAAAACAAGTCCACTGAATGTCGGCTGGATGTGAGAAAAAAGTGAAAGTAAAAATCGGGGAGGCATCTGCTATCCCCCCACCCCACCCTCAAGCACGTTACCTTCTTTGCACTATCGCGTTTTTTGTTTTGTTTTTTTATACTGCAAAATGGCCGCTGTTATTCATAGGCAAAGTGTATAAAGATAGAAGTTTAATTAAAAATTAACTAGTAACCTAGCTTGCCGTTGTCCGGGAACAATAATTTGAAATTATTTTGAGCAAGTTTTCATGATATAAATCTTTGGATTTTTTTTTTTTTTTTTTTTTCAAAGTAAAATTATTTGGGCGGACCTGAACGAGAATCACCCTCATCCCCGCAATATATTAGTGGCCAATAATAATCCACTGAAAAAATTGCAAAAAAATCGAAAGCCGTTCTTAACTTAATGGGGAGGTTGGAGGTGTTTATTCCGAAAGCCGTTCTTAGGGGTAGGTGGGGGATTCTCGTTCAGATTCACCCTTATTTGAAAATATTGAAGCAGTTTAAACGGGAATTTCTGGCGTCACCAGGTTTGAATGAAAAACCCCGTAATGCAATGCACCCAGCCCATAACCCCTTGTTTATTCATTTTTACATATTAAAATATTCTTTTTTTTTTTTTTGTGCTTTTACAGAAATTGAACCGAATTTTTTAAAACATAACCTAATTCTAATCAAAGTTGTAAGGTTCTTTGATAAAAGTAGTTTTTGATCAGTTCAAATTCTGTAGAAGCGCGTATTTGGGGGGGGGGCAAAGATGTATTCAGTATTGATGAGGGAAGAAAAGTGATTAATTGGAGTAAATTTTGTTTTACGAGGGAGTCGCTAAAGGCTACTCGAGGATAAGGGTTAATTGAGTGTAAGGTGGTCACTGAGACTACAATCTAGTAGACTAGTAATGGGTGCAATTTGATTACGGGGGCGGCTCAACAGAAATTTGTTTACATTAGACTTGAAGACGACTATGTTGTAGTCGACTAGAAAAAAGATCGGTGATATAGCTCCACAGGCGGTCAATTCTAGGAAAGAAGTTTTGTTCATGGGATTTGTTTAGATATATGTACAGATAGTGGGGAGAAACTGTTGATAGTGGTTGAAGTTGGACGAGTTTTTGCAGCGAATGCCTTGAAGGGCCATAGACTGAAGTTCAGTTGGACACTTTCCATGAAAGCAACAATAGACTTGCAACGTCTCTTCCGTGAGAAATAGGTTGCAGAGTGGAGATTTGGTAACTTTATAGTCTTTTATCGATAATTATGAATCTGTTACCGCGCTGAAATAAAGCGTTACTTAGTAATCCATTCTTTTAACATGAGCCGGGAGGGTGTTTTGTAATTATTCTGTACGTTACAATTTAATGAACAAAAATATCGTAAAAATTGGATTTAACTTGAAAATACTATTAAAGAAATAGCGCAGTAACAGATGCATACGCATAAAGTACCCTTTTAGCCTCTCCCTCCGAGACATTCGACTTTTGTAGAGAATCGATGAGTCCCCCTGTGTTCCTATTTATTTACCTCACCATGAGGGCAGAGTTAGACACAAGGTCGGTTTTTAATGTGGGGAAAATCCAGCTCTCTAAAAAGGGACACTCTAGATAGGAACAAAAATAAAAAAATTGTCTCGGTCATGAAGGATTTCTCGACTACCCGAGGACAGAAAAGGTGTAGTGTTGTATCAGAACAGATACTACACTTTGTTTCTAACCAAAAGGCCAAGAGGGCCCCTGTGTTACTTTCATTCCAAGTGCAGATATTCTTTTTAAAGTTGATGCTATAATATAACAAAACGTTTGCTTTTTTTTTTATTTTTGTGACTGTCCGGACCTATCGCAAATTCCACGATAATATTCTTTCTTTAATGGAAATATATTTTCGCCAAAACCTTAAGATTTTGTAAACAATGATTGTAACTTCGGTACTAGTGCACTTATTGATCCGTGCTGAAATAATAACGTTATTATTTAAAAAAGCCATTCTTAACATGGGGAGGGGAGGGTGTTTTGTACCTATTCTGTACTTTAACCTTACAATTGAATAAAAAAAACCCATAAAACTTTAATTAAAATTGGAAATACGATTTATAAAATAGCGCGGATCAGTAAGTGCACTAGCACCGTAACTTCTATATTTAGGAGTACAAAAGATATATATATATATATATATATATATATATACACACACACACACACACAAATGTACTATGCAGAAAGGTTTGTTTCATTCCCGAGGTAAATCATAAGGTTAATTGCATGGATTTACGCTGTACAAAGTTTTTTTTTTTATAATTAAGCTGTGCATACTCCAACTTCTAATCAATTAAGATCCTCGATTTTATTAACCTTCTACTCGTGTATCGAACACTGTTGAAGTCAATCCTGAAAAAAAAAAGTATACATATGCTATGAAAAATATATGGCAATTAAGCTACACAGAATTTTCCGCATTTCATCATCGCGACGATTCATCACAATGAAAGGCGGAAAATTCTGTGTTTCATAACTTGCTACCGAGCTCCACTCAAGTATTGAGCACTGTTGACATAAATGCTGAAAATCGATACATAAAATGCGTCAAAAACTAAGCACGCGCTTGCGCGTAAAAAATGGCCACTCGGTGATAAGATAAGGAATTACATTGCTTAATATGCGGAAAGCTACTTGTTTGCGCAAAATTTAAATGCGATATTCGTTTTCAGCATACTCAAAAACCCCAAAAGTCGTAATTTTAATTAATAAGTGATTAAGGCGGAAAGAAGATATATTATATATCTATATATATATCAGTGGTGAAAAAACCAGACTAGTGCTCAATGTGTAGCCAGAGCAGTATATAGGAAATTTATTACTGAGTCCAGAATTCTGACGAAGCTAGTCGGATATTTCCTCTTTTTGAGGATTTCCCTCTAGCTGAAACAATATGTAAACACTCATTCTGGATTCACAGTAATAAATTTCCTATATATATATATATATATATACACACACACACACACAATAACGAGTGATAAATATTAGTTGAACCTGTGATAGTTCGACCGATATAGCTGTAGATGTTTCATCTTCCTCTTCTTGGTCACGTGTGTATGCATTCGGTTCATCCGTTAATTTGACAATTTCTGACAATTCCTCTTCACTCTTAATGTCTTCTAACATTTCTTGGGGCAAATTTGAAGTGTTTAATCCAATCTTTATTCTACATCCGAAGAGTGCTTCATACGGTGACATTTTGATAGCCGTATGATAGCTCTGGTTTTTCATCAATTGGATGAAGCGCAGGGCCGTGCTCCATTGGGTCGAGTTCTCCTCCCGCATCCATGCTGTTAACATGTTTTGTATATCCTGACTGTCCCATTCCACTCTCTTTTGGTCCCGGCTATGGTAAGGCTTTCCATAGACAATCTTAAGCTGGGACCAATACTTTTTAAGACTTAACACAACCTGACTGGAAAATTCCGGTCCAATGTTTGATTGTAAGATAGACGGGGCTCCAATAAGGGTGAAAATGTCTACCAATTTAAAAGCCACCTCGTCGGCGTTTTTTGTTTTAAGCGGTTTCAGTACAACAAATTTTGTGAGGTAATCTTGATAGACGAGTATATATTTGTTGCCTTCTTCATCAGGGTGGGATCGAAAATCGATCAAGTTAACTTGACAGCGAGAATTAACTTCCGTGCAAACAAAGGGCCTAGCAAGTCCCTTTTTGTTAGCTTTCAGCTTATGTTGGCATGGTATACAGAGCTGAAGGAATAACTCAATATCATGACGTGTAATGTTCTTATATTTCGGCGAGAGTTCCTTAATCAATCGATCGCGACCACAATGGTTAATCGATATGTGAATGTTATAGATGACATCGAATAGTTCACTGTCGGGCACATAAAACTGTAACTTCTCATCGTCGGTTAATGGTTTAATTAGCTTGGGCTTATCTTCGACAACGAGAACGTCATACTTATTCAATAGCCAGTAATGGCGAGGTACCTTCTTTGGGGCGTTTTTAGCAATTTTCACTTCATCCACTAATTCTTCATAACGTTCGTCTGTTAGAAAAACGGCGTTCCTTCCTGCTGTACTCCGATTTTTTTGCAGTTCTATGTAGAACTGTTGCTTCATTACAGGATCCGGTTCGCAAGATGTACTCGCAGTCTCCATATCTGGAGAGCGAGAGAAAGAACGAACACAACGTCGCGAGTTGTTGTGAGACAGATTTCGAATAAGGAATCACAAATACGCATGCGTCAATATCGGCCGATGACGTTTTGCAGTAGTTTCACACATTGCCTAACAAAACGCATTCGGCAGTTTAGAAAATAGCTAGGAAATGTGTTCCACGAACGAACACTAGGATGGCGGCGGCGGCGGCGGAAAACACTGCTTTTCTTTGGCTTAGAAGCATGAAAAAACAAACTGTAACACTTGAATTTGGTCTTAGCTATAATTATATAAAAATTTCTTAAAAGGTTCCAAATCAATTTTAAATTCGAAACTTGTGGATAGAAAGTAATTTCTTGCTAGAATTAAATGTAATTTTATGTTATTGACGTTGTGGACGTGATCAAATAAAACAGTTCTTATTTAGAATTCAACCTAAATAATAATAATAATAATAATAATAATAATAATAATAATAATAATAATAATAATAGCGAAAACACGTGACAATCTTTATGAAAATCTTTATCATCGTCGCAGAACGAAGATGGCATATTCCAAAAATTACGTAAATTGATCAAGTAGTTTTATTTTTAACAAGATTAAAGTTTTATGAGGAAACAAAAGGGGACTGTCTCGCGTCGTCATCTTACAAAAACAAGGGCAAATAAAGTCACTAATTCATACTTGAGATCAGCCTTGTAATGCTACCTATTTCACATTAATCGCTTTAAATCCTTTAAGTATGATTTATGTGAACGTGTCTGTCTGTGTGTACATTTCCCTACGCAATAACTGTCAATTTTTAGTCTACAGACTCGAAATTTGATATAAAGGGTACTGAGATTTGGGAAAATCTTTGTGATCGGTTTTCCGCCAGAAATCCAGCTGGTAAGGGATCAAAGTTCAACGATTTGACCTTTGAGAACTCTACCAAACTCCTCCCACAATTTTGGGTCTAAACACTTGAAATTTTAGATATAGGTTCCTTGGACATGGATCTAACTTAATAACTTGATTCGAGCCCAAAGCAATAAATGTTAAGGGGTCATAATAGGGATCAAAGTTTAAAAAAATTGACAATTTCTTTTTTTTTTTTTTTTTTTTTTTGCTCAGCATAAACCTAAAAAACACCCAGGCACACATGATAGTAATATATATATATATATATATATATATATATAAAGTGAACGTGTGTGTGTACATTTTCCTACGCAATAACTCTGTCAATTTTCAGTCTACAGACTCGAAATTTGATATACAGGGTACTGAGATTTGGGAAAATCTTTGTAATCCGTTTTCGGTCAGAAATTTGGCTGTTAAGGGGGTCAAAAGCTCAACGATTTGACCTTTGAGAACTCTAACAAACTCCTACACTAATTTTGGGTCTAAACACTTGAAATTTTAGATATAGGTTCCTTGAAGCGGAAATGATGTAATCATGAACGAATGAAGCAAGATGATTTTGTATAAATGCTTAAAAAATATATAATTTATATATGAAAGCTTTCGGTAATTTGGTAGAATCGCTCATGTTTCCAATAGACTGGTTTATTTATTTTATTTAGAGTTAGATATTGTTCTTAGGCATTCGGAAAACGGAAAGCCATTGAAAATAAAGAAATAATAGACAGTCTGGAAGGATTTTCTTTATTAACCGAAAACAGAAAATATGAAGTATAGTATCGGAACGAAACAAATACATTTTACTTCTCACGTACAGGAAGAAGTGTAAATATTTGTTAATAATTTCGCTATATAAGATATTATGTACGGCATAATCACGTTGACACACCGGTTCTCGTCAGATCACCGAAGTTAAGCAACGTTGCCTGGCTAGTACCAGATGGGTGACCATTTGGGAATTCTAGGCGCTGTATGCGCTTCCCACTTATCTCGGCATTTGTTTCCAGTCGTCCTGAACCTCCACTTGCTACTGATATTCAACAATGTCAACTCAGGAAAGGTGTGGTTGGAGATTGTGCAACTCTCGTCACAAAAATTTCACGCGCATGCACCCTTACAGTGGGTATTCATAGTCTGTCAAGACTGAAGGCAGGCTATAAGATGTTTGGAGCATTTATTAGTATAGACAAGTTACAAAAAATGGTCACAAAACAAATATATAGCAAATGAATGTTACCAAAGGCAACACGTTATTCTTCTACCTAGCTGGATAAGTTTTTTTTTTTTTTTTTTTTAACCCGAATAAGTTGCAGGGATATTATGTAAGGAGCTGAGCAGCAAGATGTCTGTTCACATTGCACTTGAACTTCTGCATGTCAGTACAGTTGGGAAAGCAGGAATCCGGAAGGGAGTTTCTAGTTTAGCAGTTCTGGGAAAGAAGCTATTGGAGTAATAGGGATCTAGGGATCTCTCCTGTGTAGGGGTGGGACTTTGCTGTTTGTCGAGTTTGTTGGGTTACGTCGAAGGGGTACAAGGGCTTGTATTTCGTCAGAGCATCCATTATTGAAATGCTTGTAAAACAGGCAGAGGGATGCTACATTTCGTCGATGGGACAGAGGTTGAAGCTTAGATGACAGTCCATGACCTATCAGGTTGGCAACCTTTTTGAACTCTTTCTAGGAGCGAGAGACTAGTAGCAGATGCACCAGCCAAATGTGACAACAATATTCCATACATAAGTGAATGTTGGCCTTGTAGAGGTACGGGATACTTTCAGGCGTAAGTAACTTTAAAACGTTTATTTAGTTGGAAACACAAGAAGTGTAGAGTGCTTAAGTTAAAAGGATAACAAAATGGCGGACATGTGATAATGGAGTCTCGATAATCGCTCAAAATCCAAAATAAAACAAAATTCTGATAGGAATATCCCAATAAATGTCACCGTGACACTTTCGTTTTCTTGCCTATACTAATAAATTCCTGAAGTTTGTATTTGTGTAGATGCAGAGAATTAAAAAAATTTTTATAAAAAAGTACTATTTCTTGGGATTTTTTGGCCTTCGGGACAAGATCAAAGTGTGTTTTAAAAATTGGGAGTTAAGTAGGACGTCCCCAAATATGAAAGGGTGAATGCGGTATTATGGTGAAAGAAGATACTAGCTGGGAGAAACTTTTGACTTTGTTTAGTTCTGGAGTGACAAGGATGACTAACGACCCCCAAAATCCCCCCCTTTTGAGTTGGCCATATGTGCCTAAGTTTTTTGTTCATCATTGATTTTGACTGTATTTTTTAACATGAATAAAAGATTTAATATCTCAAAGTGTAGTATCTGTTCTTCAGATGCTGCACTTCAATTTCTTATTCTGTCAGTGGAGGAGAAATCCTTCACGACTGAAACAATTTTTATTTTTGTTCCTTTTCTCCATGTTAAAAAACGACCGTGGTGTCTGTCCCGTGGGGAGGCATTGTAAATAGGAACTATATCATCACACTGGCAGTTTAAAGACGTCAAAACCACTTCCAACGGCCACGAAGATTATATAAAATGGAAAGAATATTTGATACGATATTTGTAAACGTGTTTATCTCGATCCAAAGTGCCCCTCCCTTTTTTTAAGGATAGGGAGCTGGATTTCCTCTACAAAATTAAACTGACATTACACATGCAAGTAGACAATGAAAATGAGTATATTGACATTCGAAAGTGATTTTGAAGTCTTTAAACTGGCGGAGAGAAAGTAGCTTGGGTGCATATGAACACTTGCTCGGTAATATTTAATAACGAGTTATGAAATCGGCCCAAATGGTAACTATATAAAATTAAACTGGGGTTCCTGACACCCCCCCTATTTTTTTTTTCTTTTTTCTGTTGTATTTTGGGCAATAGGGAAGCTTAATTCATTGTTCCAAGGGAGGTAAGTCTATTTTACTAAAGTAGTTGATAAAAAAATTTCTTGCAATTACTCGAATGTTTTAAGAAAAATTACAATATCGTCGCCTTTTTACATATTTTTTGTTAATGATATAAAACTTTGTTACAAAAGTTTTTTTACAATACTTAGTAAACAGTTACCTCCCTTAGACCAACGAGTTAAGCTTCCAAATTGTATTGTTTTCTTTTTTTATAAATTGTGGATTTAATATAAGTAATTTTCTGTTTTAGGTCAATGTGCACTGGTTGTCCAACATGCAAAGGGGGTTATTCCGAAAGCCGTTCTTAACATGTGGAGGTTGGAGGGCGGGTCTTTATTCCGAAAGCCGTTCTTGACACGAGGAGATTGGGGATATTTATTACGAAAGGCATTTTCTTATCTTCAATCTCATCAGGTTAAGAACGGCTTTCGGAATAAACACCCTTTGCAGATTGGACAACCAGTGCAGTGACTGCAGTGCACATTGACCATGTTTTTATATGGATTATTTCGAACCGAAGCCTTTATTTAATCGACGCGATAGCGCGCCCTCGTTCCGTCGGTTATGATCGGATAGAAGTCTGAAATAATTCGCAATAATTGCAGTTACTGCATGCACCGAGGATTGAACCTGCAACCACCAGAAGAGTTTTTACTTAAAACTGAATTTTACCACGTACTTTATGCCACAGGTACTTGCGGTTCGAAATTCCGTGCAGATTCCAAAGTTCAACAGAAAGATTCAGAAATACAAGATACGCCTGAAAAGGGTCGGAGGTTACAAAGGCTGAAACGTTGTGAAAATCACACTCAAGATGAGAACAGTAGTCCGAATAATCCAAATCATCAATCCTCATCTAAAAAATTCGAACATAAAAGCGTTTTCTTGTTTTAAAAACTAGAGTTTATTTTTGTGCATTACCGAGCAAATATGGGAAGCCAGGGAGGGTGAGCGTTACCGTAACTTCGGGTTTAATATGTATGTGTATATGACAGCCCTTTAAGAAATTCGTTTCGTTTCTTATCGTTGGGCACTTTCAGTTGAATTAAAGTCGGTCAATTTAGCTCTTATGCATAGATCATCGTATAACGATTAGATCACTGTTTGACTGACGTAAATGAACATTTAAAATTAAAATGTTTAAATTCAACGTTATTTCACGCGGTTAATGGTAGCCGAATTGATATGGTCTTCGCTAATCGATCCAGAGATGTCTCGTGTTGCGGGGTTCGAATCGTTCGACTGGTGTTAATCGTGTCACTCTGCACTGAAGATTCCCGAAAGGATGAAACACTAGTGTCTGTAGGTATTTAATTATTATAGTAAAAAAATAATTATATATATATATATAATGGTTTGTATTGCCTTTAAACCAAATACAGCTATTATTTCTAAAGAAAGGAAAACTCTGGTTATTTAGAACCTATTTTCAAAACAAAAATACAGAAAACTTTATGATATACGTAACCCGCGTCACGGAATGAAGATAATCTAAAAATCACATAAGTATGCTAAAAAAAAAAAAAAAAAAAAAAAAAAAAAAAAAAAAAATCAAATTTTTTGACAAAGCGAGATGTAATGTTTTCATTAGTCATGTTTTAAAGGGGTGCACTTACTGATCTGCGCTATTTTTTAAAATCGTATTTCCAAGTTTAATTAAAGTTTTATGTTTTTTTTATTCAGTTGTAAGGTTAAGGTATAGAATGTGTACAAAACACCTTCCCCTCCCTATGTTAAGAATGGCTTTTTAAATAACGTTATTTCGGCACAGATCATTAAGTGGACTAGTAACAATAAAGTGGAGACAACCCAATTCGAACTGTAAAGATCAAAACCAACTTTGTAATGGATTCGATTTACTATTAAAATCGCTATAAAAAATACTTGATCATTTTGCATGATTTTTGGAATATGACATCTTCGTTTCGTGACAGGTACGTATGTCAAAGATTTTTTCTGTAATGTTTTTTTTTTTAATGGGTTTGATTGTAAACGAGTACCATTTTTATTATCGCAGAATGTAAAACTGCTTATACCATTCCTTACGAATGCAAAACAATAACAAAAACTTACTTCGATTGTTCGGAAGAAATCATTTGTGGTCCAGTTCGAATTCGTAGTAATTTCCTGCAGTTCGTGGTCAACCTGAAGTGTTTTTGGTGAATAAAAATCATGGATATTCTTGTTGGAGTTAATATCGTTGTACTGGTCAGCCCACGGACACATGGGAGGTATCCGAAGGGTCATAGGTCGGTTCTTTTTAGAATTCGTATCCAACAACCCGTTGTTGTTTTGATAGAGCTGCTGTCTGTTGTTGTATTCTTGGATAATGGCTGGCCATTGGGGGCTCCATGGAAATATGGAAGGATCCTTGGTGTCGTACGTCTTGGAACCTCCCGGGAAATGGAGACTACACACGCTCGTGTACCGAGAGGTGATGCGGAGATTGGTGTTTCGGATGAGGAGGATCCACGCCTGGCGATGTTCCTTATCTTTGGGCAAAGTGTAAAAACGAAGACCCCCGTGTCTCTTGGAGTCGGCACAACAGTACGGTACACAACAGTTGACGTTCGGCATGATCGCCCAAGAGAAAGGAGAACGTTAATAATAATGAAAGCTAAGCAGGGTTTTTGTTTTTCTTGAAAGGATTAAATAATAATAATGGCGGTTACTTCCCCCGAATATCAACCATAATGCATCAGGAAAACGACCGAACGTGAGAGTGAGAGCGATGGAAGGGGGCACCTTGTAAGCCGTGAGGGGGGCACCTTGTAAGGCGAGAGGGGGGAACTCTTCGACCCCCCTCCCTCTCGTTTTAAATATGTCTGCTTTCTCTCCTATTAGTAGCTGCGCTAAAAAAGAAGAAAAAAATTGAGTTGCGAAATCTCTACATTAATACTATTGTATGACCATTTCTCGTGCGTTTTTGTGTTTGTATTTCCCGTGTCAACATAACTTTGATAATTGCATATTTAATCATTTTTATTTATTTATTTATTTATTGTTTAATCTAATGTTAGTCATTTATTACAATAGACAATTTTCAAGTAGTAAATAAACAAAACAAATATATGACAAATGTTACCAAAGGCAAGACAAGTTACTCTTCTACCTAGCCGAGTGAGGTTTTGGGGTGCTTATTCAGATTGGCACTTATGACGGCACTTAAAAGTAAATAAAATACAGAAAAGTATGTACCAGTTACGGAACGGAGATTAAATATTCCAAAAATCATGTAATTTGATCAAGGGTTTTTTTTGTTTTGTTTTTTTTTTTATTTAAAAAAAGAGCAAATTTTAGGGTACATATGCACTTATGTTATCGTGCTGAAATGTTATTTAGAAAGCCATTTTTAACATGGGGAGGGTATATTTGTAACTATTCTGTATTTTCACTTCACAATTTAATAAAAAAAGATATAGTTAAATTTGGTGCTGGTGCACTTATTGATCCGCGCTATTTTTAAATGGTATTTTCTAATTAAATTTAAGTTTTACGGTATCTTTTTTTTTTTTTTTTTTTTTTTTTAATTAAATTGTTTGGTGAAAGTAGAGAATAGTTACCAAACAACCTCCTCTCTCCATGTTAATTATGGCTTTATAAATAACTAGCCTAGGTGCCCGGCATTGACCGGGTGTTTGGAGGTGTGTAAGGGTGTTGGTTGAGCAAAATAAAAAAAATGTGGTTGTAAGCAGGCAGACAGGCTCGAACCCATACAGCGTAAGACAAGAACGTGATAAAAAAAAGCGTGACGTCTTTGCCGTTGCATCCATGGAAGTGGCGAACGTCAAAATTAAGGCTAATCAATCGAAAAGAGTGGATGATGACTTGCAAAAATATCTGCTAAAAAAGCGACTCCTCCTCGTAGAAAACTTCCCCGTTGAGGTTGAAGGAATTAATGTTTTAGGCCAATTCTTCGATATTTTTCGTCCAAAAGTCCGAGGTTTAAAACGATATTGATTTTGTCATGCTTCGACGTGTCTGTCCATCCAAAGCAGGGGTGCCCGGCGTTGCCCAGGTGTTTGTAAGTGTTTTTTTTTTTTTTTTTTTTTTTAAATAAAAAAAAAAGGTTGGATGCCGTGCCACGAGGGAGGAAAAGAAGGAAAAAAAAAGAAGAGTTTTGGCCGGGTGACGAAAGACGAAATAAAAAGATAGAGAGGTAGGATCGAACTCGCTACCCATTACGCCATAGTGGATAGCAAAATGAGTTGATAATTAAGTTAAGGATCACGCAGGCACACAAATGAACACCTGGCTGGAGGTTGTTAAGCTTCCTGCATTCTGCCGTTTTATTTGTTTCCCCACAATGTTTGGGAAAACCAGCTCCCCCAAAAAGGGGCAACTCGGGCAGTGTCCAACTATATAGCAATTGTCTGATATGAAGGGCTTCCCCCACACTGATCAAACCTAATTGACTTCAAAACGTCCCGGCCCAGAAGGCCAGGCAGGTGCAGCTATTTATTTGCTTCCCCATGAGAGCAAATTAGATACAAGGTCGTTTTTTAATGTAAGGGGAAAAACCAGCTCCCCCAAGGGCTCACTCTGACAGGGTCAAAATTATCTGGTATGAAGGGTTTCTCCCACATTGACCAAACACTGATTGCTTCAAAAGCAATTGTCTGATATGAGGGGTTGCCCCCACATATTACTTTGATTGCAGTATCTGCAGAACAGATACTACACTTTGAGGTCTTTGACCCTGGGCCAAGAAGGCCGGGTGGATGCCTTTGCTTTGATTAGTTTTGCTTTATTTATATGAAAAAGACAAGAAAACATTCGAAACGGGAGAATTTTTTGAAACTATATCAAAATAAAGATAGAGACAATGTCCGTTTGCAAATCGGAGATATTACAATCTAGGAAGTATATGGAAACTTCTCCCAGGATGTAACTGACGTGAGAAGGCCGACAAAAAAAGCCTTTCGCAGACGTACAAACGCATGCGTCCATTTTGCCTTTTATATAATAGACTAGTCTAGGTGCCTGGTGTTGCCCGAGTGTTTGGGCTGTGTATTGAGCAAAAATTTTTAAAAAGTGGTAGTAGGAAGGCAAGCTCGAACCCACAATCCAAAGGCGGAAAAGAAAGTGAAAGAAAACCCAACATCTTACCGCTACACCAAAAGTGTAAAGTGTTCAAATTTAGCAATGTCAACCATTACGCCATAGCGGATAGTGAAATGAAATCACGCACTTAAGTCTGGTTGTAGGTCAGTTAAGCTTTCAACTTTCTGACGTATTTGTTTCTCTACAATGTTGGAGAAAACTAGCTCCCCCCAAAAAGGGGGACCTCTGGCAGTGTCCAAATGAATAGCAATTGTCTAATACGAAGGGTTTCTCAACATTGATCAAAATCTTAGAACTACACGCCAGTGGAACTCTCTGCCGCTTGCCTGTTTCCCACCTGACTACAACTTGGACGTCTTCAAGTCCAACATAAACAAACTCCTGACAAACCGCCCCCTTAAGTAAAACACTCTATCTAACCACCCAATACTAATAATTACTACAATACTATCTCATTGATTACTGTACATGCAATAACCCTTATCCCTGAGTGGCCTTCGGGCCTTGATAAGTGGTGAACCCCATGTGGGAAAAAAAAAAAGAAAAAAAAAAAGAAGCTAATTGCCTTCAAGACGTCCTAGGCCAGGAGGCACTTGTGTTTGCTTCAGCCAGTTTCGCTTTTATACTAAAAAGACAAACACTATCAAATAAAAGATAGAGACGATGTCCGTTCGCAAATTGGAGATATTACAAACTAGGAAGTATAAGGAAACTCCTCCATAAATGTAACCGATGCAAGAAGGCCAACGAAAAAAAGCCTTTCTTGGACATGCACAAATGCTCACACTCATTTTGCCTTTTAAATTATAGACTAGCCTGAGTGCCCGGCATTGCCCGGGTGTTTGGAGGTGTGTGTTGAGCAAACAAAAAAAAAAAAATGTGGTAGTAGGCAGGCAGGCAGGCTTAAACCTGTACAGCAGGAAAAGAATGTGAAAACAAAACGTGATGTGTTTGGCGTTACATCCATCGCCAAACAAAATGTGACGCAGGTTTAAATTAAGGCTAGATTATCGAAAAGAGGGGATGACTTTAGAAAATATTGGCGGAAAAAGTGACTTCTCCCTCTAGAAAAGTGCCCAGTTGAGGATGAAGGAATTAATGTTTTTGGCCAATTTTTCGATATACAAAAGGAGGGTGAACCTGTAAATTCACCCTAGTCCGTTCATCTGTCCGCACTTTTCTCAATAACCACGCCCTGGAAGTTTTTTTAGATTTTGCACAAACATCAAACATTATATGAGTAAAAAAAACTAACAGAACAGATGGCCAGATATTTAATATAATCTGATATTTCTTAGCTGAAAGAACGTTTCAGTTTGTTCTTGATGGCTGTAAATCGAAACATTACATTAATGTGGGTATGCCTTAGGAGTCGATATTTGGACCTGTATTATCCCCGATCTTCTTAAACCACTTCTCTGATGCAATAATATATGCAATGAGTATATTTATTGATCACACCATGCTCAATTCTCGACATACGGCAAAAATCGAATTTACAAATATCCAAGGAAATGGTTGAATTCTTAGAAAATTTTCCCCAGTCTGTGGTGGAATGGGGTAAAAAATGGACTGTTACATTTGATGCTACTAAGACAAAACTTCTTTCCTTTAACAATTATAAAAAACCTTTCCAATCACCGGCTGCCATGGCTGATAGCACTCTTCCTGTTAATCCAAAGTTCAAACTCGTCCATGTAATATTCACAAGGTGAATTGGAATACAAGTAACAGACTCAAGCAAATTACCGGTCTGCAAACCTAAACTGCTTAAGGAGTAGATAGGCACTGTCTATTGCCGGTTTCCATACTCCTTCTTTGTCTATTAGCCAGGCGTAGAAGTCGAATCACACAGTCAACAGAAACACTCAGTGGTCGATCTTGTTTCCTGACTAGGGCAATGAACGCTGTCTTTCCCCACTCCCGGCACATCCCATCCTTTAAACTGGACACTTTGGAGTGCTTGAATGCCGTAATGTCAGTGCAAGTAGATTGGGTTGACCATCGTCCAATGAGTTGAGGGTACCAGATAGACACTTCCTGGCTGCTGTTCCCGACTGGTAGTACAGGAGCCTTAACTCTTTGGTAGTCCTTAGAGTGGCTGCTCCATCAACAGTTGTATAATATCGGGATGTTTGTTGTTCCATGTCGCGCATGGAAATGGGCCCTGCACTCATCCCCAGTGGGCATTCCTGAGGCCACAATCCTAGTAGATGGAGGGACAACTGTGTGCTTGTGTTGCATCTGGTATTCCACATAACCACTTGCTCAGCCCCCCCTTACCTAAACTAAAACTCTTTAAAATAAAAATGACAGTACATTAAAAAATTATGCTAAAACCAGGCCAAAACTCAAACAAAACCAACCTGCCTTTTCCCTTGAGGCTTGCATTTATGAACATCCGTGGGCCTAGAATTAATTTAAATTATGTTGAAGCATTTCTCCTAACAAACACCCCGGATATCTTAGCACTAATTGAGATTAACCTACACTCCTCCATCCCCTCTAACTACTTTAACATGCCTGGCTATCTTCCACTCTGCCGTAAGGACTCTGACAGACATATGCATGGGCTTGGAGTCTACATTCGAAACACCCTCCCCTTGACTAGAGAAACTAAACTAGAATCAGACGATCAAGCCTTTATGTGCTTTAGACTTAACATGCAACATAACATTAGCTACTTTTATTTTCTCTACCGCTCTCCCTCGACCAAGGACTGTATCCTAATAAACAAAGTCTCTGACAACATAGATATAGCACTTTCCCTCGACACTAGCGCACAAGTGCATGTGTTTGGCGACTTCAATGTCCACCACAGCAACTGGCTTGGATTTTCTACTTACACAGATGCAGCTGGTACCACAACACGTAACTTCTCTATATCTCATTCCCTATCACAGATGGTTACGTCTCCAATCCGTTTCCCAGACCAGCAAGAACAACACACATCACTTCTATATCTGTTTTTGATCACAGTTCCCGATGACTGTGTAACGAATGCCCACAGCCCTCTAGGGAACGCAGATCATACAGTGGTAATGGTTGAAATCGGCCTAAACTCTAGAGCCCAAACTGAAGAGCCACTGCTCAAAACAATGAAATATTATAAAAAGGCTGAGTGGGAAGCCATCAGGGATCTCATCAGGGATGCTCCATTGCGAAATATTTTTTCACTTCCTGCCGCGCAAATGAGACGACTGAATGGTTCAAAACGGCAATAAAAGCACATGTTCCCGCACGGAAATTTTTTAGCAAGCCCCACTCTTCCCAATGGTTTACTTCTACTTGTGCAGCTGCAATAGCGCAAAGGCAGCATGCGTACCGCAAATTTAACCGACATAAGTCCAGATCAAACAGACAGAAGTATATAGTAGTCAGCTAAGAGAGAATTTACTGAAACCACCAAAAAACGCATCGAAGCACAGATATTAGGAACCCGTGACTTCTGGAAAAACTATAACAGTGTAGTAAATAATGGGCAATCAACAATTCCCCCATTATCCAACAATCATGAGGTTGTTTGCTCTGCAACTGAGAAAGCTAACGTGCTTGCCAGACGGTTTGCATCCAACTCCACACTGGACCCTGCTAACTACCCCCTCCCTGACTTCCCTTTGCAGACTGATGCCACACTAGATGATCTGAAAATTACCCCTTCTCAGGTGCATACTATCATAAGAAATCTTGACACTGCAAAAGCATGTGGACCTGATCTCATCCCGGCTGTGCGATTAAAAGTGCGCCGCTGAAGTAGCTCCAGTACTCTCCAAACTTTACAACAAATGCCTTAATGAATCTTGCTTTCCTGCCTGCTGGAAAACTGCCTCTGTAGTACCAGTTTTCAAGAATTCTGGTAAAAGAACTGACCCATTAAATTATCGCCCCATTAGCCTCCTCCCACTCTTCGCCAAAATATTTGAGACCATAATTAACCAAGCTCTAGTCCATCACCTTACAGATGCTAAACTTCTGACTGACCAACAATATGGATTTAGACAAGCCCGTTCCACAGCAGACATCCTAACTGTAATCTCAGAATGTATATATCATTCACTGGACAAAGTGAGGGAGGGTAGAGTGGTAGCTCTAGATATATCTAAGGCTTTTGACAGGGTATGGCATGATGGTCTTCTCAAGAAAATCAGATCATACCGTATCACTGGAAGAATTCATAACATAATTAAATCCTTCTTAGATAAGAGAAAAATCCAGGTTGTCCTTGACAGTCGTACATCTAAACAATATGATATAAAGGTGGGAATGCCTCAGGGGTCTATCTGTTATACCTAATATTCATAAATGACCTCCCTGACAAAATTGTCTTTGATATGGGTATATATGCTGACGACACCACACTCTATAACAGACACGACAGGAAAACAAGTGAACACATACCTAAAGAAATGGCAGAAACACTAGAGGATGACCTCCGTCCGTAGTGGAATGGGGTCAAAAATGGATGGACACATTCAATGCTGCCAAGACTAAACTTGTTTCCTTCAATAATTACAAGAAACCTTCCCTACCACCAATAGTAATGGCCAATGACTCTTTATCTGAAAGTACATCTTTTAAACCCCTTGGCCTAACATTCACAGGAAACATGAGTTGGAGCAATTACATCGAGAATATTGCCAGGACCACTGCAAAGAAAGTGGGTTCTCTCTACCGTGCTAGAAAGCTGCTAACGCCCGAAAGTATCCTGTACCTCTATAAGGCCACCATTCGCCCATGTATGGAGTATTGCTGTCACATCTGGGCTGGTGCATCTGCTACTAGTCTCTCGCTCCTTGACAAGGTTCAAAAGAGAGTCGCGAACCTGATAGGCCCTGAATTGGCATCTAAGCTTCAGCCTCTGTCCCATCGACGAAATGTAGCATCCCTCTGCCTGTTCTACAAGTACTTTAACAGGGAATGCTCTGACGAACTGCAAGCACTTGTGCCCCCTCGACGTAAATACCCTTGACAAACCCAACAAGCAGCTAAATCACACCCCTTCATGGTAGAGATCCCTAGATGTAAGAGAGACTTCTACTCCAGTAGTTTCTTCCCCAGAACTGCTAGACTTTGGAATTCCCTTCCAGGTCCCTGCTTCCCCAACTGTACTGACATGCAGAAGTTCAAATGTAACGTGAACCGACATGTTGCTGCCCAACTCCCTACACATTACACCTAATGCTTATGTCCCTGATAGTAGCCCCCTATAACAAAGTGGCAATGTGCCTTGTTTGGGGTGAAAATGTAATAATAAAAAAAAGTATGGCACCATCACGTTGACACACCGGTTCGTGCCAGATCACCAAAGTTAAGCAACGTTGAGCCTAGCCAGTACCAGATGGGTGACCATTTGGGAAGGCTAGGCGCTGTATGTACCTACTGGGAAGGTTGGGCATGGGGCGAGCACCCTCACCCTGAAAAAAGAACTCCTCGCTACAAAAGCATCTACAAAGTTGTAGATGGCCTATGCCCCTCCAGGGGCTCAAGGGCTATGGATGGATGGATGGAATTGGAATACATACACGGAAGACACTGCCAAGTCTGTTGCCAAGAAAGTAATCTCTGTACCTGGTTAGAAAGTTTCTGATATCTGTCAGTATTCTATATCTCTATAAAACTACAATTCTCCAATACATGAGGCATTGTTGATAGACATAATGGTTTACTAAACACAGTTCCAACATATACACATTATTCAAGATGGGTATATTTGCTGTTGACACCATTCTCAATTCTTGAAATACAGGAAAATTGAATGCACACATATCCAAGAAAATGTCTGAATTCTTAGAAAATAACATCCAGTCTGTAATGGAATGGGGTCAAAAATGGATAATAACATTTGATACTATTAAGGAGAAACTCTTCCTTCTCGACAATCTTTCACGATAAACACCCGTGTAGCTGAAACCACTGTCATTAATTTTCCCCACTCTTCATCTGTACCTAAATCAAAACATAGATTCCATGAACAAAGCTTCTTTCTTAGAAGTGCACGCCTGTGGAACTCTCTTCCGTTTGCCTGTTTCCCACCTGACTACAACTTGGATGTCTTCAAGTCTAACATAAACAAATTCCTGATAAACAGACCCCTTAAGTAAGACACTTTATCAGATCTCCATTACTAACGATTAGTACGATATTGTCCCATTGATTATTGTACACACAATAACACTTATCCCTGAGTGGCTCCTTCTGAGCTTTGATAAGTGGTGACTTCCATGTAAAAAAACAGTGTACTAATATATAATACAAAAAAGTTATCCTAATCTGTATAATCTTCATGTAATTCTTATTTTACTATATCCCCTCTTCCTCATTTGTAGTTTGGGGTTGGGTATCCTGAGTCAATGGGACATTATGGGTCACTTGGACATAATGGGACAACTGAGACTTGCTTTATTTTCCTGATGAACCGTCTCCTTAAGTAAGACACTTTATCAAATCTCCAATACTAACGATTACTATGATACTATCTCATTGATTACTGTACATGCAATAACCCTTATCCTCGAGTGGCTTCCGGGCCTTGATAAGTGGTGACCTTCATGTAAAAAAAAAAAAAATAAAATAAAAATTATAAGAAGCCATGGCTGGTAACACCCTTCCCAAGAGCCCGGCATTAAAACTTTTTGATGGAGTATATGTTGTTCAATGTTCAGTGATGAAGACGATGATATAAAGACATTGGAGGGGAATGTAATGAAACAAATATAACATTAAAAAAAAAAAAACACAATAAAAGACATGGAAGTTTGAATTGGTTTGGTTTTGGGTGGCACTGAATAAGTTGGATAAGATTTGTGAATCAAAGTTAAAATGGAACATTAAAAGCCAGTTCCATCGAGGCTATCGAGAGTAAAGGCCGATGAACATGATAGTGTGACATCATTACCAGATCAACATGTAGGTATATGGTGCCTAAAGTTTCTTATGTTCAACCACGTGACCACGCTAATAGCAATAAAAAATGTTTTATTGCCCCTTGTAATTTTATGAAGGTAATTCAAACGTGCATGTATTTTTTTTTCTAAAGAGAAAGAACAATTCTCCATTTGGATAATTATATAACTGCACATTTGGATGATTTTAATTTAACAAATTATAACAGTAAGTGAACCTGTTTTTGAAATTTTCTTACATGTCTATCGAAGAAAATCGAATATTACATTTTATTTTATTTTTTTTAACTGCAAAACAAACAATTTTTATGAGAATATTTTTCAGTTCGTTCTTTTAATAATAAATAAAACTTATTCGTTGAGTATTTTCAAATATTTTAAAGTAAGAAGCACTTTTCACGGCAGTTTTTTTTTGTTTTTTTTAACCAAAACGATCGATGAATTCAATATTTTTAGCACCAGGCGTACTTTATTTCTTTGAAATATATTTAAAACTTAAAGTTTGTTTGTTTTATAACCTTTCAACTGTAAATAATTTACATGATTGAAATGGGACATGAAATAGGAAATTCTTTATTCTCTCCCGAAACATATGTGAACACAAATTTATCCTAAAAATTCATTAACTAATCAGTTTTAATTAAAGTATATGTGATCAGCCATACTCTTTTTATATATCATGTATTACAGCTCCCAGGCGTTCATCTAACCTTCCTTTTAGTAGACGACATGTTTCACCTTTGTATAGTTTTCCGTACTTACATGGAATCGTATACACACAATTCTCAGTCATGATTTTTTTTTCTGTAGGGTGTTTGACTTGCACAAGATGTTTACCAAGAGTCGAATCGCTCCTGAATACTGTCCTGATGTCATATGGATTATCTTTTCTTGGAATGTTTTTCTCACAAGCCCTTTATATATGGTATATGTTGCAATATTTTGTACATGAATGGAGGGTAAGATTAAAAAAAATTGTAAGGTTATACTTTTAGACACTGGTGCTAGTAACTGACCAATCAAATCGAGCCATGTTTTGTTTGCAACCAATCAGAAATCGGAATTGCTCCATAAAAATATTGGAGCATTTAAAATTCCCACACATAATATTTTGTGACCACATGAGAAAGATCTTCGCTTTTTGCCTGCAAAAGTTTAAAATCCAAGCTTATACAAATCAGCTAATGACGGAAAACTTTTTGCACTTCTTATACAGATTAGCTATCAAAAACTCTCCTGAAATAAAACGGGGCTTTCAATTCAAAGGTATACAAACTGTGGTGAGTTTTTGAATGGTGTCCTTTCGTGTTTGGTTCAGATGTCATGCTCTCTGGATAGTCGTTTCGTTAGAGGGTTTCTCTCAAACTGTTCATCTCCATGATATGCATTGCTGTTACTACATATTGCTTTTGCTCAGTGTTGTAGGCAAGACGATTCCTTTCTTTACATTATATGGATGGTGGAAGTTCAAGTTTATATACTGTCCAGTGAAAGTGGGTTTTCAATATACAGATGACCCAAACACCTGATCGGTGCGAGTTATCAGCACATCCAGGAAGGATAATTTATGTTTCTTTTCCTTTGTGAACTGTTTAGATGGACAGATAGAGTTCACATAGTCCAATAATGTTTGGTGAGGCCAGAGTATGAATGTGTCATTCACATATCGTAACTACATTGTTGGCTTTAGTGGGTTTTTTTTTAATTATGTTTCATCTCAAACAAGACAGAGGGCCACTTATTGGCAAGGGGCTACTATTTGGGACCAGATTTGCAGGGATACTATTTATGGAGTTGGGCAGCAAGATGTCTGTTACATCACACTTGAATTTCTGCATGTCAATACAGTCAGGGAAGCAGGGGCCAGGGAGGGAATTCCAAAGTGCAGCAGTCAGTGCTGAACCTAGTGCTATTTCTTCAAAGTAGAACATGTACGCATTAGCAAGTACTAGGTAGACCTTTATCTGATATATGAGGGGCGTTCCAAAAGTAATGCCTCCTATTTTTTATTCAACCCATATGGATCAAAGGGGATTTCAAATTGCATTGTTATGATGACTGAACTGATGCATTCACGACTCTAAGAAAGCAACCCCTGTTATGGGCGTGCTTCAGAAGCGGAGATGCGTTATTGAATTCCTGGCAAAAGTGCGATGAAGAATGGTGGTGACTGTAGAAAAATAAATTCTGGAGCACAAAAGATTGATCGTTTTAATGGTAACACTCCTGTCTTCATAGCGTTTCAACTTTTTGAGATAAAAAAAATTGGCTTTGTTTTTCGAACGACCTGATATATCAGTATATCGGATATCATCACGAAGTATATGGTTTCTACACAGAGGGCCAACATCTATTGTCAATTGAGATGCAAGTGCGTTCCTCCAGTGAAATATCTGAAGTCAGTTTATCCTGTACCAACGTCAGCGTCTCGTCAGTCAGTATTTTCGTGAACAGACTCACTACATCTAGACTCGCTATCTGATTGGAATGAATAGGAGTATTTTTTCTTTTTCCTTTTTTCTTTTTCTTCTCTTTCCTTTTTTCTTTTTCTTCTCTTTTCCTTTTTTCTTTTTCTTCTCTTTTTCTTTTTTCTTTTTCTTTTTTCCTTTTTTCTTTTTCTTTTTTCCTTTTTTCCATTTTTTCTTTCTTTTTTCTTTTCTTTTTTCATTTTCCATTTCTTTTTCCTTTTCTTTCTTTTTTCTTTTTCCTTTTCTTTCTTTTTTCTTTTTCCTTTTCTTTATTCTTTTTCCTTTTCTTTATTCTTTTTCCTTTTCTTTATTCTTTTTCCTTTTCTTTTTCTTTTTCCTTTTCTTTCTTTATTCTTTTTCCTTTTATTCTTTTTCCTTTTCTTTATTCTTTTTCCTTTTCTTTATTCTTTTTCCTTTTCTTTATTCTTTTTCTTTTCTATTTTTTTCCTTTTCCTTTTATCTTTTTTCTGTTTCTCTTTTTCTTTTCTCTTTTTTCTTTTTCTTTTTTCCTTTTCTCTTTCGTTTCTTTTCGTCTTTTCTTGTTACATGATAAGGGCTGTCCCCTTTTCATGTAAGTATAAAAATGGAGAATTTAGTTTAAAATGAAAATGAAATAGCAATAGACAAATTCGAACCTCGTAATTTAGTTTAGAAATAGATTACGTGTGAGAATTTAAAAATGTAAAACAAACATTTGTTTAGAATATAGATAAATATTTCAAGGAAAGAATCTAAACTCTCAAGTTTGTTATGAAATTTTAAATTGAAAGAATGCAGCTTATAAGATAATGTTTTTAACATATTGGATAAATAGGTTACTGAGAAATAGGAAAAGTTTTGGACACGTATGTCCATAGCACGTGAAAGAAGGCACATGTTTTAACATGTGTATGACGTCACGGAAAATAGAAAGTTCTAGGAATAGAGAAAAAACTTTAGAGTTAGTGAGTCAGTGAAAAAAACTCGGAGAGAGACAGTCAGACGTCTAGAAGCGAGACGTCACTTGAAGAAAAAAATGTGAGACTTTCATTTCTTGGTGCTGGAAACACGGCCGGTCGTGACGAAAGAAACCATTATGTGTTTTGTAAAGCTCGTCTTGTCTTATGATTCTTACAAAAAGGTAAAGTGAAATTGTATTATATATTTGTGTTATATGTCTTTACATACACGTCTCAACATCATCATGTCTACACAATGTCTGAACTGTCTGAACACTATCCTTTCACGCCAAAAGTTTCTTCTTCTACACGTCTAAGGAATGAACATTTTAATATATAAGAATCTCTCCTAACATGAACAATCTCTCTAAGTCTCTTATTACAACTTCTCTCTCTCTCTCTCTCTCTCTCTGAGTCTTACAACATCCCTCACTGTAATTAGGGGTAGGCTATAGAAACAAAATTTTTCAAATAAATGCCAAAAGTGGCTTATTACCTTCATTTATATGTAAATAGATGGGAACAAGTGATTTTTTTCAAAACGGGTCAAAATTGGAGGGTCGCTGGCCCCAAACGTGGTTTGACCGCGTGAAAATGGCCCAAATTTCGCCCCCGAACACACTTAATCATTTATTGAAAGCCATAGGGTGCATTTTTTGACTATAAATGCATTTGTATCATTAAATCTAACATTCCCATTGGCTATCCCACAAGTATAGGGCTTTTTAGGGTATCTCAGAGTCCAAAATGGGTCAAAATTACTCCCAAATTAGCCAAAAATGGTCGGAAATCACGGATTTTCCAAAATGCACGTCCCAAGCCACACAGGGTGCAATTTTTGACCATAAATGGCTCTATATCATTAAATCTAACATTCTCACTGGCTATCCCACCTATATAGGGCTTTTCAAGGTATCTTAAGGGTCCAAAATGGGTCAAATTTACCCAAAAATTATCCAAAAATGAACGAAAATCACGGATAATCCCCAAAATGCAGGTATTATATCTCATCGGGCTCCTATAAACACTCCTGTATGGCTTTTTACAGTTGGAAGACTGAAATAACCACCCTGTTATCTTATCCATTTGTATTTAGGGTATTTAGAGATCTTTGGGGGGATGTAAAAAGGGTCAAAACAATCCAAAAATGACAAAATTACGCTTTACGGTACATAACATATGAATCATTAGTTCATTCATCAATGATACTTTTTAGAAACATCGTAACTTTACTACATCAACTTCTCAGAAAGTAATTAATTGTAAATTGAACATTGAATGTCAATAAAATGCTGTCCAAGAAGAGTCTGAATTCATATTGTTCTCATAGTTACCCCAAAATTGATGAAAATGGCCCTCGATTCGCTATTTCTCGATTTGTAACCAATATATTGAATAACTTGATAAAAGGTATGAGTTATTAGCAAAGGAATTATTTTGTTATTTCAAGACACAGCTTCACTTCACATTACTTTAAAATCATTCAACAGTAAAATATCAATATAATGCATTAAAGAGCTCGTCAATCACATCATTATTCTCTAGCACATATCCTCCACTTCAAATTGATCATCGTCCAAATCCAAACGATTGTGCAGTTCTTGCTCTGCCAGAAACTGTTCATGTTCCATATCGACGTGGAAAGTGTCAATGAGCCATTTGCGAGAGAGAGACTTTTGATCGACAAAGAATCTTCGTTCATGTACATCAAATTCATCAGGATTCACATCTTTTGAAAGTATATTGAGAAGGACATGGTGCTCTCGTTTCCATTTAATCATATTCACACGTCTGGAACCCTTTGCTTTGTAGACATCTTTGTCGTAAATTTTTAGCGATCGATCAAGTTTATGTTTTATCCTAGGTATTGTAACATAATGAACATCACTTCCAAAGGCTTTCTGCCACAATTGCAGTAATCGCAAGGAGAACTGGTGAATATGATTTTTCTGTGTCGTGGTACCATATTTGGCAGCATGATGTTGCACAGCTTGAACACATTCAGCCTCAGTTGGAAGAGAATCAAGCAGAAGATAAGTCCAATCGTCGTAATTATAATCTTCGTCAATCTGCCCTGCTATACCAGCCATGTTCATTGCATTTTACTAACTGAAAAAGAAAGCAAAGTTCAATCAAATTCACAATTAATGCAATGCAATGTTATCGTGTCTATTTAAAGATGCCATTGCATTGTTACAGAAAGAAAACATTTCCTTATTTGGTAATTTTCCATCTATAACTCAAATTAAGCCCCTTTTTGACAACCTATGTTGATTCTTAGGGACTTTTTGACTCTCTTTGGCTAAATCGGCCATATTTAGCCCCTTTTAAAGGTCCTTATACCCCTCATTAACAGTGCAAAAGTTAGGAGAGTGCCTGCTTCAAGCATTTCCCAACAGTTTCTGCCATGTAGAGGAGTCTTTGGGCCCATGGAAGGTGCATTTTGGAAAATCCGTGATTTCCGACCATTTTTGGCTAATTTTGACCCATTTTGGACTCTGAGATACCCTAAAAAAAACCTATACTTGTGGGATAGCCAATGGGAATGTTAGATTTAATGATACAAATGCATTTATAGTCAAAAAATGCAATCTGTGGCTTTCAATAAGTGATTAAGTGTGTTCGGGGGCGAAATTTGGGCCATTTTCACGCGTCGACGCGGTCAAATCACGTTTGGGGCCAGCGACCCTCCAATTTTTACCCATTTTGAACAAAATCACTTGTTCCCATCTATTTACATATAAATGAAGGTAATAAGCCACTTTTGGCATTTATTTGAAAAATTTTGTTTCTATAGCCTACCCCTACTGTAATAAGACTCTTTCTAAGCCTCTCTCTCTCACAAGAAAAAGCATCACTTATAATAAGACTCTTACTTTATCTCTAAGACTCTCTTTTAATGAAACCCCCTAAATGTAACATTCTTTCTTTTTCTCTTTCTTTTTCTCTTTTTCTCTTTCTTTTTCTCTTTTTCCTTTTCTCTTTTTCCTTTTCTCTTTTCTCTTTTTCCTTTTCTCTTTTTCCTTTTCTCTTTCTTTTTCCTTTTCTCTTTCTTTTTCCTTTTCTCTTTTTCTTTTTCTCTTTTTCCTTTTCTTTTTCTCTTTTTTCTTTTCTTTTTCTCTTTTTTCTTTTCTTTTTCTCTTTTTTCTTTTCTTTTTCTTTTTTCTTTTTCGTTTTTTCTTTTTCTCTTTTCTGATTTCTTTGTCTTTTGATTTTTCTTTTTCTCCTTTCTTTTTTTCTGTTTTTTCTTTTCGTTTTTCTTTTTCTCTGTTCTTTTTGTTTTTTCTTTCTCTTTCCTCTTTTTCTTTTCTCTCTTTCTGTTTCTCTTTTCTCTTTTTCTTTTCTCTTTTTCGTTTTTCTTTTTTCTTTCATCTTTTCTTTTTTTCCTTTTCCTCTTTTCTTTCTCTTCTCTTTTTCTCTTTTTCCTTTTCTCTTTTTTCTTTCCTATAATCCACGCAAACAATGGCTTAAGGCGCGCGCACACACACACACACACACACACACACACACACACACACACACACACACACACACACATGTATAAGTAAATATTAGTATATTGCACTATATTACTCTCGAAATATACCTACTGTTACACTTTAGAAGTTCTGCCTAGACTTATATAATAAAAACTCAACATTGGTGGAGAGGGATGATCAGTTTATTCGTTAGTAATTGACAATTATTTACAGGGATCTGTCATATATCTACTTATATATAAGATACACTGCATGTGTGTTTGTTCCCTATGAACTCCGAAACGGTTTGATCGATTAAAAATTTTTTTTTTAACACAAATGTACTTTTATGTGTCTCAGTGTTCTTAGATAGGTTTTGTGTCGGAATGCCTCTGATAAGTATCGATAATCAAAAATTTTTACCAAAGTTAATACCCTGATACAGCCTATCATCATATAGGCATTTGAGAAGTTTTATCAACATACAAGGAGAAGGGCCCGGTGTTTAAAATCAACAGAGGCGCGTTCAAAATAATTGTTTTTCGGGTTTGAATTACTGTACACATAGATTCGAAAACGTTGTCAAAAAACAAATATATAACAAATAAATGTTATCAAAGGCAAGATAAGTTACTTTTCTACCAAACTGGATATATTTTTTGTGTTTTTATTCAATGTAACATGTTTATTCAGCTCGAAAAACATGCCGTGTTTACCGATGTATTGGAAAATTCAAAATGGCGGCCGACTCTTTCTTTAACACGGTAAATTTGGGAAAAGGTGTTATAAATAATAAACTAGACAAAATGCTATTAAAAAACCACCGATTATATGTCAACTTATGTCACGGTAACATATATTGAGCGAATTTCTAACAGTATTTTGTCTAGTTTATTATTTATAACACCTTTTCCCGGACTTACCGTGTTAAAGAGAGAGTCGGGCGCCATTTTGAATTTTCCAATACATCGGTAAACACTGTATGCTTTTTGAGCTGAATAAACATGTTACATTGAATAAAAACACGAAAATTATATCCAATTTGGTAGAAAAGTAACTTATCTTACCTTTGATAACATTTATTTGTTATATATTTGTTTTTCAACAACTTTTTCGAATCTGTGTACAGTAATACAAACCCAATGTTTCTGTTTAGAACACAATTGAATCACGATAATTGATTTTTGCATTTTAAACTTTAATTTCAGTCATTCGATAAAAATAATTTTATAAAATAAACCATAGTTTCTCTACAGTGCAATGTAGACTACAATGTATTATGGAGTAAGTCACTGCAGGGAGGCATGTGAAGTTTCCTCTTGGTGCATTCTGGTGGGTCCCCGACTAGAGCAGGCTATCAATCGATTTTGAATGAAAAATGGGCAATTTCACCGATTTCGATGACAAAAGTATTGGAAGTGTGGAACAGTTGTTAATCCTAATTTAATCCTGGCCAATGTTAGATCACCCTGTTAGTGTTAACATATACGTTAGGTGTATCAGAATTTTTGTAGGAATTTTTGGCCCCCCCCCCTAACACGAAACTGCGAATAAAATATAAAAAACTCGTAATTTCTCTTTTAAAAGCGGGTTGTTTATTTTCTTTATATATTACACTTCCAAAACAAACTATTAAAGTTGTATAAAAAGTAATAGAAATATTATTTTTTTTTATTTTTTAAAAACAGTAATGAAATTAATTGAATTTTACGCGTTCAGTATTTTTCAATTTTTAAACTTTAAAAATCTATCAGAATTTTTCTATTGATTCTATTTTTACGATATTTTCAGGGTCAATGTGCAATTTTATGCTCTTTCCACTAAACCGAATATAATATTTTAGACATACGTTTTTTTTTTTTAATTCACGCCCCCCCCCATTTTGAAATGTCTATTAAAAAGTAAATAATTAATTTACTCGCCAAAGTTTTATATACCGCAAATTGAAGATAAAGATCAATAAATAATATATTCAAATTTAAAACAACAAAAAAGAAGTGTTTTTTAAAAATTTACATGTAAAGTCCGAAGTTTAAAACTTTTTTTTTTTTTTTTAATGAAACCTTGGTCCTTGTTCCTTTAATTGAAAAAAAATTAGGTTTTGAATTACATTTTTCGAGTAGTTATAAGCTTGGAAAGACAGGGGGTCGAATTAAAGTGTAGTATCTGTTCTTCAGATGCTGCACTTCTATTTTTTGTTCTCTTTCGGTGGAGGAGAAATCCTTCACGACTGAGGCAATTTTAATTTTTTGTACCTTTTCTCCACGTTAAAAAACGACCCTGGTGTCTAACTCGTGGGGAGGCATAGTAAATAGGTACATATACGTCCTTTTTTTTTTTTTTTTTTTTTTTCCCCCTAAATGGCTGAATTTTTACTGTGACCTAATTTTCTTAATTTTATTTTATGACTGATTACACTACCGCTTCACTTATGCCACCGCAGCATCATTGTTAGTCATTTTTGGGAGGAGGAATTTTTATTTACACGTTTCATTTTGTCTGTTTGCAAACAAATACTTTTAGGGCCCTGGTCAAAGGGAAACAATTCTTTACTAAAGACTGCAGTGAGAATTTCGAAGTTATCGCCCTTGTATCGTTTTTATATATTTTTGAAGACGATTATACAAGCTGTTCCAAAAGTCTTGGGCACATTTTGACATTGAATATCTCGAGAACTATCAAGGATATAAAAACGCATCTGATATATTCAGAAAGTTTGTAATCTCAAGTTTCTCATGATATGTTCAAATATGTTTAATCTGAGCATCATTGGTCACATGACACACATCAAGCCGATAATCCAATTCTTGCCAAACGCATCCCAGCATTTTGTTGTCAATGGTTGCCACAGCTTCTGTTATTAAGGCCTTCAGCTCATCCACATCTCTTGAAATGGGAGGCACATACCAGTCCTTTCACAAATACCCCCCTCCCCCCCCAAAAAAAAAATCGTGAGTCCAGGGCATGAGATTGTGATTATTTTGCCCAGATCTTTCAATCCATCTTTCTGCCAGTGTTGTGTTCAGAAACTGTCTCACCCTGAGGCTCCAGTGTGGTGTTGCTCCATCCTGTTGAAAAATGTAGTCATCAGACTCTATCTCACTCAGTGTATCCATTAACCTTGAAATGTGCCAAGACTTTTGGAACATTCTGTACTATCACTTTTAGAACTTTGCTAAAAATTTTCTCATTGGCGTCTACACCTTATAGAATCAGCATTGCCTAGGACCTCATCGGTCGGATACTTGTTTTGGCTTCAATTTACATGAATGGCTTTTTCCTTGAAGAAAGCTCTTATTTTGATAAGCTCTAACAACTGACTGTCACAGCGGATCTAAAATGGAAGACATATTTAGTCTGTTGCAACGTTCGCTGGAAAAATGATTGGGTCATTCTACTGTTCCGGAAAGTACCTGACCCCAACATGCAATCCTATACCTATATAAGAGTCGGATACATTCTAAAATGGAGTACTACTGTCACATCTTGGGAGGTGCCATTCAGAGGACTCTTTTTTGTCTTTGAAATCTAGTGGGAGATGATCTATTCTCTTCCTTACAAACCATTTTCTCACAAAAGAAATGTTGCTAGTCTTTCTTATTCTATTGTTATTTAAATGGAAGCTGCTCGACTGAGCTCCAATTTCGGTTTACTTTGTGCAAGGCATTCACAGCAAGAACCCATTTTACTACCACAACGGAGGAAATAAAAGTTTTTTTTCTTCATCTACTTAACATCAAGTGGAAACTAAAACGAAAAACGTATATCCAGTTGATAAAGTTCATTAGAAAAATGATTGGATCCTTCTACTGCCCCAGAAAGTACCAGGCTCCAGATGCAATTCTTTAACGATATAAAAGTCAAATATGTTCTAATATGGAGTAGTGCTGACATACCGGGAGAGATACTACTCAGAACTTTTTTTTTTCTTTTTGCCTTGATAGAATATGTTGACTTAAAAATTTGTGTGTGTGTGGTAGGGATAATCTCATTGGTTTTCTAGAGTTCTTCCTCACAGGAGAGATGCTGCTAGTCTCTCTCTCTACTCTATCGTTATTTCCACAGGTTCTGGATATGACCTTAAACTATATCCGATTGTGAGGCCCCAGCTTGCGGGCTTTGGGGAGTGTGGAGCCACTCCTTAATTACCATTGCTCCCAGGTACACTCTGACCCGGAGTAATAGTACCTGTTAGGGTCCCAACTATGGGTTGAATAGAAACTGACTTGAAAATAAAAAACAAATCTATTCTATTAAAAACTTTCTTCAAAATCACTGGATTCGGCATTAAATAACCTGAAAAGGGTTGATATGCCATAAAACAAAAACAACCAACCAAAAATTATTTCCATGAAAGGTACTTGACTGGGCTCCAATTATAAGAAGTGGGTATTAAAACCAACTCCTATAGATTATTAGTAACAAAAACTGTTGTAAAAAAAAAAAAAAAATCTTTTATTTATTTTATATTTATGCGGAAATATTTATTTTTCAATTATATTGCACCATTGAAAATTCAAAGATGCCGCAATAAAAAAAGGGGGGGATAATTACAACTTCTCTCTTAATTTTTGGATTATGTTATGACCATGTTTTTTCTTCGGATGAGTTAAGGGCAGATTAGATTCTTTGATTGTTATAAATATTTAAATGAATTTTCTTACACTACGAAACAGGTACTGTCAAGAATTGTACATGTCAACGTACTTAAAGGAATAAATTGTAAGATGGTCAACATCCTAAATTTGGAATATAGACTTTTGTCATTTATTTTATATATACACTAGCAGATGTACCAAGCGTTGTCCAGTATTAAATGTAATGTTAAATTCCTTAAAAAAAAAAATTAAATAATGAAGTAAAAAAATGAAAGTGAGACATATGCATGCAAGTTTTTTCTAAACAGTTTACTTCTTGGAAGTAAAAACAAAAAAAACTCGAGCTTGGATCAAAACCAAAACCTAAAGACAGTGAATCAAGTATGATAACCATTAGATCAGCTTGCCACGATCTTTAAAAGGTGTTTTCAAACCTTCTGTTTCTTAACATAAGGTAGCTGTTATGTGAACGATTCGTGCATGCGCATGAAACAGTTGACAAACAGATAAAAATTCGATATCCCTCCAAAGTATCAATTTTTCTATTCTGACTCCTTAGCAGCCCTTTTTTCCGGATTAAAAATGATTAAAACGTTTTCCACGTATCTAAATACTCTATATATCAAAATTTCAAGTCTGTAGATTGAAGATTAGTTCAGTATATAGGTTGTCCTCATGCACACACACACATTCTCACTTTTATATATATACTAGCGGGGGGTACCCGGCGATGCCCGGGTATCTTGAGGTAAATCAAAACTCCGGGGGGGGGGGGGGGTAAATAATAATAAAAAAAATGCTTTGGTAGGTGAGTATGAGAATCGAACCTGTACCCTTCAGTTGGAAATTAATGTGTGAAAAAAAAATAAAAAACGGGCGCCGTTAACCATTCTCAAGTCCTACATGTTATTATCTACGGCCTATATAAAGTTCTAAGCAATAGTAACCCCCCCCCCCCGGGAGCGCGTGCGAGAAAAGCCTTTGCGAGACATACACGAAATGGTCACACACATTTTGCCTTTTATATATATAGACTAGCAGGAGGGGGGGACCCGGCGATGCTCGGGTGTCTTGAGGTAAATCAAAACTCGGGGGGTGGGGTGAAATAATAAAAAAAAAAATGTTTTGGTTGGTGAGTATGAGAATCAAACCCGTACCCTTCAGTTGGAAATTAATGTGTGAAAAAAAAAAAACGAGCGCCGTTAACCAGGCCACCCCAACATACAACATATACAAGTTTGAATTTATTTATTTAACTATAAAAACAGGCGTGTGCAATAAAAGTTAACTCTGCTGCTTCCATTTGACCTAATTAAGCTCAAATAGAAGTCACGCAGCGCTTGGGTTTGTTTACCCAAATTTTTCCCCCAGGAGGGGAAAGCAGCTCCCAATTGAATGGAGATTTGGGAAAATCTTTGTAATCCGTTTTTGGCCAGAAATTTGACTGTTAAGGGGTCAAAGTTCAACGATTTGACCTTTTGAGAACTCTACCAAACTCCTCCACCAATTTTGGGTCTAAACAATTGAAATTTTAGATATAGGTTCCATGGACATGACTCTAACTTAATAACTTGATTTGAGCCCAAAAGAATAAATGTTAAGGGGTCATAATATCTCTACGAAATTACTCAGACAATTTCTGGTCTAAACATTTGACATTTTACATAAAGGGTATTCAGAAATAGGGCAAGCTTTTTAATCAGTTTGGGTCGCAAATTTGAGCTACCAATATATAAATGTATGTATGTATGTATGTTTGCCTGAAACTTTCAGTCAAGTACGATAACCATTGGGCCAACTTGACACGTTCTTTAGAAAGTGTTTTCAAACTTTGTGGAACTGTTGACAAACAGATAAAAATCTGATGACTCCAAAATATCAAATTTTCTATTTCGACTCCTTAGCAGCCCTTTTCTCCAGATGAAAAACTGAATACCTTATCTTACCAAATTTCATGTCTGTAGATTAAAAATTCGTTGAGTATGTAGATTGAGATATCCTCTCACACACACACACATGCTCACTTATATATATATATATATAAACTGCATTAATCGCTTTATTGCAGATTAGTAAAATATCAATATTCCACTAAATATACGTCGCAAAAAATGAAAATTGTATCATCAAATGACTGTTTCAAGGTTAGTTATTTCCCAAAACTTTTTAAACAGTTTTGTAAGTATGGGGGCAAGTTTTGGTCGAAGCTTTTTCCACACTATAATTGGAATGCCATCTGGGCCAGTTGCTTTACTGGAATCAAGGTTCTTGATTAGTTTGGCGACCTCATGCACAGATACTTGTATGTTGGATAGTGTGTTGTCTGTTGTAGGAGGAAATACAGGGAGTTGATGACCTTCGTCGCAGAGAGTAGAGTTAGCTGCAAAGTTCTTGGCAAATAGTTTGGCCTTGTCTGATGCTGACGAGATGACCTCAGGTCCATTGATGATGGTTGGGATAGAATGCACACTTCTGTTCAGGATTCTGTTTGCTATTTGCCAAAACTGGTGGGAACGAAGCCACTGCTCAGCTACTTTGGATTTGACGGACTGAGCATATAGCTCTCTTGCATTTTTTATTACTCTTTTACAGTGGTTGCTGGCAGTCCTGAAAGCAGCTTTAGTCTCAGTACATCTATTATGTTGGTAGCTATGGAAAAGTGATTTCTGTGCGCAATGGCAGCAGCACATTCTGGAGAGAACCATGGCTGGCTGTTCGGTTTTTGTTGGAATTCTTTAGATTGTATGAGTAGGTCTATGCCTCCAATTAACCATTCGGTCAGGTCTGATACTATAGAGGACACATCCTTTTTAAACATGGAATGCAGAGGTAGATCAGATATGAATGTACGGAAGCTATCCCAGTCAGCCATAGAGTATCGATATACAGTACGGTGGAGAGGTACATCTGTATTTCATTTTTATCTTAACTGATACAACGGAGTGGTTGGAGGATCCTAGGGGAGATAGAACGAAACATGAACATAGCTCAGGGGAAGTTGTGAGAAAAAGGTCTTAGGCTTGCATACTGACTGGTAGTATCTGGCACACGGATGGGTTCGTGAACAATCTGAGTGAGGTCATAGGCAATTGCAAAATCATGACAGAACCTCCCCTCATCATCTGTCTTATTTGAGTGGGTCAGCCATTCCACATTATGGACATTGAAGTCACCGCAAATGTGAATGTTAGCCGAAAGATGAGCAGACAGGATGAGGTCAATTTTCTCAGATATACTCTTAAAGACAGTAACTCCGCTGCTGTGGGGGCGATAGAGGGCAAATATAAATGCGGTGGTGTAAGTGCAACCCAGAAGCACATATAAGGTAAACTAGGTTCTTCTCTGGAGATATCTCTACCACACAGAAAGCCATCTTTAATGTAGGCACATATTCCATGTCCATGGAGATCTTGGGGGTCAGATTTAGATGTTAAGTTAGAGTATCCTTTTATTATGAACTCATCTAGGGAAGTGGGCGGCCCTATGCCAGTTTCGCTTAGAAAGAGTAAGTCCGGTTTTGTCTCCTGTAATTGGGTTTCAATCTCTGGAAGGTTGGAATGTAGACCCCTGATGTTGGAGAAGGAGACATGGTAGTATGGGTCTACGTTGGAGGATGGGGTTCTAGATTTATTTGTGTGTTTTTTGTTTTAGATATATTCATTTAAAAAGAAGATACTTATGCAATGAACGACTCATTTTTCTTAGCATTGCAAGTTGATTTTTTTCTTTTTAGATAATTGTTATTTTATCAGCTTGCATGAAAAGAGCTATGTAAAAGATGCTTAAAACCGTTTGAATTATGCAAATATCATCAATAGTTCACAAGTTATGAGAATTTTAACTGCCCAAATTTGGGCTTTTCTGTGGACATTTTCTTTAGAAAAATTGGGCTAAATTATGGACCTCAACATTTCAAGAAATTCGGTAATTTCGCCATCATTTATTTATTTTTCAAGCTATTCTCATGAAACTTGGCACTTATGTAAAATTGTGTGCTCTTTCTGATTATGCAGTCAAATCTGATGTATCTCTTTACCATAAGCCATAAATTATAAATTCAGATGTACAAATTTCAACTTTTTTTTAAACTAGCACATGTTATCATACATTTTCACCCCAAACAAGGCACATTGTGACTTTGATGTAGGGGGCTACTATCAGGGACATAAGCTACAGGGGTACTATGTGGGGAGTTGGGCAGCAAGATGTCGGTTCACGTTACACTTGAACTTCTGCATGTCAGTACAGTTGGGGAAGCAGGAACCTAGAATGGAATTCCAAAGTCTAGCAGTTCTGGGAAAGAAACTACTGGTGTAGAAGGCTCTCTTACGTCTAGGGATCTCTACTGTGAAGGGGTGGGATTTAGCTGCTTGTCAGGTTTATCGGGGGTATTTTCGTCGAGGGGGTACAAGTGTTTGCAGTTCGTCAGAGCTAGCACCGTTAAAGTACTTATAGAACAGGCAGAGGGATGCAACATTTCGTTGATGGGACAGAGGCTGAAGTTTAGATGACAGTTCAGGACCAATCAGGTTGGCGACTCTTTTGAACCTTGTCTAGGAGTGAGCTGATGCACCAGTCCAAATATGACAACAATACTCCATACGTAGGCGAATGGTGGCCTTATAGAGGTACAGGATACTTTCGGGTGTTAGTAGCTTTCTAGCACAGTAGAGAGAACCTACCTTCTTCAGTAGATATGAATTAATCTCAGAAATAAATCAAAGAAAATTTTTCATATAGATTTTGGATTTCTGTAAAAGATGGAAATTCCCATAGTCGACCAGAACTTATGCATTTTGGGACCAGTCCAATTTTCAATTTTGTAAATCCTCTCTATCTGGCCAAAAATATACCTCTATTTTCTGAGATGCAACCATAAATCGTACTCTACATGAATCCTCGATGTAACTTTCACAGTACCAGGATACCAGGAATCCTGATAAGCAACAACTATATATTGACCAGTTGATGGTAATTTTTGTCATTTCTATTGTTGTTTTACTGAAAATTCAATTATGTAAACAAAGAAATAAAACGGTAATTTTTTACCTTGTTTCCACCTTAGCATTTAAAATGATTACTTCTATAGGTTTTAGGGTATGCTGAAAACGAATATCGCATTTAAATTTTCTGCACATAAGTAGTTTTCCAGATATCAAGCAATGTCATTTCTTATGTTTTCACTGGTGGCCATCTTCGCACAAACATAACCCCGAGAAACTATGCACAAACGTGCATACCAAGATGGCCACCAGAAATAACGTAAGAAATGACATTGCTTAATATCTGGTAAGCTACTTATTTGCGGAAAATTTAAATGCGATATTCGTTTTCAGCATACCCGAAACCTTAATAGGTAGTCATTTTAAAGAAAAATGTTAAGGTGAAAACAAGGTAAAAATTTACAAAATAGATCACAATGAAATTCTTTATTGAACCGCCTAATTATTATTTAGATATCCTCAGTTTAAAAAAAAACTGGTTTGTTTTACAGATTCGTAAAAATGGTCTTGACAATGAGTTAAAAATAAATTCAAGTTTCACGATATCTTTTTTATTTAATTGTTAGGTGAAAGTAGAGAATAGTTAACAAAAAACACCCTTCCTTCCCCATGGTAAGAATGGGTTTCTAAATAATAGCGTTATTCTTTCAGCATGGTAGCATAAGTACACAAGTATCTTTTATTTGTTACATGTTTTTTTTACCACTAAAAACACAATTCTACCTTAAGTACAAGAAATTAAATGCATGTACTTAGTACATTTTGTTGTTTTTTTTTTAACGGTTTTTAGTACATGTGTACTAAAAGCGTTAAAAACAACAAAATAGTACTGTTTGGAAATCAAATTTGAAAAACTTGAAAATAATTTTTTTTAAATTGACAAACTCAGATTAAAAACTGATTAGTCTAGTAAGACGAAAGCAGAAAAACAGTTTTCTATTTTTAAGAGAATACTTTAGTCAGCTTAGCGCATAGTGAGCCGTTTTTCTGTAAGCAGATTTGAATTTCTATAAAAGATAACATTTTAAAGAAATTTCCGCACAATTAATATTCATCAAATATTTACATATCATACATGAAAATAATTCTGAAACTATTATCTATATGAAAATGGATGATATATGCCGATTTATCTGATCAATTTTGAAATATTTTTCATCAACTTTGCTCGGTTGTAACTTTGCTTCCTGTGATCGTAAAAATATAACTTAAAGTCCAGCAGAGATGGACTTCAATGCTTATATAGCCTGTAAAATTACAGCCATATCCAATCAAATTTTACTCCGCGCATGTGTATCCAAACGTAACGTATAAAATGTAATCATTGAAAAAACAGTTTCCCTTTTTGCTGTCGCCATTTTTTACCGGGTTTTTCATTTTTAACTTGGAGCATAAAAACATTGACCGCAGAAAAGAAAAATAAATTAACATCATTGGAATGCTTATTTTATTCTATTTCCATCAATGTAATTC
This sequence comes from Euprymna scolopes, assembly GCF_053919585.1. Lineage (NCBI taxonomy): Eukaryota > Metazoa > Mollusca > Cephalopoda > Sepiida > Sepiolidae > Euprymna > Euprymna scolopes. The sequence goes on from NC_136501.1 coordinate 15,399,883, forward strand.
TTTTAAAAATTGACCAACAAATAAAAAAGATATGACTTGTTGAAGCACATTAGGTATGTAATATTTCCGATGTGCATGAAAATACAACATACGCTTGTAAGAAACATTTTCTATGAATGTTGCCTCAGCGTACTCCGGCAGTTTACATAAATCGTCAGAAATATATAATATATATATATATATATATATATATATATATATATATATATAGCCTACCTCCTAACCTTAACAGTAAAAAACACGGAGTAAACAAACAAACAAAACAAAAAAATGGTACTTCTGCATGACAGTGGCGTGAGGCGAATGTGTGTATTTTAGTTTCAAGAACAGCCGATAGAGAGCGTGTCGTGTGTCAGCCAAACAGGGGTCGATACCTTTATAAAAGTTTGTGCAAAGACAATCCCTTGGAACTAACCCTTGTAACTGTGCAAAAAAACACTGTATTCCAAAAAGGTTTCAATTAAAATCACTAATTGAAAAAAATAAAAATATTAAAAAATTTCGGGGGGGGGGGGGGGGCTAAGAAGATACAGCAGACGAGCCTCGTTCTGAAAAATCTGAACAGTTAGGTCACGTGACATGTGACACCGGTGCTTCTACACCATTGTTGACCCTTTGAATGATGAATATAGAAAGCAAAAGCTGGGCTGGACCTACTTATCTCAGCTTCACCGTAAATTAACCTCTCCGAATTGTTTTATTTACAAAAATATTTCTTTATTAACAAAAAATAAAAATCGTTGAACTGCTTTATGCAAACAAACATTTGAACTTTGCTGTTAAAAAAAAATCTGTTTTCCTTTTTACGTTGACTTATTTTGCCTTTGGTTGCGATTATTTATTTTTTATTTTCACTTGTTTGTTATGTTTATAGTAATAAATGCTCGAAATTTCGGCGGAGGTTAACAATCCTGCCACTTTTCAAAAATAGGTAAAAAAAAAAACATGGCGGACGACCTACGCATTACACTGAAAGTAATTAACGCTCCCTTTGACACGTGACTGGAATTTATTTGTTTACATTTTTTTACCATACTTGTATTCTTAACTAAAAAGACATGTACTACTACTAGTGCAGTTTCGCCAACGCGAGAAATTTACTTTAAACTTAAAAAAATATTTTTTCATTAAATTGTTCGGTGAAAGAAAGAATGGTTCGTCGTCGTCGTACACTCGTGACAAAATTACACAAGTACCAAAACGTTATATTTTTGTTCTAATTTATTTGTCATATTTAAGAAAGGACCAACGTTTCTTTTTATTAACAGAAGTAGATAAATTGAATAAAAATGTTTTGATTTTTCTTTCCGCGCCACGTAACAATTCGTAAAGTCAAAACAAATACATATGCCCCCTAACTTCCGGTCACGTGTCAGAGGGAGCGTTAATTACTTTCAGTGTCATACGTAGGTCGTCCGCCATGTTTTTTGGCGATTTTTGAAAAGTGGCAGGATTGTTAACCTCCGCCGAAATTTCTTTGAATTTTTTTTCTTTAATTCTTTGAATTAAAAAAAAAAATTACTTTTCGCTTAACTTTATATTTCACCATTTTTTTTTTTTTTTTTTTTTTTTTAATAAATTCTTCTCTATTCTCTACATTAAAAACCGACCTTGTGTCTAACTCTGCCCTCGTGGGGAGGCAAGTACATAGGAAGTAATATGGCGGCTGAAATTTTTTTTTTTTCGACCATCATAAAAGTATTACAATACATATAAACCCTGAAGAATTTCCGCCGTGCGCACTTGTTCTAAGTTAACTAGCCACTACCTGTGTTTCAAACTTAAAAAAGAAAAAAGAAAAGCGCTTTAAAATAGTAAAAACACTAAAGTTTTTTCGTTTTGGAAGGGGGATTTCAGGCGCCCCTATTATCCCAAAGAACCAGCTATGTAAACACTTTGCAATATTTTTCAATAATTTAAAAAAAAATTCTTTTCAATCAATTTTTATTTTAAATGAAGAAATTATTTTCTAAAATATTTTGTTTATAAGAAAAATATTGTTTATATCCATCTTCAAAAGGGTTACTTTTCGGTTGTTAACCTAAATTTTCCGAATGTCAAAACGAGGCTCGTCTGCTGGAGTGCTGGACTGCTGGACCTACTTCACCTTTATGTTTATACAATTTTATTGTGAAAAAATAAACAAAATACAATCTTTCTGTAAAAAAAAAAAAAGAAAAAAAAAAGTTTTAAACTTCTATAAACGTTTCATATTTTTAAAATTCTATTTTGCTACAATGACAAACTAAAATTATAATTTGATACATTAAATCACTAATTGAAAAGAAATAATATTAATACATTAAAATTATATTTTGATACATTTTTTTTTATTCAATAAATGTTTCGATATTCATATATTTTTGTGTTATTTATTTCGTTATATATTTTTGCGTTATCGTAAACACTTATATTTGAGGTTCACATAATGGCCGCTAGATGTCATTTCTCTTTCGAAAAACAGGGGTCGATAACTTTGATGTCATCATCATGCAGTTGCAGAGGTGCCAAAAAATTAAGAAAATGTCATAAAAATATTTTTCATACCCCCCCCCCAAGCTTAATAGTAACATTTATGAAAACAGTTTTCAATTTGTTCTACACATTAAAATAAAACATGGGTTTGTTTAAACCCTTCTTCATTGAAATTACTATATCAATTTTTTTTTTTTTCTGTGTTTTAAAATTTGATCAGTGAATCGGCATCAATCAGTGGTTAACGTAATCTGCTGAAATATACCGACATAACATCACGGCAAAACAGGTCGTTCTCTGCATGAATACAAAGAAAAGAAAAAAAAAAAAAAGGTACATTCCCATTGAACAAATAAAGACGAAAGAAAGTCAATTTTGAAAGAAGGGTGATTTCACTTTATTTTCACAGATGTTTATTGTTGAGTGTTTGTAAAAGAAAAGAAAAAACTTTTATGTGAACTTTTATAATTAAAATGTTTCCCTAGGATTATTTTACAGTTTTTGTTTTCTGTAGTTAATTTTTTTTTTATTTAGTTAAATTTCTACTACATCGATTAGCTTCTACGGGACTCATCACGAAACAGGCCTTAAACTCAATTACTTTTGGATTACACACGCACACACAAATGTTACACATTAAAAATCATGTTAAAGATTCTTAGCTTTGTTAAGAGAGTGGATTGTTATTTAAAAGGTGGCAAACATATTTAATGTCTTTTTTTTTTTTAAATTATTTTTATAGATGTTGCATCGATAGTGTCACAATAGAAAGCGATTTAAGATTAATTTTCTCAAATTTATTTGGTTTGTTTATTAATTCAACTTATTAAAAAATAGTTTTTTCCTAAAAAATAAAATAATTTTTTCCTTCCTCCTAAGGGTGTGAAAGTTATTTTTGTGTTAATAATAAAAAAAAAATATTAATAAAACCACCCAAATCAAATATCATGTTGATATAAACAAGATCAGCAAGAGCTATTTTTTTTTTTTTTCAATCATATATAAAATTTTTAATAAGCTTTCATTTATATATTATATTTGTTTTTATGAAGTTTTAAAAAATAACTTTTTTTTTTATCATTTTCATTTTGAATCAAGGACTTGTTATCTAGCTTTTTTATGATCATGACCGTTTCAATAATTTAATTCTTTTTGTTGGTTATTGTTTTATCCACAAAGCTTAGTGGATTACAATTGATAGAAAAAGTCATTTTACAAAATCAGTTATAGAATAAAAAAAAAAAAAAAAAAAAATGGATCATTATCCAAATATATACTTTTTGTAAAAAGTATGTTTGTTTTTTTATTAAAAAAAAAAAAAAAAAAAAAAGAAAGAAAATTGATATAAATCATATAAAGAGGTCATTATTTTTGTTGTTACAGAAATAATCCTCTATTGACAGAATTGGTGAAGTAAAAATATCACACCATAAAAAATATCCAATTTTATTTCCCCCAATCCCAAGTTGCATTGACCATAGCAACATAAATTGCATACAGAAGCTTATAACAGCTTCACTTTTTTTTTTTTTTAATAAGTGAGAATTTTATTGCTCTTTCATTTGACGTTGCTGTGTCCCCTTCCCCATGAAATGCTTCAAATTGTAAAATATTTGTGCATTCATTCTTTTTTGCAGCCTGTTATCCTCACCTTCATAGTTGTTGTTTCACCATGTTTCGGCCAACTCATCCTCTGGCCTCCTCCAAGTGGCTAACGACGACGGATAGGAATGCTGATCTTGTAACAGTACCCCCAGTAATTACCACCTTCCATAGTTGTTGTCTCATCACGTTTTGGAAATTAATCCTCTGGCCTGCTTGGGTAAGATTGAAACCGCTATCTTCAGACAATGCTCACCTGGTACTGTAGAGATTCAACCCATCTATACACTGTGCCACGGGCCCTGAAAGACGCTCATGGTTGGATTTTATGGTTTTATAAACCCAATTTTGTGTTCTTATCTGAAGATGAGGATAACAGTCGACAAAAAGAATGAATGCACAAATTATGAAGCCTCATCTCAAAGGATTTAAAAAAAAAGTACAATATTTGTTAGAATAGAAAATACATCTATTCAATACAGACATTCTTGGGATTTGTCACTAATTCTTTAGTCTGGTGGAAAGAGGGGGGGATGAATGAAGCAAAGATGAAGGTAAATGAAAGATATACATATATTTTTTAACCAATCAGATTTATGTACACAATGTTTCCCCTTGATTGCAGAATTTGAATTATTTTTACTCAAGTATAAACACGCAACTGTTCCTATAATAGGCACAAGTTTTGCATGAAAACACTTATGCTTCTTTGTTAATCTGTTTTTTTTTATTTTTATTTTTTAAAATAAATGAGGCAACAATATTTGGGATAACTAAGACACAAATGGATAAAGAATCGCAAAAAAAAACAAAGAATTTAAAAAAAAAAAAAAGGTATGAATTACAAAGCAGTTTATAATCAAACCAGTTAGATTTCAGATTTGACCGTCGTTTATTTATCTCCCTCCAATGGGAAGAATGATGTGACATAAAAGACCGCAAAGTGGGATTTGAAGAGCCAGTGCGTTAAAGGAAGAGCATTCTGGCCTACAAAAAAAAAAAAAAAAAATCTGGGCATTCCCATCACCATTCCTCAGTAGGGGCACCTCAGGCGATTAACAATAAACTAACCTCTTTTCAAAGGAAAAGGTAAAACCTGGGAGGGTGGACCTCCTAGAATACCTCAGTTCAATGGCCTAGGCTTTGGGGAAAACTTTAAAAAATATTTTTTAATAATCAGTGTAGGATTTCATTCACAACCCAGTATTTATTATTAATAAATGAAAAACAAACCTTTGTAAATTATGTGTAACTAATAGGGATACCATTTGAAGACCGAGGTTTTTATAGACAGGAAAATTCGCTTTTTAAAAAGTTTACTTTCAGTGAGATAAATTGAGGAAAATATGGCAACAAGACCAATTTTCATAATTTACATTGAAATAAGTTTTTTTTTTATATTAATGTTATTTTTCAGTTTCGTTTTAGCTCTGGTCAAACCAAATCAATTAATTGCATATTTTGTTTTGTGTATAAAATTAAATCGGTTGAACATTTTCACTGCATACGTTGGCATCTTAACATAAGTTGTTAACCATTCTGGATTATTACCAACCAAGTTTGACATTTGACACACACAATTGATGTTATTTTCAACTGGAGAAATGAAATTCATTAAAGTTATTTCCCTTGAATATAATAATACTATTATAAAGATGATTTGGTGTCTGTAAACGAAATTATTTAAAAGGCACAACACCTGTAATTATATTTATGATTTATTTATCACAATCTCTAACAAGATGCGAGATGTGGCACAAAGACAAATTTACTACAGTTTATTTATGTACCGATAGCATAGTTCTGGCAAAATATCTGTATCCTGTTTCTTTTAGTCTGTCTTTTTATCCGTTCCACTTTTTCTCAGAAACTACTGCGCTGATCTGGCTGAAATTTTGTATGGACCTTTATTATAAGATGCAGCCAAGTTTGATGTACAGTTAAGGATTAACAGGCATTAGTCACCACAATACCACATTTACTCTACCACTCATTCTAAGTCAATGATTTAGAACTTTTGTCCATTTTAATGAGCTAAAAAAATTATAAAATGATATTGGTTTTAGATCGTCATAAAGAATTTAAGCCCATTTTTAAATGTAGGTTTACATTTATTTATATGATGATAACTTATGATCTGTTTAGAAGTCTGTTTCTGCAAGGACTGGTGAATATGATGGTTGGCGCATAATTTCCTAGACATAGAACAGAAACAGACATTTGAGGATATATTTGCAGTGTGAGAGTTTAGCATTAGAAGGGTGACATTAGACTACACAAAATACCAAACATCTCACAGAAAAAAAAAAAAAAAAAATGTATAATCTATATTTAACAGATTACCCTTTCTTTAGAAGTTTAGGTGAAAAAAAAATGAATGGATTAAAACGAACTTTAAGAAAACAATTTGTTTGCTTTTCAATTCAAAGTCTAAAGAATTTAATGAATTTGGAATTTAACAGTTTATTGACAGATGAAACTAGATTAGAGAATGGTGATTACATTAATGATCAAGTGCATCTGATATTGTGTTGTTGGTTTACTGGACCTTATGAAACGGACAGACTTTCATTACAACCAGATACTTAAACAAATTTAATAAAACTTGACATTTTTCAATCCAAAAAAAAAAAAAAAAAATCTTGGCGTCTCTCAATTTTCAAATATTCTTTTCATATTATTACCTTTGAACAAAAAAAAACTTATTTCTTACACAGTAACCATTTGTTTGTAGGCGAGTGCATGTATAATTACGCTGTTTCCGTTGTTGATAGATTGTGAAACAATTTTCTAATGTTTATGCAGAATAAATATCCTCCAATGTAGTTTTCCGTAAAAGAAACTCCATTATAAACGCCATTATGCTTAAATTTAAATAAAACTCTGAAATCGTTAAACCAAGGATAACTTTTGTTTATTTGTTTGTTTATTTATTTGCGGATTTTTATTCTCACCTTCCAGTTGTTTCACAACAATTCAGCCAACTATTCCTTTGAGGATAAGTCCACAAATAAATAGATATATGATTTACTCGTCTCAAAAGGATTCTAACAATAAAAAAATAAGGATAACTATTTGCTGTATTTATCAATTTCAACAATATAATGAGGCAGATTGCTGAAACAATCTTTCATTTGGTGATTCAAACACCAAAATTGAAATTTGTCAGGTTTGCTTCTGCAGTCATCTTGAAAACTGGCAACCATCTTGAATTTTCGGATGGCTAACATTCTTTTCTTAAAAATGTATGTTCTGAACATTATTTGTGCCAATTTTGGTGCTAAATGAAAGATTCTTATGGGATACTGAGATAACATTGCTTATTAGTGGGGCAGGTTATCTACCTAGTTGTCATGTCACAATTTGTTAAATATTTCTGGTATATTACAGAAAACACGTATTTCTATGATTCAACGAAAAAATTATTTCACCATGTTTGGTCAAGTGTGACAGTTTGAATAGGCTAAAGTTTTTGAATTTTCAGAAAATGAATTACCTCCCCTGCTAATATATATGCTCTTCAACTATGCAAGCTAAAATTGCTAATTTCTGTGAAAATTATTTTCTTAAATAGTTTTCTACTTTATCGCTTTTCATAAATTTTATATTTTCATTACTTTGACATCACAATTCAGTAGATACCATTTGGTTTCATTTGAAATTCAAGATTTAAATTTTAACTACAATAACAAAGAACCTATATTTGTCGATATCATTTTTTGCAATGACCATCAATTTCCGTTAAATATTGCTAGCTACCCTGCATTGTTTGTGTATATATAAAAATAAAATCAATGATTAAATTCGAAATGATTAAATTGTTGATATTTGAAAGTTTAATGGAAAATTCTTTCAATAATGTACAAATTCAAGTTAAGTTTGCAATTTATTTTTTATTTAGATAAAAGCACCCCAGAGAACATTCACCAGAAAAATATGTGGAGTAGACCAAATGAATTACTGGGAGAGGCTGAAGGAGCTGCACCTGTATTCACTACAACGCCGAAGAGAACGATATGTTATCATCTACATATTGAAAATTTTGGAAAAAAGGGTCTCAAACATAACACTAGGAGAAATAAGCCACCAGCAGTGAGGAAGGCTGTGTGATATAAAAATCACACCCGAGACTACACGGTGGATCAAGTCCCTTATCCAGCACAGCTTCCCCTACAGTGGTACAAGAATATTCAATTGTATTCCAGCCGCAATAAGAAATATAAGGAGACTGTCCCCTGACACTTTCAAGAAACAACTGGACATTTGACTGGAAAAGATACCTGACCAGCCACCACCACAACCCTAACCCTATCGTCTAGTGGACTGGACCTCTGTATGAAGTGGGCAGACTGGGTGCAGTGGAGCTCCAGCTCAGCTGTGTCAATAACCGACGGAATAACACAAACTACTGCATTTCGTATGTTTTATTATAATAATAATAAAAACGTATTAGTAATGTGCAAATGCAGCAGAACAACCTGAAACATTTTTTTTCTACCATAATTTTTTAAACATTTTTTTTTTGTCTACCATAATTTTTAAAATGTCGAAATTCTGTTGAAGTTTCGTTAGATATTTAAGTTGCAAATATCTTCATTCACATAAAAATTAGATTTTTTTTTTTTCTTTGACAAATCTTTCCAATGAAAATGCTGAATATATGTTTATTCAATTATATTTCACCTTTTTATTTATAATACCAATCCTTTCATTTACGAAGCTCGATGTTACTACAGAGCATATGACAAAAGTGTATATCCCAAATTTCAATATGTTGACCATTTTACCATTTATTTCTTTAAATACATTGATATGCACGATTCTTGACAACATCTGGGTTGTCAAGAATTGTGCATGTTAATGTACTTAAAGAAATAAATGGTAAGACGGTCAACATCTTGAAATTTGGAACAGAGACTTGTCATATATATATATATATATATATATATATATATATATATATAATATACAAGGTCCATACAGATTTTCAAGGACTTTTCAAGACTTTCTCCAGATAAAATTTGATATATAAAGAATAATATAATAACCCCCCCCCAAAAAAAAAACCCTAATATTTTAATTAAATACTGTCAAAATATTTTTTAATTATTATTTCGATTTTTTTTTATTTCATTTTAGCTAAATCTGGCTTTCGGCCAAGATCACAGTGTAATGCTGCACTTTGCCTTTTCTGTCCTCGATGACTGAGACAATTTTTATTTTGTTCCTATCCAGAATGCCTCTTTTTGGGAGCTGGATTTCCCCCACATTAAAAAACTAACCTTGTGTCAAACTCTGCCGTCATGGAGAGGCAAGTAAATCGTAACATCAGGTAATATGAAAAAGGGACATAACTCTTGCATCGACAATACTGGAAATAATATGAGGCAATTTCAAAAGAATGCATTTATTTTGATTTTATTTTTAATTTTCTGACACAAATTTTGGTTCTTATACAGTTTAATCAAGACATTAAAAAAATGAATATATTGAAAAAGTTATATTGTACGTACCCGTTATGGAATGAATTTCTTTGGAAAAAAAATTTCACTTAATTTGATTAAGTCGTTTATTTTTTACAGAGGAAAATCAAATTCTAATGAGATTGATCGTATCGTCGCCATTTGCCTATTCACAGATACAATGAGGAAATACCTTTAAACGAAAAATTGATTAGCAAAGGATAAAATGAAAAAGGATTAAAGAAGGGCACATTTTTAAAATAAGTGAAAAAAAAAAAAAAAAAATTATCTATGTATTGTTTCCGCCCATGTTTCAAAATAATTTTGTCAAATTTTGACAAACTTTAAGCAGACATTGGAGTTATCCTCGTGAGTGAAAAATCAAGATGGACGCTACTCAATTGATCTGATTAAAATTTGATTTTCCTCTGTAAAAAAACAAACAAACAAAAAAAAATGCTTGATCAAATGAAGTGATTTTTTTTTTGTGTGCAAAAACTTTATTCCATAACAAGTACATAGAATATAATATATTTTTTTTTCAATATTTTAATTTTTTAATGTCTTGACTAAACTGTACAAGTACCCAAATTTTTACTGACTATGAAGAATACGATTTTCAATGCCTTTTCAAGGTAATAATAGAAATAAGCCCTTTTCAAGACAAAGCTCAAAATTCAAGGCCTTTTCTAATCCTATACAAACTGATATATTTATGGCAAGCAAGCTACAATGAAACATTTGTGTTTTATTCTTGGAAAAATTATCAGAATACTTCCAGTTAGACTTATGATCCCCCCTCCCACCAGGAATGGAACATGAACGTTTCTGCATAACTTACTTTTCCATAGTAATTGTTTCACATTATTACTAAACTCTACTCACATATCAAGTACTGAAGTAAATTCTTGTGTGTATAAAGACAGACAAATATCTGATTTATATATAAAAATGGAGAAATCAAATGATTGAATGAAATTATTTTTTTTTTTAACTGGATTCTATTTGTTATTATTGTTATTTTATTGAGATAGAATAGTTGAATTGCTTAAACAATCAAGGAATGTTTGTTAGATTTTAATAAAAATAAACTAGGAACACTCAAAAGCATTTTTAAACTCAGTTATTTCATATGGAACAAAAATATATCACAGCAAAACTTCTTGAAACTCAACAAAAGAAAGAAAAATCCCAGGATTTATTTTTAATAATATGATTAATAATAATAAAAATTAATAATTAATAATAATAAAACGCAGTTGTTTTTATGAAAAAATCCAATTTTAACCATTTTCAACACTTTTAACCTCAAAAGCAATCTAGGTGAGTTTTAGTTTTTGTAATTGATTTACTAATAATACGAATAAGGAAGGGGGGGGGGAGAAAAATAATAAATTATTTGGCTTTTATGATGAGAAGTTAACGATGTTCCAAGAAAAGGCCTACTAGGTTATTTCCGTACAATACGCCATGTTCAAAAAATAGACATCAGTTTCTTAATGGCGTCTGTTTTACCTTGAACATGCAGGAGAGCTGAACCTGTGTACACAGGAAGGAAAAAAAAATCAGAAAGCTGTACCACATATAGATGACACACACACACACACACATAGGGCCGAAATATGAACAGATATACACAATGTAAATAGATCTAGTATAACTATAGCACCAATTCCAAATATGGTAGCACAACTTTTAATCACCTTATGAGTGGGGGAAGAAAAATTATGAAAATGTGTGTGTATGTATATTTTTAACAAACTTCGAAAACAATTTTTGAATAATATTTTACTAAATATCAATGTTGTTACATTATTCAGTGTACAAAAGTTGTTTTTTTTGTTTTGTTTTTTTGATATAGACACCAATCAACCAGAATTTCAGGTTTCTGCTAGCTTGAAAAAAAAAAGTTAGTATTGTCACAGATTAATTCAGAGGTATTATGATTGACCCTCACATGTGTTTCTGTCCATAACTCAAGCCCACATACAATTCTATATGTACATAGAAAAGATCATTATTTCTCCCTGATTTGAACATTAATATATTTGGCCATTAAAAAAAAAAAAATTTTTAAGTCTTTCTCTTTTTGTTAGTTTTTTTTTTTTTTTCTTTTCTTTTGATTAACTATCATTTTTTGTTTGTTTTGAAATTAAGATTGAGTTTGGATCAGTTCTTCTTTAACTTACGAATCACATGTGTATTAACATTTAAGATAAACTAAATCCCTTACCACATGGAGCGTTCCAACATGAATTGAATGCTAATCCAGCATGTGGGACATTCAAATATAAATTGAAGGCTAATCAAATATATGGATCATTCCAACTAAATTGAATGCTAATTCAGCATGCGGGACATTCCAACTGGCAAGGTAATCTTACTGCTAAGAATTGCAAATTTCCTTTCGTAGAGCAATGATCAGTTAAACCATGTTAGTTGTATTAGTAATGTTTATTTTTCCATCTAAGAAGAGTAATTGTAGTCATCATATATGCAGTGTTTGATGGGAAAGTTTTTGTTTTTGTGTGTAAGATGACTTGCAAATGTTACAAAGTCTTAAGTATTACAAAAATGTGGTAAATAAGGGGGGAAAAGTCAGATTAAAAAAAAAAAATCTATTTTCATTGTTAAATGCAATGGAAGACTCTTCACTTGGATTAATGTTTTTTTAGGTGTGTATTTTTTAAAATATTTTTATTTCAAATCTTTAAAAAAAAAAAAAAATTAAAAAATTAAATTGCTAGATTACACCTTGAATGTGGGATAGTTTAGTACTCTGTGGCACTCAAAATGCCATTTTCTTTCTTTTTCCTTTGTCTAATTTCGTAACAGAACTGAGTCGGACTGTTTATAGCTAAACCATCCCATTATAACGGTTGTGGGTTGCCTTTCTAAATGCAGGTCGTAACGTGAGAGTGAAACGTTAGAGAATCTGTTTGTTTTAATGTTTGGCTTCATCTTCAAGCCCATTTTCATCTTCATCTGTCATAACTGTCACCAGGGTGCCGACAGCCTTGCCTACTTGGCCAGCCATGTGAAAAAGATTGCCCACACTGTTAGAAGCTGAAAAAAAAAAAAAAAAAATTTTTATATGAATTTTTATAAAAAAAAAAATTAAAGAACAGACATTTTTTTTTTTTTTAACATGGGGGTCACCACTTATCAAGGCCTGGAGGCCACTCAGAGATAAGGGTTATTGCGTGTACAGTAATCAATAAGATAGTATTGTAGTAATCATTAGTATTGGAGATTTGATAAAGTGTCTTGCCAGGAATTTGTTTATGTTGGATTTGAAGACATCCAAGTTGTAGTCAGGTGGGAAACAGGCAAACGGAAGAGAGTTCCACAGTCGTGCACTTCTGAGAAAGAAGCTCTGCTTATGGAATCTACGTTTGGATTTAGGCACAGATACAGAGTGGGGAAAATTATTGACAGTAGTTTCAGCCAGATGGGTGTTTCTCGTGAAAGATTGGCGAGTGGGGACAAGAGATTAAAAATCACATCATCACATTAATTTGAGGAAGTGATATTTTTTAAAAAATAAGATATTTACATATTAGATCGTCACACCATTGGTTTTCTGGCTTAGTGATTATTAGGGCTAGGACAACAGCATATTCTTTTCATTGTTTTGACTCTCGAGTGTGTATCCGTTGATATCTTATATACTTCTATATAGAGTGATGTGGTTCTCGGTTGATTAACTGTGTCGGATACACACTCGAGAGTCAAAACAATGAAAAGAATATGCTGTTGTCATGTCTAGATTTCAACTGATCGGAGGGAGGTGGGCAAGAACCAATACCAAAATAGAAGGTGGTGTCATCAGCATAAATATTAATTTTCTGAATAATATTCTCTGGAAGGTAATTTAGATAAGGAACAATAGTCATCACTAGGGCTAGGACAACAGTGTAATCTTTTCATTGTTTTGATTTTCGAGTGTGTATCCATTGATATCTTATATGCTTTTATATAGAGTGATATGGTTCTCGGTTGATTAACTGTGTCGGATATATATATAAAAGCCAAGTACATCCAAGGATGGAATACTGCTGCCATATCTGGGCAGGAGCTGCTAAAAATAGCCTATCCTGCCTTGAAAGAGTACAAAATAGACTTCGTGGCTTAGTGCAGGATGGCCTTTTCTCTTCCCTGCAACCTCTTTCCCACAGAAGAGACATTGCGAGCCTGTCTTTGTTTTACTGTTATTTCCATGGCAAGTGCTTGTCTGAACTCCAATCTCTGGTCCCCCTCGCCAATCTTTTACAAAAAACACCCGTCTAGCTGAAGCCACTGTCAAAAATTTTTCCCACTCTATCTGTGCCTAAATCAAAATGTAGATTCCATGAACACAGCTTCTTTCTTAGAACAACATGCCAGTGGAACTCTGTTCCGTCTGCCTGTTTCCCACCTGACTACAACTTGGATGTCTTCAAATCCAACGTAAACAAATTCCTGATGAACCACCCCCTTAAGTAGACACTTTATGCAATCTCAACACTAATGTACTGTACTTACAATAACCCTTATCCCTGAGTGGCTTCCGGGCCTTGATAAGTGGTGACATCCTTGTAAAAAAAAAAAAAAAAAAAAAAAAATACTCGAGAGTCAAAGTCAAAACAATGAAAAGAATATGCTGTTGTCATAGCCCTAGTGATTATTATATTTCTTATTGTGAACAAAATCGTCCGTCAGAACGACAAAGACCATCTGATCATCCTAGGGAAATTGGATGGCATGCGCTAGGGGTTGGTTTAAAGTCAACTCGTCTCAACCAACCTGGTTCAGTGGAAAGATAGTGTTAAAACAGCTAAAGGAGCTGCCAGAATGTTGATATTTTTAGAAAAAAATAAATAAAATGCTCCTACAGCATGTAGTATTCCAAAATGGTCACCCATCTGGTACTGGTTAAATTCAATGTTGCTTAACTTTGGTGCTTTAACAAGATAGGCAAAGTTGGATGTCATTGATAAATATTAAGGAAACCAATGGTATGACAGTCTAATATATAACCCTTACTTAATAAATAAATACAGGGTGACCCCCCCCCCAAAAAAAAAACAATAGGTAAATGGAGGCCATCTAGAACATATGCTGTAGAACGGAGAAAAAAAGGCCAAAGACCCTAGTGTTTTGATGTGATGTTTTGAATATAATAAACTAGTTATGACCAAAGTTTCATTTCATTCGGACAAAACACTAAGAAACAGGGCCTAATTAGAGTTAGGCCCCATTTCTTTTGGGTCACCCTGTAGACTCTTAGCCAGGCAATTAAGCACATTAGTCAAGTTTTCTTTCAAGAAATTGCTTATATATATATGCATACAAAGTAATAAACTATCTTAGATTTTTTAATTTTACTGGTTTTTTTTTAATAATAACTTTATTATTCTATCATGCTTATTTAATTTTGTTTCATATATAAATTGTTAATTATTTGTAAACAGAAAAATTATATTTATTGATTGTTAATAATTTATACAATTTTTTTTTCTTTTACAATATTTTAAATTTTTTTTCTTTTACAATATTTTAAATTTGGTTTAATTATATACACTTACAACTGGACCAAGAGTAGTTTACCCTTGATCAATAAATGCGAAATCTGCATAAATTAAATATCATATTTATGCATATTTTATTACCGGGCTACACCAGGCGGCCTGCTAGTATATTATATATAACAATGCTGATGTTAGGTAATCCCTCCTCAGAGGTATGGGTTCAAATCCTATATGAGTGTCTTTTTTAATTCTGTAGCATTCTTTGTTTATTTTTAGTTTGCAGGAATGAAAATAATCACTCGTTTAGTAATATTATCTACAAAAACAATAACAAATAAAGCAGCTTAATATATAGGATGTCCATCAAGTCTGTGTGCACTTATAAAAAAAATTATAACTTCCTACCAAGGGTGTGAGGGGCGCCCGACTTTGCCTGAGCGTAAAAGTACACTTAAATATATTTTAATTTGTCCAGATTTCGTATATATTATTATAGTTGTGATTTTAAAAGTAAAAAAGAAAGTATTTGAGTGCCATCAGCTAGAATCGAAACCAAAACTGTAGCTGATGACGTTACCACTGTGACTTTTAGTTTTGGAGAAGATAGAGTTTAAAAATATTGAGACAAACAGACATTATAGCCTTTTATATATTAGATTTGTATTTGCAATAGAAATAACCTGTAAAAAGTATTAGAAATAAATAAATCAATTTTCAAGGTTTTATTAAAATTTTTATTTAAGTTTTCACATGTCCTCCATCATTAACAATCACAAAAATATTTGCCAACTGATTAACAATAATGCTTGAAATTACATTATTTTAGTTTTCAAATCTTCTAAAGAACTAGGTTTAGTTGCACACACAATTGTTGCCATAAAAATAAACTAATGTAGTCGAATCTTTTGAACACAGGGAGCAATAAAATGGCCCACCCCTTCTGAGTCATCCTGTTAAAAAATTTCTAATTTAGAATTTTTTATTTACTTATAGAAAAGTTGTTGCAAATTTTGGAGTGAAAAAATTATTCAATGCCTATACATGAAACACAACATTTTTTTTTTTTAAAGATTTGTATTTGTAATAGAAATAAAGTTATACTTTTTTTAATCTGCACATAGACTTTATGGACACTCTCTATAATGCACTATAATTGTCAAAAATAAATTCCTATTAAACATGCACACACACACACACATTTTATGAAAAATTTTTATATATAAGATTTTCTGTTGAATTTAGTTTAATTTATTTTCAAAGGTTGGCAATGAAAAACTTGTCTAAACTTAAAATATTTTCTGTTTATAAAAAAGGGGGAAAAAATGACTTACACCGTGGCTCATAATTGGGCGGACTGGGTATTTCTGGAAGAGGCTCCTCCTCTTTTTTATGCCTTTGCCCTTCAGAAGCTAAAAATAAAAATAAATTCATTGATTGTAATGGAAAAATATAAATATGTACCTAGAATTTATTAATATCTAAAATGAATGCAAAAGTTGTTCCTATTTCTTGCACTAATGGTGACATCAGCTCTACACAAGAGACACACCATTTTTTTTAATATATTATAAATATGCAATATATTGGTCACAAGGTTAAGTAATTTGCATACTGGTTTTTGAAAATGGATATTTTTGTAATTATTACTAGCGGGACCTGCGGAAATTCTAGAGTGGCATTCTATGGAAGGTTAGCATAGGGACCCCATGACATTATTGTTGGCCTTTTGTTAAATCTGTAAAAGTATTTATCTAAGTAATCTGGTTAATGTAGTGTCAGAATATATCTGGTTATTACAGGTGTGTCTTCAATTATAGGAGTCTGTGACATATTTCCATTATATGGACGTCCAGCATGAACAGAAACCCTACAACATCATTATACAATCTTTAGACAGAACAGATACTACCCTAGGATCCTAGCCAGAAGACCAAAAGGTATATTTTAGTTTCATGTACGGCCCAAAAACGATATATATATTTTTTTTTACATTACGTTTTCGGTAATCAGGAGATCCTATTTATTAAAAAGGAGGATAGAAGGACATAACATAGTATGGACATTAAAGTCGTATATAGGTATGCTAATTTAATATTCATAATATATTATCACCTTCTCCTCCTTTTTTAATAAATAGGATCTCCCGATTGAACAAATGTTAAAGATACTATGGCATTAATATATAGATTTTTTTTTTTTAATTCAATGATTGTCTTGTTTTTAATTTTTTTAAATTAATGTTTTGTTTCCTGGAAAAATATTTAGCATTTCTGTTCAAATGTCCCTTTTTTTCTTTTAGAAGGATCAAATTGCTTTTTTTTAACTAATTATACTCCACTTTTAAATCTCAAATGACAACCCTAACAAGGCAAATGGATTTCTTCTTTATTTTATGGTCACATTTAAAAAGATAAATTTATATTGGAATTATTAAATTTATATATATATACATATATATAAATGAGGCCAATTTTGTTTTATGTTTACAATAAAGTTATGATTTAAATGTTTATTATTTTAATTTGATGTTTTAAATATTTTAAGTAGTGAACTTTGCAAAGCAATAGCAAGTCGATAAATCCAGGTAGTATAACATAAAAGTCATCTTCTCAGAAACAATCATTCAGATACAAAAAGTTGCTGTCCTATTTGAAATATTTCCACCAACAGATTCCAAAAATTTCATAATTATCTCCCTTTTACTACAACGATATCATTTCTTAGCCTTCGGGACAAGATCAAAATATATAAACAAGATCAAAGTGTAGTATCTGTTCCGGCAGATACTGCAAGCTATGACTAGCAAAGACCAGATGTGGGGGCAACCCCACATGCCTGACCTTTAACCAGCTCCCATTTCCCACCTCTCGGGAGCTGGTCCCCTTTTTCCCTTCACTCCTCACATTAAAAATCGGCCTTGTGCCTAATTTGCTTGGTGGGGGAGCAAATAAATACCATCTGTTCTTCAGATGCTGCACTTCTATTTCTTGTTCTCTTTCGGTGGAGGAGAAATCCTTCACGACTGAGACAATTTTTATTTTTGTACCTTTTCTCCACGTTAAAAAGTACCTTTTCTCCACGTTAAAAAACGACCCTGGTGTCTAACTCTGTCCCGTGGGGAGGCATAGTAAATAGGTACAACTATTGAAAAAAAATTGTTAAATATTTATTGGAAATAAAGATTGTACAAAACATAAGTTTTTAAAATATTTTTTAACATAAAATAATAATGAATTTAACACATAAAAAAAGATAATGACTGATATCCATAAAAAAAAAATTGACATAAAAGTTTAATTTTTATTCACACCAAAAGATAAAGTAAACGTTTATTTTTTATTTACTTTATTATCTTATTCCAAATAATTTGTTTCAACTGCCAAATTAAAAAAAAAATGTCTTTGTGGATATATCAGGAATTTTGATTGGATGTCCTGATGGATTGACAGACTTGAAATATTCTCTCAGAAAATGGCAATGAAAATTCAACTTCATTTATTGGAAAAAAGAATCTTCTTCATCCATTGGGAAATATAATGCAATTAAATTTGATAATCATCAAATTTAATTGCACACCATCATTGATTCAATGTTTGTTTTACATGCTGGTATGCATTGAATGGCTTTTAGAAATTGACTTAATTATAGTTTAGATTATAATTTAAACTAATATCTATACACCTGGTGTTGCCAATTTGAAACGTAAATGGATGAAGGGTTTAGCCACATATTTAAGATATACTGAATATCCTAACTTATACAATTAAAATTTCAGGAAAATCGTAACAAGAAGGATTTATGGAAGCATAAAACACTTCTTTTCGTCTATGAAAATTCAAGGGGAAATAACTCTCACAGCTTAAATAAACTCCCTTCCATTTTTAAAGGCAACTGGTGTCAGCTTAATAATAATTGGAAATAAATTAAAAATAAATTAAAAATAAATCAACTTTGAATAATATTTCTTAACAGAACAATTAAAACAATTTTATTACAACAAAACAATAACATCAGTTAATTATTAAATCATTATAATAAATAGTACACAAAAAAGATACTACATTGGTAGTCTAGTTGTCAAGGCAATAAGTAGCTCCTCTTTCAGAGGCATAGGTCCAAATCCTGCACAAGAAGATTATTTAATTAAGTGAATTTTTTTATAAAACAGTAAAATAAATTGCTTATTCACAATTATTTTTCATGAATCTAAATTTTGTATTATTTGAAATAAATTTACACCAAGAATTATTTTAATCTTGCAGAAAATATTTGTTTTGATTTTTTATTTAAAATCCGTGGCAAATTAGATTGAGTTCTCCATATTTAAGCAGAGCTCTCGCTCTCATCTTTTGATGGCTGAAAAAATGCCAATCATGTGAGAGTTAGAAAAGTATGGAGAAAAAGGTTTTAGTCAAAAAATATTTACGAAAAGACTAATTTGAAGAATGAACAAAGGAGCCTTCAATGTTCTGAGATTAGTTGTGGATTTGTGCATGTTAAATTTTAACTACAATCATTGGAATGGTAACATTGGCCTTCGAGTCAAGATCAAAGTGTAGTATCTGTTCCGGCAGATACTGCAAGCAAAGACCAGATGTGGGGGCAACCCCACATGCCTGACCATTAACCAGCTCCCATTTCCCACCTCTCGGGAGCTGGTCCCCTTTTTCCCTTCCCCCTCCCTTCACTCCTCACATTAAAAATCGGCCTTGTGCCTAATTTGCTCGGTGAGGGAGCAAATAAATACCATCTGTTCTTCAGATGCTGCACTTCAATTTCTTGTTCTCTGTCAGTGGAAGAGAAATCCTTCACGACTGAGACAATTTTTATTTTTGTTCCTTTTCTCCACATTAAAAAACGACCCTGGTGTCTAACTCTGTCCCGTGGGGAGACATTGTAAATAGGAACATTGGCTTTCGGGCCAAGATCAAAGTGTAGTACCTGTTCTTCAAATGCGGCACTTCAGTTTCTTGTTCTCTCACAGTAGAGGAGAAAGCTTTCACGACCGAGACAATTTTAAATTTTTGTTCCTTTTCTCAACGTTAAAAAAACGACCCTGGTGTCTAACTGTCCCGTGGGGAGGCATTGTAAATAACTACAACCATTGGAATGAGAGGCCTTGTATGCAATCAGGGTTCAGTGACAATTGCACTTAAAGGTCAAGGAGTTTAACTGTTAATAATTTTTTTTTTTTTTAAATCTTTTCTATTCAAGGACTGAAAAAATATTTTATGAACTTTTTAAAGTTGGTACTTACAATGGTCTCGTCCATTTGATAATGGTGTTGTTGATTCCATCTGAGGATTGAAGCGATAACGTACAGGACCACATGGGAGGGAACTGACTGATGAAGATGGAGTTGTCAAAGGTGATGTTCGAGATGAATTCACAGAGACTGTGCTACGGTCAGGTGGAGGCTGAAGAGAAAGAAAGTAAGAAAAAAAATTTACAAAAAATTTGCAGATAAACATGCAATCAATCTTTGGATGAGATTCCAGAGCAGAATTTCTGTTGAATTAAAAAGTAAAACTTATTTTCATAAACTTGGATGCTCTTAATCCAAAAATAAACTCGCAATTTTTTTATTAATAACATCAGTTTTTTTTTTTTTTTTTTTAAAGAAGCCTTAAAAATACCCCATCTAAAGAATGTGTGTTTATTTTATAGAATAATGAAAAAAGAAAATTCTATTTTTGACTTATTTGTTTATTAAATTTACAACAAGATTCATCTGCCCTTGTGTTGCTTAAATTTTATAATCAGTTTTCTAGCTGTATTCTTTCTTGTTAAATAGCCTGGGTGTCTAGCGTTGCCTGGGTACTTGGAGGTGTGTGTTGAGCAAAAAAAAAAAAAAAAAAAGTTGTGGTAGGCATGCAGGCTTGAACCCGTGACACGAAGGCGGAAAAAAAAGTGAAAGAAAATATGACGTCTTACCGCTACTCCATGCTGCGACCGGAAGTTTGGAATGTTAAAATTAGGCAAAGTCAATCCAACCGATATGATGACTTGCAAAAAATCGATTCCTTGTAGAAAACTGCCCAGTTGAGGGTGAAGGAATTAATGTTTTTGGCCAATTTTTCAATATTTGTTGTTCAAAGGGTCGAGCTTCAAAACGATACCGACATACATACATACATTTAAACAGACAAGCGAGATTTATATCATAGATGTCAGTTTGAAAGTTGAAACTTAACCCAATCTTATAAATTTATTTCAACCCAAAAACAGGCCTTTTTAAACGACGTGGACAAGTTAGGCAAATGTGTGTGTGTGTGTGTGTGTGATCTATAATTATAAGTTGTAAAATTGTACATCTAAAAACAAGAACAGGTTTAAGGCTCCCAAAATTCATACCAGAGTTGTCTGCAAAGACCCATGGCATCATGAATAAAGTACAAGGTAAAATTCAGTTACAAGTGACACTCTTGGAGGTTCAAGGTTCCAGCACTAGTGCGAGCAATACAAAGAGTACAATTGTCAATTAGTTAAGTCTTCTATCTGGTTATGGCTGACTGAACAAGAATATACTACTCCATGTGAATTAAATAAAGGGCTTTCATTTGAAATTTCGTGCAGATTCCAGAGTTTGACAAGAGGCACCTGAACAAGGTCTGAGGTTATATGGCATGAGTCATTATGTACATTAATGGATAAATTAAATGTCATTACCCGATTCTTATTTAAAATATTTTTAACACATTTCTATCATTAACAAAAAATTTCACATTTTACTGACATTGCTCCCTATTCAATGTATCTGATACTAAAAATTTGAGGTGGAGAGTTGTAATTTATAGATATACTAGCATGGGTTCCCGGCGTTGCCCGGGTGTTTGGAGGTGTATGCTGAGCAAAAAAAAAAACAAAAAAAAAAACTGGTCAATTTTTTTTTAAACTTTGACCCCTATTATAACTCCTTAAAATGTATTCTTTTGGGCTTGAGTCGAATTATTAAGTTAGATCCATGTCCAAGGAACCTATATCTAAAATTTCAAATGTTTAGACCCAAAATTGTCGGAGGAGTTTGGTAGAGTTCTCAAAGGTCAAATCGTTGAACTTGGACCCTTTAACAGCCAAATTTATGCCCGAAAACTGATCACATCGATTTTCCCAAATCTCAGTACCCTGTATATAAAATTTCGAGTCTGTAGACTAAAAATTGACAAAGTTATTGTGTAGGGAAATGTACACAGACAGACACACAGACACGTTCACTTTTATAGATATATAGATAAAAGGCAAAACAGCCTTGCACGTTTTTGTATATCCAAGAAAAGCTTTATATCGAGGGGAGGGGTTCTCGACAACGTTACATTTATTCAGAACTTTCCTTATACTTCCTAGATTATAATATCTATGATTTGTGAATGGACATCGCCTCTAGATTCATTTTGATCAAATTTTAAAAAATTCCGTCTGTTCTGTCCTTTTGCGTGTTTGTTGGTCCTTTTTGTATAAATAAAGTGAAACTAATCTGAGCAAATTTGATTTGCCAGCCTTCCCACCGGGATGTCCAGAAAGGCAATTAGGTTTGATCAATGTGGGGAAAATCCTTCATATCAGACAATTGCTATTCATTTGGACTACTGTCAGAGATCCTCCTTTTTGTGAAGAGCCGGTTTTCCCTAACATCGTTGGGAAATGGAAACTTAACTGACCTGCAGCCAGACGTTAATTTCTGTGCCTTAGCAAGTCAACTTTTTGATTGACATCGATAAATTTGAACTCTTTTCACTTCCTTTCGCGTCATAGCGTAGCTGTAAGATGTCAGCTTTTCTTTCACTTTTTTTTCATCCTTTGCATTGTGGGTTCAAGCTTGCCATTTTTTTTTTTTTTTTGCTTCAAACACCCAGGCAACGCTGGGCACCCCCACTTGTAAATTATAAAATAAAAATGTCCAGTCTGTACAGTAGTTAACTCATAACTTTTGTATTTCACACATCCCCTCCTATTCTCCTTCTTCCACCACTTCTCATCGCTTTCAGATTTATTTAAAAATATATATATATATATATATATATATAGAGTAGAGGGTAACCCAAAGGCTCCTTTTCATTAGCTGCTACACCAAAATATATGGCATAATCACATTGACACACCGGTTCTCATTAGATCACCAAAGTTAATCAATGTTGAGTATGGTCAGTACTAGATGGGTGACCATTTAGGAATACCACATGCTGTATATAGGACATTAAAACCTCCCTGCAAGAGTTGCAAAAACCTAACATCATCTCCCCTAATGGGGATATACATGTGACTGGGGACTGCTAGTGAATTTCATATTGCCTTCCTCCTTTAGAGGAAGCCAGTTCACCCCCACTTAAGGTGAGTGCCGTCTCAGTACAGTACAGAAGAGAGTGACACACTATTGCTAGGATTACTCCACTTGCTCTTGATCTTCCCCTTATTATGCTGATTGTTTAGTAAGGAGGCATCAAGTACCATTTTTTTTTTTTTTTTTTCAATTCTTTGGCATGACTTCACCGAAGATTGAAATCCTATCTAAAAGTTCATCATCAGATTTTAATATTTGTGTTTTATCTATTGTTCCTCCTTGCCAAAACACTCAACTAGCTACAACCACTATATACGATTTCCCCCATTCTCTATGCTTAAATCTAAACACAGATTCCATGAACAAGGTTTCTTCCACAGAACTGTCAGCCTGTGGAACACTGTTCCACTAGCCTGCTTCCTGGTTGAATACAACATAGTAGCCTTCAAATCTAATATAAACAAGTTCTTGTTGAGCCGTCCCCATAAATAATCAAATTTTACCTAATTTACACCATTAACGATTACTACACTACCACCTTGCATTCATTAACCCTTATCCTCGAGTGACATTCGGGCCTTGATAAATGGTGATTATATATTCCTACTCTCCTTGCATCACTTCTATCTGACATGTTCAATATACAAACTACATAAAGTAAGCACTTTTAGTATTTACATAAACATCTTAGAAACCTTTCTTTTTTTTTTTTTTTTTTTTTTTTTAACTGCTTCACGTGTACTTCTCATTACACAAATTATAACATTTGATCGTAGTCAGTTGAGATGTTTAAAACGCCTGCTTGGCAAGCATGATATAATTTCTTTCCTTACCTGATCTAAAAGTTGTCGTAACCTCTGCAGTTGGGCTTCCAGTTGCCTATTGTGATCTTCGAGAATGCGCATACGAGATTCAAGTCTGCCTTTGTGCTGTCTTAGTAATTTAGCTTCTGCAACCATCTCAGCATCTCTGTTAGCTGCTGCTTCTTCGTCCGACCGAGGTTGGCTGCTTTCTCTTGAATTATGAGCCTGGCACAATCGGTCATATTCGGATTGGAGATTTCTAGTTAAGTAAACAAAATTTTAGTCATGAATAAAATAAATTATAGATTATTGTTATATATATATATATATATATATATATATATATATATATATATTATTATTATTTCATGTATTCACATAAAATTTTATAAGGAGATATATTTTATGTATGGATTTTTTAAATATTTATTTCAACAGTGGCCAATACATAAGTAAAGCTAGGTAGAAAGTTATGAAAATATATGTGGCAATTATCCTTGTAAGGACTCGTCAGGTTAAAATGTAATTTAACCTGATGAATTTATCAGGGGTACAATACAGAAAATACTGTGTAGCCATATATATTTTCATAACTTTATATATATTAGTGGTTTGGCAAGGCCTCAGGGGAGACAACCGAATCAGCAAAACTTAAATTGGCCTGCCAGGACACTATATATATACAAATGTAGGCAAATTTGGGCAGATTTTATTGGTTTGAAAATATAGGTTCTCTTTTTACCAGTTGTCAAAGTTTTAACCATAGAATAGTTATTATAGTTATATTATAATCTTCAGAAAAGCCTGCAAATTTTCATGGTTTCGTCCCATAGAACCAAAGATATGAGCATTTCAATTTGACTACTAGTATAGATATATCCATATATAGATATACCACCTTTTTGGCTATTTCATAAGTTCGAAGTCTCAGTGACTATTGATCAGAAGTTAATAAATGAAGGCTTGTTAGAAAGCTAAGGACCTGAATTGTGTAGTGGCTATGTGATATTTGCCCTTAAGATCGCACATTAAGGGGATTATCCAGAGCCTATTTTTTGGCACTTTTTTACAGCCATAAAATGTTTCGATCATAGTCATTTGTTTTCCTAGTTTTGCATATGAATTACAAAATATTTGATATTTCCCCAAAACCTCTAACCTTGATGGAGGGGAGACTAAAACTTGCTACTATAGTTACAAATGAGTTAAAATAACAGCAATGGGAGATTTGCTTCCAAATATTTCTCATATGTTATATCTTCCCTCTTTGGTTTTCATACATAAAGTAAATTTTACAGTGTATAAGGATTATTTGATACTGGAGATATTCATAATCGTACCCTATTTCCAAAATAGAGGAGATATAACATATGAGAAATATTTGGAATCAAGTCTCCCCTTGCTGTCATTTCAGATCATTTGAAACCATAGAAGCAAGTTTTAGTTCCCCTTTCATCAAGACCAGAGATTTTGGGGAAATATAAATATATATATATATATATATATATATATATATATTTATTGATCTGATAGGTTCCGAAATTAATAAATGTTTCAACTTTTTAAAAAAAAAAAAAGTAAAAAATAATTTGAATAATTTTTTTTTTCTTCTTTTAATAAAATGTTTGCATCTTAATGCGTTTCAAAATCAGTTTCGTCTATTAATTCAAAATTCTTATACGTATACGTGTGAGGCTAAAATGCACAATATAACATAAAATGAAAAATTATTAACACAAACTGAAGCGAAAGAAAATGGAAAAATAAACACAGTGGAAAAAAAAAAAAACTAACCAGAAACTAATTTCGTTCAGATCAAAAAGCATCTTCCAAAAAAATTGATAATTTGAAATTTATTGAGAAAAAATGACAAAACATAGGAAAAGGTATGCGAAAAAAAATATATATTGATGCATGCGTAGCAATTAAAAAATATGCAGTGTGTGAGAAAAGATGTCAAATCAGAAGGGACTATATCTTACTTGTCACTGTCATCCCGTCTGCGAAGCAGAAATCACAAATCAAAAAGAGCAATCAATCTTGACTATAACCACACACACATTTTATATATATATATATATATATATATATATGCGTTTCTATATGTAATTTTACTACAGGGAATAGCAATTATATATAAGTAAATAACACAAAATTCTCATTAAGATAGCTTAATAGTGCAATACTATAACTATAAATATTTCATAAAATTACCACTTCACAGGGGACAGACGCATATATTGTTGCTCATTTTCGAAATGTTAGGCTTTTATTGGTAACAACTTGCATCCAATTGTTTCGGCCCAATGTTGGCATATAAGTATATAATACTTCATTAATTATAATTTATATATATATATATATATATATATATATATATATATAGTGTATATTTAGGCAGCATTTTCTCATTTAGACAAATATTATTGAATAGCACGGAATTATTCCGTTTTACAATTTTCCTTTTTATCTTCTCCAATCTCCAAATGGTCCTTTTCGTGTTTTTCTCGAAATTGTATATGTTGGATCCATAATCGCGAGTGCTTTCGACAGAAGTACTTCTATCATCCTCAGGCATATTGTAGAAATAAATGTAGGGATTGTTTTTTTAATTTACTTATATATATATATATATATTTTTTTTTTTTTTTCCCCTAGTCACGTGGTAATTTTTTTTTCCTAGTCACGTGGGCGAATTTCTTTTTTTTTTTTTTGCCTGTATTAAACAGATTTATATATACAAACACATATATACATTATTAAACATTTATCCCAAACATTTCAAAATGTTCCGGCTGCACTCACAATCAATATTTATTTATTTGAGGCTTCTTTGTTTTAATGTACAATGCTTCGAGTATTCTTAGCCTATTTACATTTCTCTCACTCTGCAATACTCTTGTATTTTCTACCATAATTCTTCGAAATTCTGAACGACGGCAGCCATGTCCCTTCAAATGTTGTGATATGGAGCTAAAGGTGGAGAGTCAAGCTTCGCAACAATATATATATATATACACATACACTAGCTAGAATACTTTGGATTCACTTCAAGAGTAAGTCAGACTGGAACCACAACTTTTAAGTATAAAAGAAGTTATTGCTATTGACAGTCATCCTCATAAAGAAATGCTACGATGCGACAATACATGGCAATAGCGAACCGAGTGCTAGTGGTGGATACAAACGCAAGAGATAATGCAGCAAAATGTTGTTGTCTCAAATAGCATTGCAAGCTGCATCCGGGACAGGTTATACAGCAGCTGTATAAGAAACATCATATTGTATGGTAGCGAATGCTTACCAGACCACAGTGCATTAACAGATTCATCTGCGAGGTTAAATATGATCAAATCGAACACATTAAGTTAGAGGATTTACCGAAAGCACTACATTTGCCCAGCATAGTGGTTATTTTATTGGTATTTAACAGTGTTGACTCAGGAGAGGTGTGGTTGGAGATTGCACACCTCCTGCCACAGAAATGTCACATGCAGGCACCCTTACAGAGGGTAGCCATAGTCTGTCAAGACTGAAGAAAGCTGCCATATATTATACACACACACACACACTGAATATATACTTTAAAAATATATATATTTTATAAATTCATAAATAAATAAACATATATATTAGTGTTGGGACGATTAAATCGAGAATATCGAAACTTTTGGGGATATCAGAATCAGAGAAATTTATGCCTATTTTCCGCTGCCAAAAACGATTTTGTTTCAAACAAAATCTTCCACTGATGGTAGGAATAATAAATATTTATTGATTGTAAACTACCAGTAAAGCTAAAATCTGTAGATCACTCGCCCTCCAGAAGTGTGTTTTTTTTGTTGTTTGAGAATACGTATACACATTTAATGTGTGCTTTTATGGAAATCGGGAAAAAAATAACTTCATACTTAAATATAAAGAAATTTATAAAGAATCTCTTTAATATATATCTATATAAATAAAAATGGAAATGTATGTTTGTTACTTACCTCTAATTTAAAAAACTACTGGGCCGATTGCTTCGACATTTTGATGTAGCATTTTCATTGTACTTATGCATGTTTTTAGGTGTGTCTTATTATACCGTTCTACTTAATTTTTATTGAATAAATTATGTGATTTTCTGTCTAACGAGGTTGCTATTTTATTATATGGGGAACTATCACCGTCGGTGATTCACCAGTCATGTGACATCGATTATACTTTCACAAATTTTTAGGGTGTAGGATGAATGTGTACAAACACATTTTCACAATAATAAATGACTTCAGAATATCAGTAAACCGTTTTTTATTATGTTTATTTACTTTATAAATCTATCGTATATAATTTATATCTGTTTAAATAAATATGATCATAAAAAAATATGTGAGTACTACGTATCTCAGCTTTGGCTGGAACATGACGTCAATGGCTGGATTTTGCTGAGCAACAACTTAGGTTTAGGTGCCGTTTGACGTAACATGCTGATCAGTCAATCACAACATGGCACATTTTGGATAAATATTAAAAGAGGAAAAAAAAAAAAATTAATTATTAGATACATATCTTGGACAGTACCAACATACTGAATCTTTAAAACCTTCTCTTTCAAAAAAGATTTGTTTTTTTTTTAAATTGGAAGAGAAGGTTTTAAAGATTCAGTATGTTGGTACTGTCCATGATATGTATCTAATAATTAATTTTTTTTTCCTCTTTCAATATTTATCCAAAATTCGCCGATAACAAAATAACAAAAAAAAAAACAAAAAAAAAAAACGATTTTGTTTCCAGTTTTCCTTGAAAAAATGGCAAAATATATTTATAAAAATTTTGTTTTATTTAATTTCCTTACAATTATTTGAACCCGCAAAAATTAATTTTTGCTTCTAACCTTTTCTTGACAGTTATAAAAAAAAAAAGAATAATAAAACACCAAATTACAATAGGTCGTTTTTTATTTCTACATTTATTCATTTTGTTATTTTTTATGTAGCATTATGATTTTATCGGTGATGCTTGGCAACATCCGACTGTTGATGTCATGTTCCGATCAGAGCTGAGCAAACGCTAAGATACGTCTTGTTCACTATATGTATCAGTACCAATATTTGACATAAAAATTGTTAAAAAGTTAATCGATAAAAAAATGGTTACCTGTACAATGCACACACCCGTTATATTTTTTTTTTTGTCTTTCAATCTTTTTTAATCTAATGAAAGAAAATGCAAAAAACATTTAATTACTTTTAGGGAGTACTCAGTTTCTAATAAAATCTTCTAGAACTACTTGATGGATACACAAAACCG
The DNA here is from genome assembly GCF_053919585.1 of Euprymna scolopes. Taxonomy (NCBI): domain Eukaryota; kingdom Metazoa; phylum Mollusca; class Cephalopoda; order Sepiida; family Sepiolidae; genus Euprymna; species Euprymna scolopes. The sequence continues at coordinate 15,429,305 of NC_136501.1, forward strand.
ATTTATTGAAGAGTCTGTTTAAGGACATATTTACTAATTGTGGTTAATTCCTATTTTAGTCATCTAAATTATTTAGTACCTTAATGTTATTTTTTTAAGTAAAAATACATTGTTTGGGTGTGAATTCCAAAACTCATTTAACTCTAAGTTATAACAAGTTTCATCATGAAACCATCACAAATTTCCACTTAGGTGCATATTAGAAACTGAGCATTTATTTTTATTTTTGCAGAATCTGGTTAATGAGTAATCAATAATAATCTACTGAAAATATTGAAAAAGGCAAAGAGAATCTCTCAACCATACAGGCAATAATTTGGTTTTGTGTTTCCATCGAGTGTTTCCAATAAGGGGGGTCGATGTTCTAGAACTTTTTATTACAAACTGAGCACCCCTAAAAATTTTTAAATATTGAATTTTTTGTATTTTGTTTTGGATTCTCTAGAAAATTAATTCCCAATCGCTAATAGCTCCAAAAATTGAAAAAAAGATGAAAATAAAATATATATATATATATATATGAGGGGTGTTTATTGTACAAGTCGGCCGATAGAAAAGAGTGCTTCTTCGTTTGTTGTAGTGAAACCCGACAACTGAAAAGTTGATTTTTTAATTAAAAAAAAAACAATGATAACTCTTTACATTTTTCGTCAATTTCAACAATAAGCAATGTTATCTACCTAATTGACATTTTGCATTTAAGTATATTTAAAATATTACATAAAACATTTACTTCCATGATTCAAAAAAAAAAAAAATGATTTCAGCCATGTTTGTTTTGTACATGATGTAATGTAAACACAAAAGAAATTTCTAATTTCTTTGAAAACCATTTTCTTTAATAATTCATTTTCTACCTTATCGTAATTTTTGGCTATGTTCATTACCGTGACATGACAATTCAGTAGAGACCATTGGTTTCACTTAAAAAATAAATCAATATTTCAATTTTCGAATTTCACTAAAATAATGAAGAAGCACCAAAAATGTTTACAGATTTTCTCATTTACATGTATTAAATTTGAAAGCAATATTTTTTCTCAAAAAAAAAAAAAAAAAAAATTATATATATATATATATATATATATATACACACATATATATATCCAAAAATAAACATTTATTTGAATAAAAAACACAAGTTTTCCAAACTACTTCCTTTTTTAAAAACTTATCCTACAACATTTTTTTTTACATAATTTTCTCCTTTCTTCTGAATTATCATCGGTTTCCCACTTTCTTGGTTATTTTTTTAAAAGTTTTCTTTTCATTTTTCCATTGATTTATAATCAATAATACTTTCATGCAAAAAAAAAGAAAAATCTGTTAACATTTAACATTTTCCAGTGCGTTCTCACATACATGTCTATAGATAAATTAAGCCCTCATATTTTTCTCTTTCTCATGCTCAGGAAGAATGGGAACCAGTGAACGTGCATAGAATGATTTCGATGGATATACCATTTTAATTTAACATATTGCACTTCACAATTCGCTTGGCATTTGCATTAACCATCAATAAGGCTCAGGGATAGTTTTTACATTTGTGTGACTTACATGTACACACTGATTGCTTCTCACATGAATGCGTGTTCTACAGTCGGCAAACAGAAATTCTTTATATCTGCACAAAAAATTGTGTAGCCACAAGTATTTAAAACAAACATAAGAATGCATTTGCTTTTTTGTTTCCTTTTAATTGTTGGTTGTTTTTGTTTTACGGCATATCAACCCTTTTTCCGTTATTTAATGCCGAATCCAGTGATTTTGAAGAAAAATGTTTTAATAGAATATATTTGTTTTTTTCAAGTCGGTTTCTATTTAACCCATAGTTGGGACACTAACAGGTACTACCACTCTGGGTCAGAGTGGACCTGGGAGCAATGGCAATTAAAGGGTGGCTCCACACTCCCCAAAGCCCGCAAGCTGGGGCCTCACCATCGGATATAGTTTGAGGTCATATCCAAGACCTGTTTCCTTTTAATCAATCTGAGCCACAGCAACACATAGCCGGGTACAGCTAGTATATATATATATATATATATATACACTTGTGCCCGATATTATTCATACCCCCCTTGAAAATTGAGTTTATTAGGTGTAACTTTTGTAAGAATTTATTGTTTACGTCCATATTGATACATATTCTTAATAAACCTCTTCTGATCATTTTCGTCATTTTAAAATCTCGGGATACTTGTAATAAAAGAAATATACAGCTATTTATAAAATCTGCAATGTTCAAAAATAATCATACCCCCTTATTTTTTCAGTATTAATCGAGTTTCTGACTGTTTGTTTTCTGTTTGATTCTTATTTTGAATGCTTTTATACAACCTTTGATTAATTTCATTTCGTTTTTTGCATTTTTCAGAAATTAAAATAATATCAACTGAAAACCAATAAAAGAATAAAAATTATTAGAATGGGGAAGAAAAAAGAGCTTAGTAATGATCTTAGGACTAAAATTGTGAATTCACATAAGGATGGTTTAGGTTACAAGTCAATTTCCAAGAAATTTGAGGTCCCTACAGCAACAGTACAGAGCATCATCAAAAAATTCCAGAGCCACCACACAACAAACAACTTGATTGGTAGAGGAAGGAAAAGGAAACTGTCTGCTAGAGCCACCAGGAATATTGTAAGAAGTGTTAATGCAAATCCAACCACCACTAATAAGGACATTTTAGAAAATCTGGAGTCTTCTGGCATAAAAATATCAAGGCAAACATTGCAAAGGACTCTGCATGAAAATGGTCTGAAAGGAAGAAGACCAAGAAGGACTCCATTGCACACCGGAAAACACCTTGCAGCACGTCTAAAGTTTGCTAGGACCCATGTGAATTCTCCAGAGTCCGTTTTCTCAAGTATTTTGTGGACTGACGAAACAAAAATTGAATTGTTTGGCCATATGGATGCTTCTTACGTTTGAAGGAAGAAAGGAGAAGCTTACAACCCAAAGAACACCATACCCACGGTGAAACATGGTGGTGGTAGCCTAATGTTTTGGGGCTCCTTTTCGGCTAGTGGTCCAGGTAGTTTGGTCAAGATAGATGGAACCATGAAGAAGGAGCAATATTTGGAGATACTCCAGAAAAACATTAGACAGGATGCGGAGAAGCTCCATTTAGGACCAAACTGGGTCCTTCAACAGGATAATGATCCAAAACATACTGCCAAAATAGTCAAGAAATGGTTTGAGGATAATCAAATTAATGTTTTGAAATGGCCTAGCCAGATTCCCGACCTGAACCCTATCGAAAACCTCTGGCACATATTGAAAACTGAGGTTAAAAAGCAGAAACCTAGAAATTTGAGGGATTTGGAGAACTACTGCATTGAAGAATGGTCAAAAATCAGTGTTGATGCTTGTAAAAACCTTGTTGATAAATATCCCAAACGGTTACAGGCAGTTATTAAGAATAAAGGGCATGCTATTGACTATTAGTAAGAGAGGTATGAATAATTTTGAACTAGTGCCATTATTGTTTTTCTTTGTATAATGTTTCAAACTTGCATAATTTATTTATTTGTTGAGTTTAAATTAAATGCTTATGCTTGATTTATTGTTTGAAATCCCTTTAATATTGTCTACCTTCTGGTTTGAGCAATATTCTTATAGAAATCTCAAAGATCCGAGGGGTATGAATAATATCGGGCACAAGTGTATATATATATTACCGTCATTGGATACTTTACCTTTCACCAGACTATCCATTCACGTGAAATCACCTTTTTCTTCACCATATTTCCTCTGCTTCACTTTTTGTTATCAAGTAAGATCTTTGACTTACTTGCAGTTTCATCAAATACTTTTGTATGCAAAATCCGATCCCACATTTTGCAAATTCCTACCCTCTGATGAGAAGGAAAGTATTTCTTCGTAACTCCGCGGATTAAGGACTATCCACTTATTAAGTGTTTCCTTTTCAGATTAAATATGTTTTTAACTCTTTTTCAAAGTGTTTTTTAACATGTTTTATTAACTGTTTGCTCATATATATATATATATATATATATATATATATATATATATATATATAATTTAAAGGAGATTAGAATAATAGTCTAAAGAGCTAAGTGTATTTTAATGTAATAGTGAAATTACTAGTTTAATTAAAATACAGGAAATGCTCGTTGTAATTTAGATATATAATAAGCTCGATAGTTAAATGTCCTAGAGCTAATTCAATATTAAGTAATGTGATTTATAATTTAAAAGTTTTAAAATTTTTTAAATTTAACAATCAAAATTTAATTAAATTAAAAATCAGTTTCATAAGAAGGAACAACAACAAAGTCAATTATCTGTACGATCGTTTCGGAAATCCGTGCTTTTTATTTGTGGTATACATGAAGTCACGTAGAATAATTATACATAGTTTTTTTGGTAAGCACGGTCTCCTCATCAGCAAATTTAGGAGGATTTCTATTGAATTGAAAAGACACCAAAAATAAACCTAGCATTAAAAGTAAGGCAGATGAATCTGAAAAATTGAAGTAAAAGGTTTGGATATAAAATTTATAAGAAAATTAATAAGAAAATTTGTATAGGTTAGAGATAGAAATGAGTAGAAAAAAAATATATATTTTTGAATTTACATAATAAATTTGATTTAAAAATATATAGATATATAATTACCTTTTGGTTTTTCTTTTTTTGAAATCAGGAACTGTATTTAAAGTAGTCATTTAGATGTTTGCTATAGCTTTTTATTTTATTGAATGATGAATTTTAAAAGGGTGACGCTCGTGCAGTAAATTGTTTCCGTTAGCGTATTTTGATTTAGAGACGCTACAGTTAATATCTATAGAGAGAGAGTTTTTTTTTTTTTTTTTTTTGCAAGTTTTTAAGGGGAGATAATTGTCATGGCTTTATTTATTATTTGATTTACGAGTCTAAGGGCGGTAATTGGTTTAACTTAGTTTATTAAAAAAAAAAAAAAAAAAAAAAAAAAATCTATTTTTACTAATGAGTAATTTTTAATAATTTAAGGTGGTTTATATTTATTAAATTTAAACCAACGTTTATGATTACACTATAGAAGCTCGTGTCTTGAATTTACTAGTTTGGTTGTGCTTTTTATATCTTCATATTTTAAAATTTTTAGGGTTTCTTTTGTACATAATGTACAAAATTTATCTCCTGGTTTATATGATTTGCAAGTCTCAATTATTTGCCATTTTAAGTTGAAAGAAATATTGCTATTTTTTAGTTGCCAAATATAGTTGGATAGAGTAGTTTGGTTTGATAGAGAGTTATTTTTAAAAGAATGTTTGTGCGTTGAAATTCTATGTTTTATTGGGCCAGATGTGGAACCAATATATATTACCTCTTGATTATTATGATTATTTTCCGTTAGGTCTATTGTTGGATTATAATGTGGTGGGTTGGTTAATAATTGATCGGTAGATTGATTTAAGTTGGTGTTATTATTTAATCTGGTAGTTGAGTTATGGCTGTTGATAGGTTCTTGTATATTTGGAGTTTTTGATACTGTGCAGCTATAGATAACATTTTTAATTTTACATGAGCCTTGTAGGGGACATTTATTTTTTCTTCTACAGTTACAGTCCGATGTATTTTGTATAGTTGCATTTTGTAGTTTATTAATTTTATTATTATTAGAGCTAATTATTTTCTGATGAAGGTTAGGCATAGTAGAGTAAGAGACTTTAATTGTGTTCTTATTGAAAATCTTATTATATCTATGGGGGGCTTTAAAGTTCTTATCTAATATTTTAAAAAATTCTCTAGCTATGTTTGTTTCTAGGTTTTTGGAATACGGGGGGTTGAACCATAGGATCTCCTTGTGTCTATTCTTACGTTTGCGGGTTTTAGTTTGTTGTTTATTTATATTATTATCTAATATTTGTAGTTTGGTTTTATCTTTTTTTGTCTCCTGGTTATTTTTCTTAACTCGTATACGGGAAGACATTGCCATATTATATGTTATTACGCTCTTAATAGGTTTATTTTTAATGCAGTTTATGTTTCTATCATTTTCATTTATGAATTTAATTTGTGAATTATATCCAGAGTTTTTAAGGGCTTCATTATAGTATTTTTCATTTTTGGTAAATATTGATTTAGTAGAAGACAGTCTAGAAATTCTTAGAGCGATATTGGGAACTATTGATTTTAATATTGATTTAGGGTGGTTTGATTGATTGTGGACATATAGAAGTGATTGGTTAGGTTTATGGTATGGTTCAAAGGTAGAATTTTCAAGATTTAAGGTTATGTCTAAGAAGTTAACAATTTTTTTATTAGGGTCGATTTTTATACTAAGTCCATAATTTTTAAATAATTTATGTAGAGCTTTAATTGCATTTTCATAATTTTTATTAGTAGAATTCGTTATGAAAAGTGCATCATCTCTATATAGCCCTCCTTCAAGTTTGAATTGTTTATGGAGTATACAATGTATTTCATTTAAAAGGAAAAGGCCAACTAGATCAGTGACCTGAGTCGAGTCCGTCGATCCCATTAAAATGTTGAAGTGGTTAGGGGTATTTTTCCTGGTCCAATATTTATTATCAAATGTTATTAAAGACTGTCTAGCTATAAGTATTAGTTTAGTTTCGTCTTGAGTTATATTAGTTAATTTTCGTGCCATTAATAGAGATTTATTAAGTAGGATAGGTGATATAGATTGGTAATATGATTCAATGTCAAAAGAAAGAAATTTAATATTATTTTTATTTTGAATATTAGAAAACCAGTCGATTACTTGGTTTGAAGATTGCCATAGTGGGTATTTTATTATGGATTTAATTTTGGGGATAATTCTATCTAATATGTTTTTACTAACCAGTCCTATATCTGATTTCGAGGGGCAAATGAGTCTAATAGTAGGGTTGATATTGAAGCTGTGTTTGTGGTCTTTTAAAGTAAATCTCGGGGTACCTGGTACCGTTATTTCTGTGTATTTATCTATTTTAAGTTTAGTTAAAATGTTTTTTGCATCATTATTTATTTTATTTAGTGCTGATTTATTAGTAGTTTTATAATTTTTATTAAGTTCTTTATATATTAGATTTTTATATTGTATATAGTTCCTGATTTCAAAAAAAGAAAAACCAAAAGGTAATTATATATCTATATATTTTTAAATCAAATTTATTATGTAAATTCAAAAATATATATATTTTTTCTACTCATTTCTATCTCTAACTTATACAAATTTTCTTATTAATTTTCTTATAAATTTTATATCCAAACCTTTTACTTCAATTTTTCAGATTCATCTGCCTTACTTTTAATGCTAGGTTTATTTTTGGTGTCTTTTCAATTCAATAGAAATCCTCCTAAATTTGCTGATGAGGAGACCGTGCTTACCAAAAAAACTATGTATAATTATTCTACGTGACTTCATGTATACCACAAATAAAAAGCACGGATTTCCGAAACGATCGTACAGATAATTGACTTTGTTGTTGTTCCTTCTTATGAAACTGATTTTTAATTTAATTAAATTTTGATTGTTAAATTTAAAAAATTTTAAAACTTTTAAATTATAAATCACATTACTTAATATATATATATATATATATATATATAATACACACACACACACTCATTCACATACATACATACATACATACATACATACATACAGATACTTACTTATTCTCTTCTTCCAAATCTTTTATCATAGCTTCAAGTTCAGACCGTTGTTCAGCATCGACCGCCATCATAATTTGCATAGGGCTCTTCAACTGGAAACAAAGTTATTCTTATTAATGCAGTTTTCAAAACATTTAAAAGAAAAAAGAACGTCTGATAAATTTTCAATTTTACAACTCTGATATATTGAACTAAAAAAACAAAAACAAACAATAAGTGAAAATAAATATTAAATTAGAAAAGACAAAAATGAATTTACTTTACAACTTTAATATATTGAACAAAAAAATGAAACGAATATTAAATTAGAAACAAAAAAAACTTTGATGCTGAACATAAAATTGACCCAAACTTGTCAAACAAATGATGTTTTGCTGTGAATGGGTAAATAATTAAAAAAAAAAAATTTTGTTTTTTTAAATTTAAAAATTTTCTTCTTTTTGAAAGTTTTCATAAATTGAGTTATCATTTTCACAAAACTTTTGTTGATTTTTTAAAATGAATGTAATGGACAAACTTTGAATTCTTATGAGAACAGTTTCTGGCAAGTATTTGTTTACATGAGTTTTGAAGACAACCATGTTGCAGTATGCAGGGAAACAGGCGATAACATTCTCAAATAAATTTGAAATTTTTATCCAGGCAGATTTACTTTTATCAAATCAAAAACAATTATCGCAACTAAATAAACATTTAAAAAAAAATGTTAATCATAAACACAAAATAGTGCATATTGTGAACCAGATTCTCGTAAATGTCTGATAGGGCCGATCCAGAAACTTACACAAACTGCTGAAATATGCTGAGCAGTTTCAAGTTGATCAGCCAATCAGAATGTGACAACAAACACGATTAGCCAATCAAAAGCCAAGCAGATGGCTTTTGATAAATTGGAAGAAAAGGGAAAAAAACTTTTAGTTATTAATTTTAAAGCAATGAGCAGCACACAGCAATTTATGTAACTATGCTGGGCAAGTTAATAGTTAGTTCAGATGACAGAGTAAGTTATAGAGTACTGTCAACAGAACAAAATGATAGTACCTGGAATGAGGTGCAGGACATGGCCAAAAAAAAAAAGAAAATCTGGAGAGAATGTGAATTGGAAACATACCGTTAACAATTGGAGGAACTAACTCAAACTTTACCACCCCATCCAAAATTTAGTTTTTAATTACACGAGAAAAAAAATGTTTCTACTTATTAAAAAAAAAAATAAAACAATACTTATTCATAAAATTCATAGTAGATTGTTATATTTTTCTTTTAGTGATTTTCCATTTTTTTTTTTAATTGTAATTTGTATCCAATGAATGTTATTTTCTATTTCCTAGCATTTTTAAGATTTGCTCATCGATGCTCGGCATATTCTAGCAGTTTACATCAGGTGCTGGGAAAACAGAGCAGACATTTAAAGAAATCGGATTTATAATATGCACTAGTACAAAAGACAAAAAACAAAAAAACAAAAAAAACAAAAATCTATTAAATGTATAAAAGACACAAGTTTTCAATATACTTACCACATTTGAAGATGTATCTCCATTTAGACTTTGACAGTATTGTGCTATCAAATGATGTTCGTCTTCGCTATAAAAACACGAAAAGAAAGTCTTCATTATTCACATATTTGAGTAATGCATATCAAAACAGCTTTTTTTAATTTTTATTTATTTTTTTAAATATTTTTTCAGATCATTGCAGAACATGCAAGCAAAACTGGTTATTTACTTGTGTGGCATATGCATTTGCTAAAATTACCAAACATTTTCTATTGATGTTCTTTCTGTAGCATTCATTTTATATTTGAACTGAAAAAATAAATAAATAAAAAAGAACACCTGAAAGATATTTCAAACTGAGTTATCATTCGTTTCAAATTTTTTTTAACATCAAACACACTCTACCAGCAACCCAGGTTTATATAATTCAGATATGAATTCATTAAAGATATAAATGGGTTAAAAAAGGGGAGATAATTACGTACATGGATACTTAAATTTCACTAAAGTTTAATAAAGATTTTTCTATTTTTTTTAAACAGAAAAATGTTATATGAATATAATTTAGATATTTAAAGCACAGATTTATATAATATATAAATTCGCTCTCCCCTCCCTTCCCTCGAAATAATGTTCATCGATCATATACAATGTTTAGACGCTCCATAACTTAAAAAAAAAAAAAGAAAATGCTGTAAATTTCTATAATAATTACCAAACAATCTAATTATTAATGTCAGGGATGTGGGTTCCATGATAGAAGTGTTGATTGAATTTGAATAAAAACAATATTTATAAGACGTTTGAAAGCCAAATCACAATGTAATATTACAAAAATAAACAAATATTTATTTGTTTGAAATTTATAATTTAAATATATTTCAGAGTTTTTTTGTTTTTTTTACACAGTGATCACCACTTATCAAGGCCCGGAAGCCACTCAGGGATAAGGGTTATTGCAAATACATTACGTTAGTGTGGAGATTCGATGAAGTGTTTACTTAAGGGGGCGGTTCATTAGGAATTTGTTAACATTGGACTTGAAGACATCCACGTTGTAGTCAGGTGGGAAGCAGGCAGACGGAACAGAGTTCCACAGGTGTGCAGTTCTAAGAAAGAAGCTTTGTTCATGGAATTCGCGTTTTGATTTAGGCACAGATATATTTTGCACAGATAAATTTTTCACAGTAGCTTCAGCTAGACAGGTGTTTTTCGTGAAAGATTGGCGAGGGGGGGACCAGAGATTGGAGTTCAGACGAGCACCTGCCATGGAAATAACGATAAATGTAAAGTTAAACTCCTTCCTCAGAATTTTGTACATTTTCTTCTTAGCGAATGCATTATTCTGGCATTTTAAAATACCACTGCTGAGGGACAACACGCAGACCTTTACTAACTGATTTTTTTTTTCTCCAACTTACCATGGCAAGAAGGAAAAAAATTTTTTTTTAAAATGTACAAAATTCTGAGGAAGGATTTTGACTCCAAAATATATAAATTATAAATTTCAAACAAATAAAATATTTGTTTATTTTCATAATATTGTGTTGTGATTTGGCTTTCAAATGTATGTTATTTGTATTTTATTTTAATCTAATTATTAGTAGAGTGACAAATGATGTTTTGAGGTGAGTCCATATGTGATTTTATCACTTTCATTTTTTTTTTTCAACATCATACAGTTTACCAGTAACCCATCCTTGCTTTGATGGGGAAAAAGGCCCAAACTTAAAAGCTGCATATTATATGACTAAATAATTTTTTACTCCGTGATATTTTTTGTGATTTGCGTATTGAATATTTAAAGAGAACAGAAATGAATAAATATGAACAAAAACAAAAAAAAAAAACAATGGCTGGATAAATGTCTCGTCTCAGACAAAAATGTTTTAAACAATAATTGCCATAAATAATTATTATTAATCTTGTAAATAATTAATTAGTATTATTAAGAAAGAAAATTTTCTGCTTGTAATGATTGGGGATGTTTTAAACCAACGCATTTCAGGTGAAAACATTACATACTTAGTTGTCATGTCGAAATTAGTAATAAATTCAAAAAATTGTGAAAAATGATCCAGTAGAAGATGCGCTAGATGTATTTTCAACAAAATATTTATCCACAGTTACGGTCTGTTTAAAAATGGTAGACCTTTAATTAAAATCAGTTTTGTTATATTAATCACACAATGCTTTCACATTGAAAAAGACAATAAAACTTGATAATTCGATAAATTCTATATTTACTTGTAATTATTTTTCTACTGGATCATTTTTTTCTAACTTTTGGAATCTATTTTATACTAATTTTGACATGATTTGTAAGTAATAATGTTTTCACCTGAATTCAATCGTACATAGTTAAAATTCTACACAGCCTTCACTTACTATAAACTAAACTATTTACGAGTGACATTATAAATATTTTGGATCTATTCTTTGTTTTATAAAAAGTGGCACCACTCAGAAGGCACTTTTCTCCTCCATCTCCCTTACAATAAAAGTGAGAGGAACGATCATCAATGATTTGTCATAAAAGGTACTAAAAGCCACCTGATAAGAACAAATCGGTTTCACGCTCAGAGAAAAGTACTTTCACTCCTCATCGTGGTGTGTTGTCCGCACAAAAGTCTCAGACGTTCGTGCGATTCATACTTAAGAAATGATCCTTAAAAGTATGATTTGTGGAATTATACTTTTTCGTTTGATGTTCTACTTTACGCAGTCTTACACTATCTCTCAGCTTGCCTCATTTGCATAATGATTAACGAAATTTCATTCAAATTAATTGTCAACATAAAATATACTTTTTATTTTCATAACTTTTAATTGTTACTACAAATTATTATTGTTTTACCTAATCATTTTATATTTTTATTATCGTTAATATATTAAAAAGACAACTTAATTCCTCTATCGGCATTTGTAAACCGGTAGTCGATTCAAGGGAGGTAATTGTTTGAAATAATAATTTAAGGGAGGTAATTTCCACTAAATTATGGATAATTATCTTTATTCTTCTAAGTTGCAAATATTTTTTATTTTATTTTTTAATATTTGTGTGAGTTTCGTTTCACATATAAATTTAACACAAAAATAAACACAATGAACAGCTTTGTGTCTACTTTTTATTAAAAAAATAGTAGGAAGACCTGATGTTGTCCCGGATTGAATGAGGACCACTATTATATACTTTTCCCTTTTGTTCATAACACCATTTTTACTTTGTTCGTTTTTATTGACCCCCCTCCTCCCCCGCATCTACTCCCGTTTCACCTAAAATATTTGGAAGAAACTGAAATGCTGGAAAATTCTAAATCAATGTCTTTACACATTTAGTTTGAATTTCATTAAAATAGGATGTATGTATTTGAAGTTTAAGCGGATCCTATGGGTCATTTAAAGGTGGGTGGGGTGCATAAATATTCAATACATAGACTTGGGACCACTTCCATTGTCTTCTCCAGGAAATTTTATATTTATGATTTAGATTTCATAAAAATAGGATATATTTGAAGATTTAAGGCCCTGATATTCTCATAGTTTCCTTATGTGTACACTTAGAGATTCGGGGACACTTCTGCTGTCTTCCCCATTAAATTTTTGCATAAGAATACATTTTTAAATTTAATGTAGATTCTATAACCTTTTATTCTGTAAGAAACACACAGATTGAGTTATATATATATATATTAGTGATGGAACGATTCCAATATTTTTCCTGATGTCGATATAATTACCGATTCCGTGCTAAATTACAGATTCCGATTCTTTAATATTTAACTATAAGATTTATTTCCTCCGATTTTCGTAAAAAAAAACACGTTAAATATGCAGATATTTTCCTAAACGTCAAAATACACTTGTGGAGGATGATCTATCGATTTTAGCTTTACTGGTATTTTAAAATCAATAAATATTTATTATTTTATCATTTATTACCAGCAATGGAAGATTTTGCTTTAAACAAAATCAAATAAAAAAAGACAATTAAAAGAATCGTTTTGGCATCGGAAAATAGGCAATTCCCCCAAGTCTTCCGATTCTGATTCATCGTCCCAACACTAATATATATATAATCATTAGTAAAACCAGAAGATGTATTTAATTCATACTTATAATATTTTATTAATATAATAATATATTATATATATATATTTATTAAATGATGTCTAATACTTATTGTTAAAATTTCACAAAAATCAGTTATCTGAATTTTCAGCTGTGTATTAAAATTTATTATAATTGGTTAATTAGTTTAGGAGTGAATCCTGTACATACAATACCTAATTTCATATGAATAAAGGCTATATAAAAAAGTTTAAAATTAAATTTTTTATATGTATTTGTTAATTGGAATTCAGTATTGAGATGAGTATTATTTATTTCGGACTATTATCCTCATCTTTATTAGTTGTTGCTTCACAACGTTTCGACCAACGGCCTTCGTCAGGTGGTAACCGCGACGGGATAGGAACTCTGAATCTCCTAACTGCATTCTCAGTAATTACTGCCATTCATAGTTGTTGTCGTCTCACCACGTTTCTAGGCAAGTAAGCCTCTGGCCGGCTTCGGGTAGGATTGAAACCACTATCTTCAGACATTCCCAAAACATTAATTCCTTCACCCTAAACTAAGCAGTTTTCTACAAGGAGGGGTCGGTCGGTTTTTTGAGTCACTATTTTTGCAAGTCATTGTATCGGTTGGATTGACTTTACTTAATTTCCACGTTTCAAACTTCCGGTTGGACTGTGGAGACATCAGCAAAGACGTCACTTTTTTTTTTTTTTTTTTTTCATCTTCGCATAATAGGTTCAAGCCTGTCTGCCTACTACCACTTTTTTTTTTCTCTCTCCACCCAAACTGCCTACTGTTGTTTCGCACCCCCCCTTGCTAGTCTAATATATAAAAGGCAAAATGAGTGTGTGTGTGTGTGTGTGTGTTTGTTTTACAAAAACTTTTCACAGAGGCAACAGATCCTGACGAAATCAGTATGTTTTAAAGCACCGTCTGTCGGATGACAAATATCAAAAAATTGGCCCAAAACATTAATTCCTTCACCCTAAACGGAAAGATTCTGAGGCCATTCTCGTTTTGCTTGTCTTTTGGAGCAGATCATTGAGGCGGGTGGACAACATATTTGCCAAAATCCCTTTCTCTTTTACCCCCCTCCCTTTATTCGTTTGCCGATTGCGCCTACTTTGTCGAAACAAGTTCTGTGACATAAAATCCTACGTCTTGGCAAGTTCCATTTTTTTCATATTTCTGCATATTACCTGGTTTTGAAATATGTTTGCATATTTTTGTGTATTACTTGTAAGCGTAAATAAATCCCGGTATATTTTTATAAGTACTTTTTTTTATGTATTTTTTGTTTTGTTTTTGGCATGAAAGAGATGTAGTTTGCTTGAAGCATTGCTGGTAAACAAGTATGTGGGCGTTTATGAAGGATGATAGCAATGCAGAAAAATTGGAATGGTGAAAGAAAAAGGGGATTAGAAAGTTGATCAAGGGTTTACTTTTGGCAACCCTTATTTTATCCTTTAGTCCTCACATTCCAGGAGAGATGTTTCTGACAAAGAGGGAAGAATTGCTGTCTTCGGAGTCAGAATCTATTTCATCTAACACTTCAACCAGTTTTTAACCTTGAAGTACTATTTTTTTTTTTTTTTAGCTCCTGACATCAAATAGCTTCATGCCTTGTTTATTTCCATTAAAATAAAAAAAATAAAAAATTAGCAGAAGCAGAGATTCAGAACATCCTTTTGGCATGTGGTTTGCGATCCTGCCTTCAGAAGGACAGCTGTCTTAAATATTTAATCCATTTCGTGGCACCATCTTTGCGCTATTTTCAGAAGGGAACGTCCACTCCTGAAATTACCAAAAATGTTACACCATCTCGGATATTTTTCATTAATAATTTAGCAACAAGTTTCACATTTACTGATTTTGTATACGAAAGATATGAAAAAAAAAAAAAAAAAAAAAAAAAAAAATCTGAGATTCATAATTCAAAATATTGTCTTTGTTTTTGTTCATAACTTTTTTCACCATTTCGTTTTTTTCTGCATTGATATCAGCCTTCATAAATATCTACAAATTCAGGTATATTTTTACAAGAACGTCTTTTTTTGTTTTCTTTGTTCAATGCAAAGATTAATAATATTTTATACAATCAAGGAGTAAATCTTTCTGAAGTTAAAATGACAGTTAGTAAGAGTTTTTAGTAGAAAGAATATTAACACAGTAATTAGTTGTTTTTTTTTTATAGAAAATTAAAAGAAAAAAAATGTTATCAAAATTTGTAAATATCAAAAATGTTAATTCCAAAGTGCAAAAAAATCATAAAATGAAAAATAGAAAAAACAAAAAGTTTATGATCATTTTTGATGAGATTTAGTAATTAAAAATTAGAAAAATAATTGATTAAACTCAGTAGGATTCAAAACGATTCCAGTTAAAAGATTGGATGAAGAATTAGGATCAACTACTTTATTATATATCAACCCAGTTGATATTTGCTCACGAATAAATTAGGTGCCAAGGTTCAATCCAAAGACAAAAAAAAAAAAAAAAAAAAAGAAAAGAAAAAAAGAAGAATGATATTTAATATCTATAGAGCATTATAGAATGAAGGATCAAGAGCATGTGGAGTACCTATTTACTATGCCTCCCCACGGGGCAGAGTTAGACACCAGGGTCGTTTTTTAACGTGGAGAAAAGGTACAAAAATAAAAATTGTCTCAGTCGTGAAGGATTTCTCCTCCACCGAAAGAGAACAAGAAATGGAAGTGCAGCATCTGAAGAACAGATACTACACTTTGATCTTGACCAAAAGGCCAAGAACTTTCTACAGAAAGAGTGGTTAGTAAAAAGGGACCCTTCAGGTCGCCCTTGACTACTTTATTTTTTAATTTATAATATAAAAAATTATATTATTGACATTTCTAACAATGGATGACATTTTTAAATATTTCTCCTCGATTTCGAAATTTACTATCAAGACTAATTTTTACAAAAAAGAAATTTACGGAACAATCAAATATGTTTCTTTTGATAAAGTTATTCTTGGAACTAGATGTTATTTTAGATTAAAACGAGCAACAGTTTAGACAAAATGGAATTGAATAAATAATAAATAATAATTAAAAAAAACTATGAAAGCATTTTTGGGGGAACTATCAGAGAAAATATTTAATAAAATTTGATCTTTATATTAACTAAGCCGGTGGATCAATAATCTATTTATATTGTTCTGTTTGTTGATTTTTTTTTTTTTTTAAGTTGATAAAAGATGAAGAGCTCCACTAGAATGGCACAAAGAGTATTGGACTCGTGTGTGGGTGATAAAACAACTGAATTAACCAGTCTAATTTAAAGAAAAGGTGATGACCTTTTTTTTCTTTTTTTTTTTTTTTTTGCATAAAGATGTCTACGGATGATCGTTATTATGATCGTCACCATGATATTTTGTTATAATTTAAAAACTGATTCTCGGCTAAAAATGGTGCATTTTAACATTACATTATTTTAACATTACATTCAGCATTCGTCAAATAAAAAGTATAACCTCATAGCAAACCAAAAGACGTAAATTATAAGTGCTATTATTATAATTTCAATGTTATTACATACGTTGAAGAATTAATAAATAAATAAAAAGTTTTCTTTGCAATTTCAACATGATTACAAGTAATGTCTACGAACTGATAAAAAAAAAAAATTAAAAAAATGAATGTGTTGATTATAGTTAAAAAATTTTCAATGAAAAACTCATAATCGTTTCTAATGTATAATTTTTTAAAAGGAAAATTGCTAATTTGTTTTTATCTGTACACGATCGTACTTTTGCAGACAAACCACAAAATATAAAAGAAAATCAACTAGTAGAATTATATCTAATTTCTTTTATTGACAGAAACGTTTTCAGAAAGAGGGTTAGGTAAAATAAAGGGAAAACTACTATCTCCCTACAATGTACCCAATCTTCTTTTTTTCCCTCTCATTTGTTATCCTTTTTCTATTTCCTACTTCTCATAATTCGTTGAGATCGATGCCTCCATTCAGTCTCAAAAGACAAAGGATACCCCCTGTACGGGCAGCTGCATAGTGCATGTGTAATTGTGTAACAAGGATTGCACAATCTTCAACCACACCTTTCCTGAATCGGCACTGCTTGAGTCCAGTGGCAAGGAGAAGTCCAAGATGACTGGAAACAATGCCGAGATAAGCGGAGAGCACATACATCACCTGAAAGTCCCAACTGGTCACCCATCTGGTACTGGCCAGGTTCATTGTTGCTTAACTTTGGTGATCTGACAGGAACCGGTGTGTAAAATGTGATTATGCCGTGGTTATTAAATTAGTTACATCATATAATTCATCTCTTATATAAAACTAGCCTGGCTGCCCGGCTGCCCGGCGTTGTCCGGGTGTTTGGAGGTGTGTGTTGAGAAAAAAAAAAAAAAAATTTGTAGGCAGGCAGACAGGCTCGAACCCGTACCACGAAGGAGAAAAAGAATGTGGAAAAAAAACCCTAACGTCTTTGCTGTTGCGTTCATCGCCAAACCGGAAGTGACGAATGTTTAAATTAAGGTTAGTCAATTGAAAAGAGAGGATGACTTTCGAAAATATCCGCAAAAAAGCGACCCTACCCTATGGAGAAGTGCCCAGTTGAGGGTGAAGGAATTAATGTTTTTAGCCAATTTTTTTATATTTGTCGTCCGAAGGGTTGAGCTTCGAAACGATACCGATCTCGTAAAAATCGGTCACCCCTGGCGAAAGTTTTAGGTATACATAGATACATTTAAACAGACAGGTGAGATTTATATTATAGAAGAGGGTATTAAAAAGGAACCATCTGGGTTTCACGCTGACAACGTTTCTGTCAATTATTAGAATTAAAAAAAAAATTGATTGACATAATTACAGGAATGATTCTGCGCTACGAAAAGGGTGCTGTCAAGAATTAAGCATTTCAACATACTTATAAATAATAAATACGAAAAGAAATAAAAAACGAAATAAACGGTAAGATGGTCAAAACCTTGAAATTTAGAATATAGATTTTTGTAATTTATTTGTTATAATTATATTTCAACCTAGCAATATACAGCTAACACACACACACACATATATATATATATGTGTGTGACAGGATGATTCCAATTCTTTAAAAAGTCTAAATATTTAACAATAAAATGGTTATTTTTTTCCACCCCCCCGATCACCATAAAAGTACACATGCTAAATGCACAGATATTTTTCTCAAGTGTAAAAATACACTTGTAGGGAATGATCTATAGATTTTAGTTTTACTATCAATTTAAAAATCAATAAATATTTATCATTACTACCAGCAGCAGAACATTTTTCTTTAAACAAAATCAAATAAAAAGATAATTAAAAGAAGCGTTTCTGGCATCGGAAAATTGGCACAATTTTTTCTGATTCCAATACCTCTAAAAGTTACATTTTTTCCGATTCTCGATTCTGATTAATCGTCCTAACACACACACACACACACACACACACACACACACACACACACACACACACACACACACACACACACACACACACACACACACACACACACACACTTCTGTGGAAATGTTTTTTCAAGTGTATTTCACATTTTATTTATACCAATCCTTTAATTTATGAAGCTCAATATAATTACAGAGCATATAACAAATAAATGACAAAAGTCTATATTCTAAATTTTAAGATGTTGACCATCTTACCGTTTATTTCCTTAAGTATGTTGACACGCACAATTCTTGACAGCACCTGTTTCGTAGTGCAAAATTATTCATTTAATTATTACATCAATCTATTCTGCCCTGAACACCTCAGAAAAAATAGCACCTATCAATCCACTAAAATATGAGACTTATATATAATTGTAAATATGTCACTCATTTTCACCTTATTTTCATTTCTTCCCCCTATATTTAAAAAAAAAAAAAAAAAAAAAAAAAAAAGGAAAAAAAAAAAAAAGATCAAATGCCATCGTCTTCCCCTGAAGAGGATGGCAAAAGACGCCTAGGATCCAAAAAAACTCTTTTCTTCGCAATATGAAAATTTTGTACCCCAAATAAAATTTTCTAATATATATATCAGTCTGATATTTTTTTAAATGTGATTTTGTCTTTTATATTTTGTAGGTTGCTCACTTTTTTTATTAAAGTTTTTTGTTTTCTACATCCGGTTGGATTATTTTCTTTTCTCAATCTTCTACATAAGTATTGCTGTAAGATGTTTTAATACAGAAACCAATCAAGGTATGTTAACTGTTGTTAAGTCAGAAGTAATGTGCGAGAAAATCAGAATAAAAACCTTAAAACCGTGTATTAATTGGCAGTGAAGATGAAGTCTCTGCATGTTAATTAGCATGTATTGTGTTATACTTACAAAGATGGGGGAACTCTTATACTTGAGCTGAATAAATACAATAAAATTCAAAGCAAAAACTTTAAAATGCCTAGTTTCAGAAAAAAATATTTCATTTTTATATCTTAAAAAAAAATCACTGATAACTAGAGCTGTGACAACAGCACATTCTTTTCATTCTTTTGACTCTCGGGTATATATCCGACACAGTTAGACTCACTTAATCAACCCAGAACTACATCCGTCTATATAAAAACATATAAAATATTAACATATATACTCATATACTCAAGAATCAAAACAATGAAAAGAATATGCTGTTGTCACAGCCCTACTGATAACCTAAAAAAAAAACAAAAAAAAAAAACGTATTTTTGTATCAGATTTCAGATTCAAGTGTCAAGAAAATAGTGTATAATAATGATGATGATGATGATTTCAAACCGATTTAATTGTTTTTATTTTTAGAATGTTTAAATTAATGTGATAAAGAAAATGCCTACAAATTATTAAAACTAAAAGGAGTCTACAGCTTCAACCCTAACCATGACTGGAAATATAAGTTAAAATGATTTTTAAGACAGATTAAAAATAAAAGACTAAAAAATTAAAAAAAAAACAAAAAAAAAAAACAAATGCAGAAAAAATTACTATATATGAAATAAAAAAAAAAAAAATGACAAAAAATAAAGAGTGGAAAAAAAAAAAAAACAACAAAAAAAAACATTTGCCCACATATTGTGTATACCTTACATCAATCCACTAAAGTAAAACAAATGCAGTTGCATGCCCAATGAATAAGTGTTATAAAAATTATCCTCTATTTAGAAATTACTTGATCATTATCATAGCGTTTCACTCCATCTTGAAATCTATTGTCTGGCAGTGTCTGATGCACCCCTCAAATCCACATCAGAGCATGCCTTGCTTAGGAGACTGTCTGTGAGGATGTGTGCAATACTTTGCACATCAGCATCACAGGGACACCGAGCATCCGGTACACAGCCCCACTTGTGTAAGTTGTTCCATGTTTTGGCAACCTTCACTCGAGCTCGTTTCAATGTTACATACTCTTTCCGACAGAATCCAGAGCCTGCTTGGAAATCTTTTAGTGCCTGCCAGAAGAGCCTCGTTGTCTTTGACTGATTCATTCCACCAACACAGGTGGAAGGATACTGGTGTCGTTTGTCTGAGGCCTGTGACAGTAGCAAAGCTATTAGACCGATTATTGCATTAAATGCATCTCAGGAAAAAAAAAATCTAGTGGTGTACTTTTTATACAACTTTAAAAGTTTATTTTGGAAGTATAATCCATAAAGAAAATAAACAATAATGTGACAATTCTGGTCTTCTGGCATGCTTTACTTTGTGTCAGATCTTAGGCTAGGGCTTCAAAAATTAATGAAAGGGTTAAGTCTGATGTTTTGTGTCTGATGAAGAGTTTTGGGTTAATTTGTAGGAAAAAGCCTTAAAATATTTTTTTAATGTGTTTATGTATTTTTTATAAAAGGCGCTGTCTCTCTATCTGTCAATTCGTTATGCTTAAGTTTCAAATAACATTTTCATACGTCTATGCATTTCTAGAAAAAAAGGCTCTTTGTCAAAAGTCTAGGATAGTTAACATCTAAAAATAAAAACCCGCTAACAAAAACACAAATCTACAACAAATAACTTTTACCAACCACAAGAAAATTCATCAACTTGCATAGTCTTTCAATTTTTAAACTTTTGTATTTTATATTTTAAAATTTATTTCCATAGCCTTCAAGATGGCTGCCTGCAATTTCATGATTTTTAGATTCTATCTCGTATGATGAAAATTAAAACATTGGAAATTAAAAAGAAAAAAAATAGCTGTCACGAGAGACATTAAAATTTAATTTTCCACCAATCTGTATATTTTTAACTTACCGTTTGAAAAGTTTTTCTTAATTTCAAAATAAGTTGCAATATATCGAAGCTTTTAAATTTTTCACAAGTTTTCAAAAACTACAAAACAAATTCTAAAATAAAACATTTACAAAAGTTTCAGAATTGATAATTTAAACAGATCAATAGAAAATTAAATTTTCTTGCTTTTGGTAGACGTCATATATTGCATATTTTTATTTACCTCATTTTTTATCCTGTTAGCTGTATTACACTTTTTTCAGCCCTTTCCGTTAGTTTGTCACACTTAACATGACAGACCAACAAAGATGTTATCACTAACTTAAATTTTAAATCAACATTTTTAGATACTTTCAGCAATGTCTAAGATATTCTGCCGGTACATCAGCTGATCTATTGGTTTGTTATGCACTCATATTGAATGGACGCATCTTCACGACTAGCGTCCTCGTATTGAATGGACTCATCTTCACTACTAGCGTCCTCGTATTGAATGGACGCATCTTCACGACTAGCGTCCTCGTATTGAATGGACGCATCTTCACTACTAGCGTCCTCATATTGAATGGACGCATCTTCACTACTAGCGTCCTCATATTGAATGGACGTATCTTCACTACTAGCGCCATCATATTGAATGGACACATCGTAAGACTTGTTTTGTGCATAAAAACTCATTCTTTAACATTTTTTTACCTAAATTTTCTTCCCTTTAGAAAATTAAACGACTTGTCATCTCTATCATGAAATAGAACATCTAAATATTAAATTAAGATAAGAAATTAAAATAAATTAAAGTGAATTAAGCAGACACACATGAAAATAAGAAAAAAAAAAATGAAAAGAGAATCACAGATCTTTTCGTCTTTTGACTTGTCACTCTTCAAGAAGCCATTGCAGCCATTGGGCGAAATGTTGAGATGCCACTGAGATTTTTACCCTTTTCTCTTTCCATTTATTTTTTCTCATTCGGTCGGATTTATTTTATTCTTTTGCTTTTTCCGTATGAAAACAAAAGGATTTACGTTGGATATCAAATAAAAATTACTTACGAATCAGGAGTTGAATATCCTTGTCTTTGCTCAACTTCAGCTAATCTGCAAGGAAAAATATAGACGATCAGTGCAATTTTTTAAAATTAATTTTTAAATAATAATTGTTAAATATTTTTAATTTATTATGCATATTATATCTTTTTCCTTTTTCATTGGAGTTCATACTAATCACATTATTTTAAGGTTGTTTATTGGTTTTTGATAGATTATATTTGACACTTTTTTTTTTTTGATAAGTATCCAAAAAAGGTTTATAAGCACTACAATAATTTTTGCAATGAAAAAAAAATTTTTTTTTTTAATCTGCTAAAATGACTTTTACCAATCATTTAAGATATACTCTTTATTTCTTTTTACATAAACAGTAATATGTTGCTACACAGTCATGAGCATGTTTCGGTCAGCTAGTTACCAGTAACTAAAGACCTTTGGGCCAAGATCAAAGTGTAATATCTGTTCTTCAGGTGCTGCACTTCAATTTCTTGTTCTCTGCCAGTGGAGGAGAAATCCTTCACAACTGAGACAATTTTTATTTTTTGTTCCTTTTCTCCACATTAAAAAACGACCCTGGTGTCTAACTCTGTCCCGTGGGGAGGCATTGTAAATAGGAACTAGAGACCTCTTCAGGCAATATACAAAATACAAATATAAAAGACAGCTTATACAAAAGACAGGTTTGCAATGAAAATATGTCTTCCTCGTCTGAAAGAGTTAATATCAGGAGGTCCCTTCAAATATTATATAACCTGTCATCGTTTCACAGAGTTTTATAATTAGTAAGATTTAATAAATATTTAATTTCCAAATGCGATTACGCTTCATCGGAGCTTAAAATAATCACACACACACACACACACACACACACACACACACACACACACACAAAAAAAAAAAATTGGTGTATTTAACAAACCTGTTTGCATAGAGCTCTAGTCGAGAATGCATGTCCTGAGATATGCTGTGTTGGGGGGAGGGATGCGTACTGAAGAATAAAAGAAAAGAAAATTAAGGATTTCATTTAAAGGTAACTGTACATATCCGATGATGTCCGGGAGTCGTTTTACTTCTTTTTTTTTTCTTTCTGTTGAACTATACTGTTTTTTTTTGTTTTTGTTTTTAAATTACCGATTATTATTCGGAAGAAGAAAAAAAAATGATTTTGAAATTTAATTGGTCGGTCATTAAATTATAAATCAAATATTTCTGAATTTTTGACATATTCATATTATTTAGATTCTTCGGACTACTGTTCTCATCCTGAGTGTCATTTTCACAACGTTTCAGTCGATGTAATCTCCGAGCTTCTTCAGATGAATCTTGTGAAACTCGTAAGGACTCGTGGCGTAGTGGTTAGAGTACTTGGAAAAAAAAAAAGTTATACAAGTGATATTCTCCTGAAGGTTGAAGGTTCAATTCTCAGTGTGGGCGACCGAAAAATACAGTTGCGAATTATTTAGGACTTCTATCCAGTCATGACTAATGGAACAAGAGCACGCTACTCCCGTGAGGTTCTGTTTGAATTTTCGTCCAAATTACAGAGTTTGATAGAAACATTTTTGATTTCAGCAACATACACATGAAGAAGGTCGATGGTTACATCGACTGAAACGTTGTAAAATCAACACTAAGGATGAGAACAGAGAAACAATGAGATTAAAATGACTCCCGTGAAACATCGACTGGTCAGTGATTAGAATAAAATAAATAAAATACGGTTTGTAATGAAGTAAAGAAAAAAAAAAAAAAGCTGAAAGACGAAAATGCAATGGTTTACTATATTTAATAACACAAAAAAGTGATAAAACTACAATAAAATACTTATACCAAACAATAAAATTAATTTCCTACCGACCTGTAAAATTTTCAAGTGTGAAAACTTATTCTAAGATTTATTATTTCTGAATTTGTTATCGAGTTTTTTGGAGGTGGTCACTAATTTCAGGCCTTAAAAATGGCTTAGGGTATCACTAACCCTATGCCCGGGGGTGGTTGCCAGTCAGATTTTTTTTTTTTTTTTGGTATTATCTTTTAAGTCTGAAATTAATCTTACAATTAGTTTCCACACCTTGAAATTTATACAGGTCAGTATGAAATTAAACTTATTGCGTTTGGTAAAAGTAATTTGGTGTGTGTGTGTGTGTGTGTGTGTGTGTGTGTAATTATTATTACAGTAAATAATTTATGTCAGCTCCTTTAAGAAACTTGTTTCTTATCGTTGAGCA
Organism: Euprymna scolopes; assembly: GCF_053919585.1. Taxonomy (NCBI): domain Eukaryota; kingdom Metazoa; phylum Mollusca; class Cephalopoda; order Sepiida; family Sepiolidae; genus Euprymna; species Euprymna scolopes. Next base: position 15,453,996 of record NC_136501.1, read on the forward strand.
CTTTCAGTTAAATTAAGTCGGTCAACTTAGCTCTTATGCGCAGATCGGATAATGATTACGTCAGTTAGAGTGATGTAAAAAAAAAAAAAAAAAACATTTAAAATAAAATGTTTAAAGTTCAACGTTTTTTTCACGCGGTTAACGGTTGCCAAATTGATACGGTCCTTGCTAATGAAGCCAGAGATGGCTTCTGTTGCCGAATCTGCACTGAAGATTCCCGAAAGGATGAAACATTAGTGTTTGTAAGTATTTAATAATTATTATACTAAATAATTTTATATATATATATATATATATATATATATATATATATATATATATATACACGGTATCCAAAAAGTCACTCAAAAATAAAGAATCTATTTAAGTTCAAACCCCTTCAGTGACACTGTGTGTTTGTGTGTGTGTGTGTGTGTGTGTGTGTGTGTGTGTGTATATATATATATATATATATATATATATATATATATATATATATATATAGCTTTCTTGGTTGTTAACTGAAGTACACCATTGTCGATGAAAATATTACTGAATTCTCTCTCCTACATAAGAGAAGTCAAGATCAAAGTGTAGTATCTGTTCTTCAGATGCTGCACTTCTATTTCTTGTTCTCTTTCTGTGGAGGAGAAATCCTTCACGACTGAGACAATTTTTATTTTTGTACCTTTTCTCCACGTTAAAAAACGACCCTGGTGTCTAACTCTGTCCCGTGGGGAGGCATAGTAAATAGGTACATAAGAGAAGGAATCATGAATTACGCTGTGAACATCCAGAATATTTGATAGCTGACATTAAAAATTAAAATAAAACGAAAGTAAGAAAATTTCATATAATTTTAAATAGAAATTTTACTCACGCAGCCCAGACATGTTGTGTTGCAAAGAAAAAAAAGAACCGACTTAATGTCAAAGAATTTACGACAACCTCATTCGCTGACAAAGTTCCATAGAGAAATCTTTTGAGAGATTCTACAAGTCACAGTGGATCGTTTGTTGAAGAAATGTCAAGTTTCAGATTTTGTCTTCAGTCCAGAAAGAATGAAGTATCTATATTCTTAGAAACTATTTAATTGGCCAATCTTAATAAAAAAAAAAAATAATAAAAATAAATAAATATAAATAAAAATTTCCTCTAATTAACTTAGCTCCCTGGTGGGAATGGAAGAATAAGGAATAGTTTCTATTAACGCTTCTCCCATGAAATGGTATTAATTCTTAGAATTCCAATATTTCACAAGAGAGTCATCTATACTTGTAATCAAGAACTTGCACGACTTTACTTTTCAGTCAATTCGTATTTAAAACGACAAAGAACTCTAAAAAAAAAAAAAAAAAAAAAAAAAAGAATTTTTCATTAAAATAAACACAATGATTTGTAATATTAGTTGTGTCAAGACCGATCCAAGGTACCAATATAATTTTTTTTATTTTTATTGCATTGTATCCTATTCTGTGCTAGTCAAAAAATGTGAAAACATACAAAAATTAAGAATAGAAAAAAAAAAAATGTTACAATTCTTTGTAATAGAATGTCTACATTCTCTTGGTACATTCAGCTTAGCTTTGCGCAGGGGCTGTTCTTGGCCTTCGGGCCAGGAGCAGAAAAGGAAGTAATCAGTTCTGGTCAATGTGGGGGAAACCCTTCATATCGGACAATTGCTAATTTTGGACCCTGCCAGAGTGGCCCCTTAGGGGAGCTGGTTTTTCCTCCTCACATTAAAAAACGGCCTTGTGCCTAATTTGCTCAGTGGGGAAGCAAATAAATAAACAGCTTTATAAATACAGCTAGCTCCCCAGGGATGGAAGGGATCAAAAGGCGAAACATTTGATCAGCTCAATCTTAAATCTGGCTTATATATATATATATAATGATGGTATCGATTGGTTCCCTATGTGTAAATCCAATGAAACTCGCGTGATTATTAAAGAGTGCTCAATGGAAGACAGAGCTGGTATATAGTCTGTTTATTATACAAACATTATTGGTTACATATGTGTGACAGCTTAAACACACGAAATCGTACTTCACTCCCCTCCTTCCTCACACCTCCCTCCAAAACCCCTACTGCTCACATTCACAAAGTATGCACCCCACTTTCTTCCAGAACGTAAACCACAAACTAATATCTTATAAAAACTTTGACACCCGTTTTAATATCGATTCCATTTTGGTCTGGTGAAGTGTTATCCTTGAATTGGGATTCCACTGAAACATGTATGCACATATGTAACTAATGTTTGTATAATAAACAAATTATATATATATATATATATATATATATATATATATATATATATATATATAGATAGATAGATAGATAGATAGATATCGATGTTATTTTATTTGTTTTTGTGATACATTTTGAATGAATTCAATTATTTATATAAAAGTGCATTTTTACCTAAATGCGAGTTGGGAATAATTTTCCCTTTGATCAATTTGGTACACCCAAATGGGGAGCGGCATATATATTGTTTTTAAAATATAATTATCTACTCGGATGAGTCGTAGACGATGAAACACATGTCAGTGGATAATTATATTTTAAAAACTATATATATATATGTCTTGGAAGTTCCTTTAAAATAATATCCCTCATTGGAAAATTATTTTGTCAGTAAGTCAAGTTTTTCTTGCATCGTTCAATCGTTTTACTTATATATATGTATATAATTATTACTATAATTCTTTTTAATACCTACATACACTAGTGTTTCATCCTTTTGGGAATCATCAGTGCAGAGAGTCACAATTACTGCCATTCAGGAGATTCTAACTCGACGGCCACGAAGCCATCTCTGACTCCATTGGTGCACTCAGCTGTACACATACAGTTAGCTCCCCAGCCTCTGCTGGAGGGATTAAAGGGCAGAAAATTTGGTCACTTCGATCTCAAATCTGGCGTGTGTGTGTGTGTGTGTTTATATATATTTATTTATATCTACAGACACTAGTGTTTCAGGTTTTCGTACTCATCAGTGCAGAAAATTACAATTCCTACTGTTTAGGGAAACTCAAAGCCAGCTACAAAGTCACCTTTGACTTTTTGCTAAAATGTTACCTCCGGGTCACTAACAATTGCGATGAGAATTCAAAGAAATTTAACACCTATAAATGCCAAATGCGAGTACAACAGTAGATAGTTGAAAGGGTTCATATGAACGAAAATCGTGAACGTTGCATAATGCTAGTTTACTGCTTTGTTTTTATTTCCCAGACAGTGCTCAACTTTAAATACTTTTAAAGGGACTAATTATTATGAACAATAATAATTATTTTTATTTGAAAATTAATCAAAAGGCTGTTGAATAATAATAAAGAGTGTTTGCATTTAATCCGTGACTTTCAACTGCTTCTTGCTTGTATTTCAAATTTAAAATATGCAGTGTTTTAATCAGATTGGCCCATTACAACAAGAGAGCATTACAATAACAAGACGGTTAAAGGACCTAAAAAAAAAAAAGTTAAAAAGGAAAAAAAATGGTAAAAAATGAAAAAAAAAAAAAGGTAAAAATGGTAAAAATAATATTCATGACTTTCAACGTTTTTTTTTCTTTGTTTGCTTTTCAAAGTTAAAATAAATATGTATCTCCCTCCTATCAAATAAAACACCCTTTTCTTGACGGCTTCAGTGGTGCAGAGAAGGGAGAAAGCAGATAGAAAATCAAATAACCACCTCAAACTTACTTTGCTGACTGAAATGAATTTGGAAAGAAATTTGATACTCTATAATAATAATAAAAATAAAATCCACAGTCAGTGAGCGATTTTTATTCCGTCTTCAGTCAGTGAAAGAAGTCCTTCTAGACTGAGGCAATTTTTATTTTTGTTCCAATCAAGATTGATTATTTTTGGGGAGCTGGGATTTCTCTCACATAAAACTGACCTTGTGTTTACCTTGCTCTCGTTGAAATGAAAAATGAAATGAAACTACGGCATTAACCCAAGGCGGGGTTAACCGGTTTCTTTCGAAAGAGGAACTTTCATGGGAATTGTCGATGTCCTCTTGCATATAGCGCCTGGTATTCCCAAATTGGTCACTCATTTGGTACCGACCAGGCTCAACGTTGCTTAACTTCGGTGATCTAATGAATTATATCTCCCAATATCTTTCAAATGAATATTAATTATTTTTATACCTACAGACACTAGTGTTTCATGCTTATGCAATCATCAGTGTATGTCGTGATAATTACTACTGGCTTCATTGACTAGCGTCTTTTCTCCAGGCCACCGGAAAGTAGCATAAGAATTGAAAAGAAATAAAGTACCTATAAATACCATGTCGGTGGGCATTCACAGTAAACAGTATATATATATGTGTGTGTGTGTGGAAAAAGAAAGACAGGCGTTGAAAGAAAGAGGCACTAAATAACAGCTGCAATTTTCATCACCTTTTCAAAAAATAAATAAATAAAAAAAGTCTAACAATCATCACGTGTTGACTTATCCAAGTTTTATCCATGTCCTCAGATTGTACAGGTATGCCCACAAGACACTTTCTTGACCCTGAGGATAACTTATGCAACTCGAAAGCTCGTGACATAAATAAAATCAACACGTGATGAATTTTGAATGTTTCTTTTGTTCTTTATCTCAAGAAAAATTAATCGATTCCCGACAACAATGATGAAAAAAACAAAACAAAAAACAATAAAACCGTTTATGAAGGGTGTGTCTAAGTGACTATTTGTTATCTAGATGCACACAAATGTAGTATAACGGGCAATTATGTGATGATTAGCCATTCATACTGGCGGTTTCTGAGGCAATAGCTGTTTTAGACATTATCTCTTCATCGACGGGTCGACTAATTATGTGCTGATTAGCCTTTCATACCGACGGTTTCTGGGACAATAGCTATCTTAGACACTATCACTTCATTGACGGATGGACTCATTATGTACTGATTAGCCATTCATACCGGCGGTTTTGGGGGTTAATAATTGTTTTAGACACTATCTCTTCATTGACGGGTGAATTGATTAGCCATTTATACCAGAGGTTCTTGGAGCAGTAGGTGTTTGGACATCACATCGAATAAAGATAGCAGATCCTGGACACACAAAAGGCTTGATTTCCTATCAGGATAGAGCTATGTTAATAAGAATCATGATGTATAAAATTCAACCATTTACTGCAGTTTCACGGCATCAACAACATTAACAAATGCATTTTACTGAGATCAATTGAATGTTTTGATTGATGCCAATCGGAGACACTTTTGATCAGTGATACAGTGAATCTACAGTAAAATGTTAAGACAGGTACATGTTAGTATCATATATATATATATATATATATATATATATATATATATATATATATATACTTATGATATGAATACATAATTATAAATTATGAATAAGTTTCCACAGGAAAGGCAAACAAAATCAACTCGAGTGTACGATCGTTTCAGAAATGATATTCATTTTATTTTAAATTGACAATAATTATATTTGAATATTCATCTCCTCATCAGCACAAAAGCGGTGGGGGGGGGATTTAAGACATCAAAATAAAACTAGCATTTTGTAGTAAGTTTGGTGGATGATCCTTATTGAGATCCATTAGGAAATTTGTTTTAAGTTCTTCAGCAAAT